>NC_143584.1:180580509-180894640 GCF_048544385.1 Mastigoproctus giganteus | reverse complement strand
TGTGTGGATGGTCCCACACAGGAGCGCTTTGTCGGACCGCAAACCATTTTTAATCAGCGACTTGATTATTTTTCCTGGATAAAAGTGAAGCTAACAGGTCTGTAACTATTCATGTCACCCTTTGATATATCTTTTTGAATTGGGGATGCGACGCACATCTGTAGTCCATAGAAACCTCACCTAAATTCAAGAATGCTCTCGTAATTACGGCTAAAGGCTTGTTTATCTCTTTTTTTAAATCCCTTAATATGTCTGCTCGGTAGCACAGTGGTATCGTCACCGTCCTCCCAACACCGGGTGGAAAAGGCCCGGGTTCGAATCCCGTCGATGACGCGAGGAACTTTAATGGGCTTTTTTCTCGCCGTGGCTGAATTAGCCGGTCTCAGGCATAGATAGCAAGGTAGCCCCCCCCCCAGAAATTGGGGTTTTTTCGGCAAATCTGGTCGATTTGCCTGCTTGCTGGATATATTTACCCATATATTTATTTGCCTGCTTGCCAAATAAATATATGGGTAGAAGTAAGAAATTACGGATGGCCCTAATATAATAATTTGAATTTTTTATTATTTTTATTTTTTTTGAAAATCCCTTAATATAATTAGCTATATTTCATCCCTCAAGTGGGTTTATTCAGTTTAACTTCTATAATTTCTCTTTCACCTTCCACTCAGTTATCAAAACCATTTAGCTCCCAGGAAATTTGATAGAATTTTTCTTCGTATGGACAACAAATAGTGTTGAAATGTGTCCTGTGGTAGTGCTACCCACATTGCACAACGTGTCCAGTAATTCCCGCACATTGTCAGGTGGATGGTCCCAGCATCGACTTGAAGCATAGAAGAACCCCTGACAAATCAATAGAATGGTAGAGTCTTGGGGCATACCACTTAGATGATTTGGGGCTAAACTTGCCATGTGCGGCAAGTTTACTTGACCGGGCACATAGGTTCTCGGACCGTAAGTGGCTGTAGAGGTTGTGGATTGGCTCGTCCGAAAACAATAGTATGAATAGGGACAGGGGTGTTTGGCTCCACCTCCTTCTGGAGGTTGTGGTCCTTGCAAAAGACGAGCGTTTTGCGTTTACACGCTTCCGAGCCACTTCCGGTTCTGGTTCACATGGAAGAAATACTGAGCATGCGCCTGGTCAGCCACGTGTGCTGTGAGCCTGTTATTTAAGAATTTGTTGCCTAAACATCATTGTTGTTGAGAAAGCTACAATCATTGTGTTATCGCTTTTAACCTTTATTGTATTTTAAAATTTTATCGTACATTTTATAAGTCAGTTTTTGTAAATATTATTTTACAGTACTGTATCGTCTGGTACATTTTATAGTTTTCAGTATTAAATTATTATAGTTAAACGATTGGTGTACTTGTTTAAATTTGTGATATGAATTATTCTCCCAACTTTAGAGGCCTTTTTGAAGGTGGTTTTTTTATTAGCTGATGCTAATAAAAAAACCACCATAAATTCAAATCGAAGAATGATGATTGAAGGATAGATGTGCTTGCCTTCAGCCAGCGTGTGGCAGATTGTTGGAACGGGTTTCCATCTGTTGTTGTGGAAGTGAGTGGTTTGTTTAAATTCAGGGAAGAACTAGAAACATTATTCGAGTGGATGGACAAGTGATGTGGGAAGGTTTTTTCTTTTTGGCTGATGCTTTTTAAGTTGCTTTCTTGCATCATATGCGACAATTGATTCTAATACTAGGTTGTGCCTTAAACTGGGTTAGTCACATGGCACAATCTCGACCTCTTTGCTTCGTGACCTGTCTTTCTAGTCGGTCTTGTTACCGATGTGTCTGACGAACCGGAATGAAGTTCCGTCCATTCCGAGCTCTGGTTACACACTCGAACTTATCAATGTATTATGTACACATGAATAGTAAAAAGATGCTATTTACAAATGAGATATATAGAAAAGCACATATAAAAGTAAGTACTTTTGAAAATCTGTGCAGTAATCCTTTTAGAAACAATTTCTGTGTATAGTATTTCTTTTGAGAGGTCCGAATAGTTGATAACGCAGAGCAGTAAGATATATGATAAAACAAGATGTCATATACACAGGGTGGTTAACGACAGTAATGACGGAATGTTACTGCAACACGATCCAGAAAAGTTACTCAGATGGGCTTAGAAAAGCAAATTGAAATTTAACATTGAGAAATACAAGGTGCCCAGGTTAGTTGATATGTTACCCTGGGTAAAATATCAACTGTAAGGTGTTACACTCAGGGTAATGGAAAATGAAAAGGATCTGCTGTGTAATTGTTCAGTCCAATATGAATTTCTGTGAGGAGTGCAGACACTGCCAGGACAGCTCATGGTCAATGATATACAGGAATTTTGCTATCAGGGTTAAGGAGGTTATCCCATTGCATAATGTAATGGTCAGGCCACACCTTGAGTATTGCATATAGGGCTGGAGGCCTGATTTTAGGAAGGATGTAGAGCTGCTGGTACGAGTACAGAGAAGGGCAACGAGATTGGTGAGGGATACAAAAAAGGGTGCTCCTCCCAAGAAAGGCTTCGGTTCTGTATATAGCAGCATCTGGGGAGTAAGTACCTGTAATGTGATCTGATTGAAGTGTTTAAGGCTTTGAATGGATTGAGCAGGTTCAACGTTGATGTGATTCTTCTTCTTCTTGCTCACACCTGTGCACATCAATTTAAATTGAGGAATGACACTTGCAGAATAGATGTGTGGAAGTTTGCCTGTAGCCAGTGGGTGTTTGATTGCTGTAAGAAATCCCCTTCTGTTGTGGAAATTGATAGCTTAAAAAATTTCAAGGAAAAATTTGACAAACTGTTGGGGGCAGATGAATGGGAAGAGTGTGTGTGTTTTTGGGTGATGCCCAGGGGCTGACATCTGGTGAGTATGGGCTTGGCACACCTGGGGTCCTGAGCTGGATATCATCATTCTTTTCTTCCTTGGTGATTCCCTTCTACTTCTGACTCTTGCTCTCTCTCTCTCTCATATACATAGGGTGGTTAATGACAGTAATGACGCCATGTTACTGCAACATGATCTTGAAAAGTTAGTCAGATAGGCTGAGAAATGGCAATTGAAGTTTAACATTGAGAAATACTGCAGTAACTCAGAAGTTTTTTTTTTTTTTGGCTGGTGCAGAAAAACCCTCAGGTTTCCTTGCACCATATGGCTAAAGATAATGATAACAATAAGATTGCTTCCTTGCATCATTTGCCAGTCTTCTAATGCTGTTTCCAATGGACGCAAATTGTTTCAGGGTGTTGTCACTGTAGCGCTGCTGCATTAGCCGTTGTATCCATAGCTACGAGTAGGAACGCTGATGTACGTGAACGCCAGAATACTTTTGCGAGATGCAGAGAAAGAAATAGCTGAGTTGGAACGGCGAATTTTTTCTAAGCTGTATAAGTGTAAAGAAAGTTTTTCAAGCTGTAAAGAAGACAAACGAAAATGCTTGTTTGCGTTTTAGTATTGCCTGATTTTTTTTTTTTTATCATACATTACTTAAAGCATCAGGAATTTGACAACTAGCATTTTCGACGTACAAAGTTCGTCGGCTAGCTGTATAGTTAGTTTTATAACGAAAATAATAACTTTACACACTTTCACTGCATTATGTATTTAATATGGACCTGTAAGTCAAACTAGATCTTCAGATGGATCTTCTAGCAGTACATGAAATAAAGCAAGATATTGTAATGATTCTAGTCTTCCTTACATGGTGAGGTTATCTTAACGTTTGTATAGGAAGGACGAAGAAAATTCGTTTGTCTTCTGCTTTTCAGGTATGAGGTTTTAATTTAGACTTAACTATACGAGAAAACTAACCAAGAAACTATCAAAAATAAGTCTACCCTCAACGTCTGTTTAAAACTGACAGCAAAGAAACATGCTGTAGAATGTACTTCGTAGTACAGTAATACCCCGACTTACGCGAACTCGGAGTTACGCGGTTCTTGATTTTTTCGTTTGGCAACGCTGCCGCCCACTATCTTCAAGGTCGTTTTTCATATGTTATCGATATACGGTGCGACGGCGGAGAATGAGAGCGAAAGATGAACAAAATTCAACTTTGTTGCTTTTATGTTTTTTATATCAGTGAAGGGGAAACACATTTCACCGTAATAACGTAAAAACCAACACAATTCCAGCTATCGGTATAATCGCAAATGCAATTAGATCGAGTTTACTACCAGTTTATAACAGATTTCACTAGCAGAAACGCAACTGGATTTTTATTGTTTTATGGTAGTAACCCCTAGAAATGTGAGGTGTTAATAGTGTATCTCTGCCTTTATGGTGTTGTTTATTCAGTTGCTACATGCGCGCAGCTTTGTTTATGCGTATCAAGCGTGCCCCCTCGTTTTGTAATTGTGCTTTATTCCCTAAAAATGAGTAAAATACTTAATTAAAAGGTGTGAAAAGGAAGCGTCCTGGTGAAGACACTGCAGATTCAGAGAGAAAAACAAAAGCAATTATCGATAAACAGAGGCGGACTGGGTCAAAAATTCTTACCCTGGAAAATTTATAGTGGCCTCATACTATGGTTTATGGCCAAAATCACACTGGCCCACCGGGGTTTCCCCGGTAAGGCTTATGGCCAGTCCACCTCTGTCGATAGAGAAAAAAATATGAAATTGTGAAACGCTTTGAGCGAAATGAAAGACCATGTGATATTGCACGTGCTACAGGTGAAGCAACGGCGAAAAGCACATGACAATTGCAAACTTGACAGGTTGAAAATTGAAAAGGGCTCAATTGTAAAGGGCTTAAAAATTTTAGAAAACATAAGACCCCAACGAAGAACGCGTTATAGCTACAAAGCAAGGAATAAAAAAAATTATTAGCTTGCTACGAAGAAATTCTGCGTGAAAAAAAGAAGGCGCTGTGTCGTCAGACGAATTTGTTAGATTTTATGAAGCCATCGACATCGAAATAACTTTTTTACGTAAGTCATTTGTTTTTTTTAATACATATTTTGTATTAATATGTATAAAGAACTGCAATTTTATTAATATTTTTCTTCTAAACTAGTGTTTTTGTTAGTCCTTGATCCCAATTAAGCAAAATTTATATGTATTTATATGCAAAGTTGTACCCCGACTTACGCGAATTCGACTTACGCGATTTTCGTCGGACCCACCTATCGCGTAACTTCGGGGTATTACTGTATTGTTTTTCACCAGTGCACCAAAACAATTGACTTTATGCCTATTTTATTATATCATTCCATTTTAAAACACTTTAATATTTGCGACTCATAATTACCGAAAATTTAGTTTGTGGAGGCTTCCTTCACATAGTTAATCGCATATGTTTTAGTTTGTTGTGTCTATTTACTGTTACTAAGATGCAAAATATATTGAGTTGTCTTTTGAATAAAAGGTTAAACTTCATACAAGGTGTATGAAGTTTAACCTTTCAAACTTCATACATACTTTGTGACGACAATGAGTGATAGGCGGGTCTAGCTCCACCTCCTTCACAGAGAATAGCTGGGTTGAAATTTAGGTAAAACTCCAAAACACGGTGCCCTTTAGAAAATGACGTCAAGAAGAAGAGTGGGTAAGCAGTGACTTACGGTTCGTAACTCCGCCCATTCACTGTTTTCCCCCACTTCTCGACGACTGCACGTGGCGAATGTCACGTGACATAACAGTATGGCGGAGTTGTAAAACAACGAAATTAACAGGAATACGGCAATTTTTTTCGGAGCAGCAATTAAAACAAATGCGATTTATTCCGAAAAGACAAAATCTCACGCATCATTACATGCCAGAGTTAAAATTAAGAAAATTTAACACAAAAATAAAATATTTTTTTTTAAACGAAACAAAAACTAATATGACATGCAGGAAACGACCAGTTTCCACTAAATAACTCCCGAAGTCGAGTAAAAACGTAATCTAAAAACATAACCATTTTTAACTAAACACAAATGAAAGTCGATCAAAAACATGACTCTCATTATATATATTTTTTTCGTCCAACGACTGGTTTTTGCTTGAATCCTTCCCGAAGTTGCGTAAAAACATAACCATTTTTGTAAACACAAATGAAACATAAAAATATGACGCCTTTTATAATTTTTTTTCGTCCAACGACTAATTTTAGCTTGAATCCCTCCCGAAGTCGCATAAAATCTGACCTCTTTTCGCTAAACAGAAAAAAAAAACGATAAATTGCTCTTTGCTTGTTGTTTTGGAGCATTAGCAACTAAGGCCATATTGCTCCGGTAATATGCGGTGGTCATTCCCTGACCTTTCCGCATCCTCCGTATTTGGTGGTGACGGGCTCGAACCCCGGTCTAATCAAGAAGCGTGTGCTACGCACTGCTGCTCCTTCCCACCTGGCTACGGAGGCGCCTATTGCTCTTTGCATAAACACAAAATGGCAACATAGAATTTTTACTGAACCAAAACTGTAAGTAGCTTATAGACCCAGTCAAGATCCTTGATTTATTCTGAATTGAGACAGTGAGATTTTGGAAGTTAATTAATATTTAAGTGTCCGTAGATTTACCGTTCGTAACTTGCCGCCATTGTTAAACGATACAATGTTATATCCCGAACTATATGGATATGGCGTTTGCTTAGTATAGTATATAATATCAATTAATCAGTAAATTTATTAATCTTGTTGAACTTCATTGTCAATTAAATTGTACTTTTAATTAAATACATATAACGACTTAGATTTTACGAAAGTAACATAATTAATTAATACATAACTTGATATGGGACTTATATATATATAGTGTTACAACTGCATTGGGATACGAGTTTAGGGTTATAATTTTGTACTGAAATTGAATCAGAATCATGACTCAGACCAGAGCAGCAAAGCAAAAGGCCCAAGTTAATGGGAGTGCTGTGGCTCAGGGGAGAACTGAGGGGGGCAGTTGCCCTCTGAATCACAGCTTTTAAAATGCACTGCTTGCATGATGTTTGTAGATCAATCAGGTACGGGACATGATATTGCCATGGGGGATATCTTTGTGTGTGTGCGCGATGTAAGGAGTGTGAGGAAATGAGGCGACAAATCAGCGTTGTTATGGGCCTATATGAGAGCTTGAGGGACAGGGTGGATGCCCTCGAAGGATCTAAATTGTGGGGCCCATCAAGCTCTCAGCTGCCCACATCAACGCCAGAGCTTGCACTTGTTCATCACGCAACACAGTGGCAACCCCCAAGGCAGAATGCGCTGGTCCAACAGGAACTAGTAGTTGTTGGTGACTCTATTGTCAGGGAAATGGGGAATGTGGTATGTAAAATGAATAGGTGGAACAGGACCAGGATATATCTGAGAGGGGCAAAGGTTGATGATGTTGTAGAGCAGATATCATCTTTTAAGGGCTCATAGGGGTGATATTGTTGGCACTAATGATATTAAGAGTAGGAGACCGGTAGATTTACTTAATAAATACAGGTCATGTTGTAAAAAAGCTGTTGAGTTAGGGTTGAATTTGAGTGTTTGCAATTCCCCAGACACGATAGGAGGGAGTATATGATGAGAGCTTTGTCGATCAATTCGGCCCTGGAAAGATTGTGCAAAGCTCAAGGGGTGGAATTTTTTTTCAGCCTGGTCTGTACTTGTTAACAGGAGAGACTGCTTCTACAGGGAGGGGATACACTTAAATAGGAAGGGTGCAAGAATATTTGCTGATGCAAATATTCTTGCACCCTTGAGTGTGCTATAGGCCTAATGACTCTGATGAATATAATAAGGAACTGTACAGGGAAATAGAGTGGGCCAGTAAATCAGAGAGTCTTATAATGGAGGATTTTAATTTCCCAGATATTGACTGGAATTTGTGGGTTGGTCACTCACACACTAGCAAGGCTTTTGTGGATTTATTGGATGATTATTTTCAAGATCAGCATGTTCGGGAGGCAACTAGGGGGAGTAATACTCTTGATCTGGTTATCAGTAGTGATTCTTCATGCATTAAGAATCTGCAGATAAAGGAACCACTAGGTGGCAGTGATCACAGTGTGCTGAAGTGGGATTTACTCAAAGAGGTAACTACCATTAGGGGTAAAGGGAAGGGTTATTGCTTCCGTAAAGGCGACTACGATGGACTGAGACAGTATTTAAATTCTATATAGTGGGACCAACTGATGATGTTACCAACAGAAAATTCAAAATGGAAAGCATTCAAAGAACTTATCTTGGAAGCTACTAGGCTTTACATACCAACTAAGAAATATTGTTCAAGGTATAGGCCTAAATGGATGTCAGATGAACTAATGAGACTCGTGGCAGAGAAGAAAAATGCATGGGATACGTATAAATTAATGGGTGACACGGAAGCCTATGATAGATATAAGCTGGTCTGTAAAAAAGTCACAAAGGAGATTAGTCAGATTATGAGAAATCCTTGGCAAAGGATGCAAGGAAAAACAACAGAGAGTTCTTTACCTATGTAAACTCTGGAAGGAAAGGGATGAATCAGATTGGTCCACTTGATATTGATGGTTCAACTGCTGATGATCCTGCCCAGGTGGCTAACAAACTAAATGAGTATTTTGCATCTACATTCACACATGAGGAGTTATTCAAGGAGGGGAATGCCAGAGGTGAATTAAACTTTTGCAGTGAGCTGGATGATTCTGTAATAAATGAGAGGAAAGTGGAGGAGAAATTGTTGAAGATAAACAAGAAAGGCACCCAGGGTGGATGGGATCAATCCAGTTATATTAAAGGAGGCAGCAAAGGAAGTAAGCAAACCATTAGCCATAATTATGAGAGCTTCTTTGGACTCAGGGGAGGTACCCATGAACTGGAGATGTGCAAACGTGACCCCAATTTACAAAGGAGGATCAATGGGCAACACAAGTAATTATAGACCTGTTAGTTTAACTTCTGTTCCAGGAAAATTAATGGACGCACTGTTAAAGAAGCACTGCAGGATCATCTAGACAAGACTTCAGTTATAGCTCGGACACAGCATGGTTTTGTTGAGGGAGTCCTGCCTGACCAATTTGATTGGATACTATGTTTTTTTTTTTGGTTTTTTTAGGTGCATTAGCAACTAAGGCCATATTGCTCCGCGAAATGTGGTGGTCATTCCCTGAATTTTCCGCATCCTCCGTATTTGGTGGTGATGGGCTCGAACCCCGGTCTAATCAAGAAGCGTGTGCTACGCACTGCTGCTCCTTCCCACCTGGCTACGGAGGCGCCTTTGGATACTATGATGTGGTCACAAAGGAACTGGATGTGGAGAATAACTTGGATATCATATATTTGGATATTAGAAAGGCTTTTGATACTGTTGCACATGGAAGACTGCTGCACAAATTGGAGCAGTATGGCATTGGAGGAAAATTGCTGCTATGGATAAAGGGATAGTTGAGGGGGGAGGAAGACAGAGAGTAGTAATCAATGGACACTGCTCATCGTGGACTAATGTTATTAGTGGACTACCTCAGGGTTTAGTATTGGGTCAATTGTTGTTTTCTGTATTTATAAATGATATTGATGATGGTATATCAAGCATAATGTCCAAGTTTGTAGACGATACGATTGTTGACAGAGTTGTTAAGGACACTACTGACGCTATGCTGCTGCAACAGGATCTAGAAAAGTTGAGCAGATGGGCTGAGAGGTGGCAAATGAAGTTTAACATTCACAAATGTAAAGTACTCAGCAACCCCAGAGTGACGTATCAACTCTGTGGTACTACACTGACAGTGGTAGAGAACGAAAAGGACCTGGAGGTAATTGTTCAGGCTGATATGAAGTTTTCTGAGCAGTGCAGACTCTTGCAGCACTATGAGCAGAGATAAGGAGGTTATTATCCCCTTATATAAGGCAATGGTCAGGCTACACCTTGAGTATTGTATACAGGTCTGGAGGCCTCATTTTAAGAAGGATGTAGAGCTGTTGGAACGAGTACAGAGAAGGGCAACAAGATTAGTGAATGGAACAAATTGGTGCTCTTACGCAGAAAGGCTTAAGTTTTGCAAATTACAGTGTCTGGAGACTAGGCACCTGCGAGGTGATCTGATTGAGGTGTATAAAGCCTTGAGTGGTTTGAGCATGCTCAATGCTGCTTGTTCAGAATGGGAGGGCATAAATTCAAATTGGGGAAAGACAGATGTAGGATAGATGTGCGGAAGTTTGCCTTTAGCCAGCGGGTGGTTGGTTTGTGGAACAGACTTCTATCCTTTGTTGTGGAAGTTGATAGCCTAAATAAATTTAAGGCTGAGTTGGACAGGTACTTGGAACGAATGAATGGGTGAAATGGGAGCGTGTTCTTTTTTTGGATGATGCTGCATAAGTTTGCCTTCTTGCATCATATGCTTCTACTAATGATGCTAATGCTAAAACTAACCTAAAAACCTAACCTTTTTTTGCTAAACAGAAACGAAATCAATTAACACGTGCAACAAACAATAAAATTGCTCTTCATAGCCTGAGACCGACTAACTCAGCCACAGAGTTAAAAAAGCCCATTAAAGTTCCTTGCGTCATCGACAGGGTTCGAACCCAGAACATCAGCTCCAGTAACATTCGCCCGAAATGAAGAGGGGAATGTAGTCAGTAGGCGGAGTCACAACCTGTCAATCACTGCTTTCCCCTGTTATCACAGCCAATTACAAGGGTGTACTGTGTACTGGAGTTCAGCATTTCCTGATTTTAAACCAGCGTCAAAGGAGAGGGGAAATACTTTGGGGATTTCATCCTTTTGGTGCTGGTTTAAAATCGGGAATTGAGGATGCGCAAAGATAGATTGTCCATTCACTATGAACCAGTGGGAGGAGTTAGGCCACCTCATCCCTTCTTGTCACAAAGATTTATGTTAAGCACCATAAAGTAAATTTCAAACATTGGCTGTTAATCACCATGATTTTGGGTTAGGGTACATGCCGTTTTCCTATCAATTCCTATGCGAAATCGTTTTCCAATTTAAAACACAGCGACAAAGGAGGAAAATTATCCCTTTTGGCTATAGTAGTAGTAGTGGCACATGATGCAAGAAAGCAAGTGTAGGAGCTTATGCAGCATCAGCCAAAAAAAAAAAAAAAATCACACCATTCCCTCCAAATGCCTGTCCAGTTCCTCCTTAAATTTATTTAACCTATCAACTTCCACAACGACAGATGGAAGTTTGTTCCAGCAATTAACCACCCGCTGGCTAAAGGCAAATTTCCGCACATCTATCCTTTCTTAATTTGAACTTATGTCCCCGTAGGTTCGTAATCTGAACAAGTGGAAGGATCCCATCAGAATTCAGCGTGCTCAACCCATTCAAGGCCTTATAGACCTCAATCAGATCACCGCGCAGGTGCCTAGTCTCCAGCCACTGCAATTTGCAGAACTTAAGCCTCTCTTCGTAAGAGAATCCCTTCATTCCCCTCACCAATCGTGTTGCTCTTCTCTGTACACGCTCAAGCAAATCTACATCCTTCCTAAAATGAGGCCTCCAGACCTGTACGCAGTACTCAAAGCGTGGCCTGACCATTGCCTTATACAGAGGGACAATCACCTCCTTTTCCCTGCTAGCAAAATTCCTATATATCATTGACAAAACCCCATGACCTGCCCTAGCAGCCTGTCTGCATTGCTCAGAAAACTTCATATCTGACTGCACAATTACTCCCAGGTCTTTTTCATTTTCTACCACCTTAAGTGTGGTACCACACAGTTGGTACGTTTCTCTGGGGTTATTTCTACCCATATGCAGTACTTTGCATTTGTCAAGGTTGAACTTCAGTTGCCACTTCTTAGCCCATCTGCCCAAATTATCTAGATCCTGTTGCAGTAGCACACTGCCATTACTGTCATTAACAACCCTGCCAACCTTTGTGTCATCTGCAAACTTCGACATTAAGCCTGATATACCTTCATCAATATCATTGATAAATACACAAAACAACAGTGGACCCAACACCGAACCCTGTGGGACTCCACTAATAACATTAGTCCACGAAGAGCAGCACCCATTGATTACCACCCTCTGTCTTCTCCCACTTAACTATCCTTTTATCCATTTTAGCAACTTACCCTTAATACCATACTGCTCCAATTTGTACAGTAGTCTTCCATGCGCAACAGTGTCAAATGCTTTCCTGAAATCCAAGTATATGATATCAAAATTATTTTTTGCATCCAGTTCCTTTGTGACCACATCATAATAACCAATCAAATTTGTCAGACAAGACTTTCCCTTAACAAACCCATGCTGTGTTTGAATTATTGCTGCGGTCTTATCTATATGATCCTGCAATGCATCTTTAACCAGTGACTCCATTATTTTACCCGGAACAGAAGTTAAACTAACTGGTCTGTAATTACTCGTGTCACCCTTCGATCCACCTTTGTGAATTGGGGACACATTTGCACATCTCCAGTCCGTGGGAACCTCCCCTGAGTCCAAGGATGCTCTCATAATTATGGCTAAGGGTTTGCTTAGTTGCTTTGCCGCCTCCTTTAAAATAACTGGATAGATCCCATCCACCCCAGGTGCCTTTCTTATGTTTAACTTCAACAATTTCTCCTCCACTTTGCTCTCAGTTATTACAAAATCATTAAGCACACTGCTACAATTTGATAACCTACTTCCATTTTCAAACTGTAATAATTCCTCACGTGTGAATGTAGATGCAAAATACTCATTCAGTTTGTTTGCTATCTGAGCAGGATCATCAACAGTCGAACCATTGATGTCAAGTGGACCAATCATATTCATCCCCTTCCTTTTAGAGTTTATATAAGTAAAGAAATCCTTGCTGCTTTTCTTAGCATCTTTTGCCAAAGATTTCTCGTAATCCGCCTTTGCCTGCCGAACCTCCTTTGTGACCCGATTACAGACTAGCTTATATCTGCCACAGGCTTCTGCGTCTATGGTTTAAAATCGGAAGCGATTTTCCTTCCAGGACTAGACCTTCCAATCATTGCAAAGCAGCAGGCAGAGCTAGACCTGCCTATCACTCATTGTGGCAAAGATCCATGGGTAAGAAAGAATCTTGTACCGAAGATTAACTGAAAAAACGTACAAAATAAATAAAATTTCACTGTTTCATGTAAATAGCAGTTTGTATATGTTTCTTCTCTGTTATATTTCTCTTAAAGTTAACTTATTTTGATAACTAGGTTAATCTTTAGAATATGGTCCTGCATCCCATGGATGTTTGTTACAAGGAGTGAAGAGCTGGCCTAGCTCCTCCTGTCCGATGGTTTTCCTCACAGTGATTGGACAATATATTACCAATGTAAAACCAGCCGCAATGGGGTGAAAGTCACTGGTTAAACTTCAGAAAGAGACTCTTATCCATGGTGGATCTTTGCGACAGCAAATGACGACAGCTCTGCCCTGTGCATCACACTAATTGGATGATCTATTCCTCTGTGAAAATTTGTTTCCTGATTTGAAACCAGCCATAAAGAGGAACAAATTGTGTTTTTTGATTTTAAGCCAGTGCCAAGGGGGGAGAACTTATTTCCCACTGGTTTTAAATCAGGAAACAAAATTACATATAGGAATAGATCATCTAATCACTGCAAAGAAGTAGGAGGAGCGAGCTAAGCTTATATTAATTTTTTAGCTTAGCTTATTTTAAGCTAAGCTAAAAAAGCTTAGCGAGCTAAGCTTTTTTTTATTAAAAAAAAGTTCTAGAGAATAGGGAAATGTGACAGATATCTGAACAGCTTTTAGATGGTAAATGTTTTATTTATTTTTTGCCTTTTCTTGCTCTTGCAAGTAAAAGCAAGTTGCACAGCTATAAACTAAGAAAAGTTATTTTTATCTTAAAATTCACATTTGTAGCATTGGTGTTACCATATAGTGCAAGGAAGTCACAGGCTTTTACTCTGCTTTGGGCAAAAAAAAAAAAGGTAGATAAGAAAATACAACTTATGCACTCCCTTGCTCATGTAGGTAACAACCATCTAGTTGACCATTAAGTTTTTTCAAGCTGTCAGCCTCAACTACATGAGGAATTACCTGTGAAGGCAACTTCTTCCAGTAATCAACAACTCAATGGCTAAAAAAATTTTCCTACAGTCTAGTCTAAACCTCTACTCCTGTCATTTGAATTTATGTCCCCTAGTTCTGGAATTCTTTACAACAGTGAAAATTTTGCCTTCATTCATTTTATTAACTCCTCTCAGTGCCTTATAAAACTCAGTCAGGTCCCCTCTGAGGTGTCTGGTTGCCAAGCTCTGTAGACCAAATAATTGAAAGTTTTCCCTCATATGGTTGTCCATTTGCCAATCTTGCCATGTGAGTTTCCCATCTTTTGGACAATTTTAAGAAGTTTGTCTTTTTTTAGATGAGGTCTTCATACTTGGACACAGTATTCCAAATGTGGTCTCACAATTGTCTTATAAAATTTGTATAGTGGGACTATGACCTTCATATCGCTACAGGATAATGTTCGATACATCATCAATAGGACACGATGGGCTTTCCTGGCTGCCTATTTGCCCCGCTCAGAAACCTTCATATCTGCCCACACTGTAACTCCTGGATCCATTTCTTTCTCTACTGTTTTTAATTCAACACCACCAAGTGTATAAGTTATTGGGTTGCTATTCCCCAAGTGTAAGACCTTGCATTTTGCTGAATTAAAATATAGCTACCACTTTTCTGACCATTTTTGAAGTCTGTTCTAGTCATCTTGAAGAAGCACTGTTTGGTACTGATCATTAACGACTCTCCAAATCTTTGTCATCTGTAAATTTTTACAGTGTTTACCAATCACACTATTTACCCTTAGTTAATGTTGTGTTTTTATGAAAATCAGAAACAACAGTAATCCAAGAATCTTTGGGGGACCTCACTCCTGACGTTTTACCAATCCGAAGAATATCCATTAATCACAATCCTCTGCCTTTTGCCCTGCAGCAATCCAACTTAGAATCTTTGCAGTAATCCCAACATGTTCCAGCTTATACAGTAACCACTCGTCAGTGACTGATTCAAATGCCTTGCTAAAATACAAATATACTATGCTGAAATTGTTCTCTACATCTAGCTCATGATTAACTGAGTCAAAATGCCTTACTGGGTCAGTTAAACATGATTTCCCCTTATTCAGAATGCCATTTCTATCTAAATATCCATGAATTGCACTCTTAAATACTCTAAGATTTTCCTTACCACTGAAGTTAGACTAACTGGTCTGTAGTTACTGACTTCACTCTTAGAACTGCTTTTATATAATGGTGATACATTGGCAGTTTTCCAATCCAAAGATGCCCTCATAATTAACTTCAGTGGTTCTATACATTCTCTGGTTGCTTCTCACAAAATTACATTGGGTGATCCCATAACTGTTTATTAAATGGGAAATTTTATGACACAGAACTCTTCAGGATACTGGAACAAAAAAGCAGTTAACATGTATACATGAGATTACTGATGTATACGATGAACCAAAATGCTGCCCAGGAATTCTGTAAGCAGTATAAATTAATTTTTTCTGGCATACATTCTGAGTGCTGCAATTAAATTAGTTTGATAAAGTAGAGGGGATGATATACACTGTTGTTCAAAGAAAGTGCATCACCCAGGAGCGGATTAAGGTCGTTTGAGGCCCCCGGGCGCAGAAGAAAATATTGAGCCCCTTAAAAAAAAAAAGAGAGAGACAGGGAAAATAAAAATACATGTTAACCAATTTTTTAAATAAATAAAAAATATTATGTATTATTAATGTTTTATTTCCAATAAAATTTGAATATAATATATGTATAATATAATTAATAATAGCATAATAATAATCACAAAGTTTTTAACTAATATGTTCAACTAATTTGTTGGGGTTTTGCGTGGGCCCTTCAGAAGTCGGGGCCCAGGGCGCGCGCCCGGTGCGCCCGCCGTTAAATCCGCCTCTGGCATCACCCCTTAAAATTGTAATTGTTGTCGGAATAACGTAAGTATATGGCAATATTTCTTACAGATTGCATAAGATAAGATTTACACGCCTAGGTGATGACATAATATTGCATCAGCTGTTACTTTCAGCTATATAAGCACGCTCTGCAAGAGTTGCAGTTGATGACATGAAGAAAGAGTGCTATTGTTGCTTTATGTGAGGAAGGATGTTCTTCCCATCATATTGCTTATAGAGTGTCTTGTAATCAGTCAACAGTAGTAGTAGTGGCAAGTGATGCAAGAAAGCAAGTGAATTCAACCTCCTTTTCCCTGCTAGCAAAATTCCTATATATCATTGACAAAACCCCATGACCTGCCCTGGCAGCCTGTCTGCATTGCTCAGAAAACTTCATATCTGACTGCACAATTACTCCCAGGTCTTTTTCATTTTCTACCACCTTAAGTGTAGTACTACACAGTTGGTACATTTCTCTGGGGTTACTTCTACCCATATACCATTTTAACCTCCATTCGCCGAATCCGCTACCGAGGCCGTAGCCTATCCGCTATCAGAGAATGGGATTTTTCCTAACTTTTAGAATTCAATTTTGTTAATAAATAAATAAATAATAACCGAACAAAAAACAATTCCTATCTGGCCACTTAGCCTCACATGCAAGGAGAATCAACTTTGATTTTCTATCCATTGATCCTAATTGGATGAGTTGACATCCCTGCCACTTGGAGGTGTGCCACTACTACCCAGCAATCTAAATCTTCTTTTAAAGACTTCCGAAACATACTTATTAAAATAAGTAAATAACCTTTTATCAGTGAACATAACATGGAGTCTCTCTTTCTCCAGATAGCCAATTTATGGTTCCAATTCCATTCTCAAGTCAACACAATAATTGCAGTCAAGCATAACATGCTCAGATGTTTCAAGCTCTCCACATTTACACAACCCATTTTCTTTAAGTCCAAGCTGAAAGAGTCTCAATGCCAATCCATGTCCAGTTAACAAAAATGTAGAACAAAGACCAAACTGTTGCCACAACTTTCTTTTAACATCAATTATATTAATTCTTGGCAAAAACAAAGGTCTGTCGTCCTTTTTCAGATGTTTCCCATTCCATTTGCCATCTAATTTTAACTTCTTCTAAAACTCTGTTCTTTTCATTTTTAACATCTGCTCTTGTATAAATTTTTCCTGGTTCTGGACAAGTTCTTATGCTTACTATTGTCTTCCTGATGTTTCGCTTAGTAAGATATCCAACTCCAGCTATTAATACTACATACTAGACTGGCAACCTACCTGATATTACCTGCAAGGCTTCTGTGGACACCGTCCGACATGCTCGAGTAATCCCTAGTAATGCAAATCTTTGTGCTTGTACTAGGTGTTTTTGAATAACCTTATTCCCAATCCTATGAACCCAAGCCCCGGCAGCATAACACATTATAGGCGAAAATAAACAATCATATAACAGATTGAGGCCTCTACCTTTTATACCCCAATCTCTTCTAATCACCCTCCGGAGCTTGGCATATAAGGTTTTAATTTTAACTTTTAAATACTTAACGTGTTCTGTAAAGAACAAATGTTCTTCAATCATTAAGCCTAAATATTTTGTTACTTGTGCGTATCGAACGGCACTCCCCATCAGCCGTACAGTAGGAGCTCTATTCATGCTTAGTCTTCCCTTGAGCAACATCTGAACCGTCTTTTCCTTTGAGACCTGCAATTTATGTTTCCTTGTCCATATTTCTAATGTTCTCAAAGCTTCTTCTGCTTTGCTTTCTATGGAAGATCTGGAATTTCCCTGAACCATCATTACCAGATCGTCAGCATAAGCTATCTTTGTGACACCAGGCATTTCTTCATTTAAATATTCATCAAAGACCATGTTCCACGCAAAGGGGCCAATCACCGAGCTTTGTGGACATCCTTTAATAACTTTCCTAGTTATCTCTGTATATCTTGTTTTAACTACTACTTCCCTATTGGAAAAGTAGCTTCTAAATACATTATATAATTTTGTTGTACATACTTCTTTAATTCTAGACATGATGCCTCTCCAGCATAAGTGGTCAAAAGCACTCTTAAAATCAATAAATACACCCAAACAATACCGTTCCTCACTGTCCTCCACCGCTTGAAGCAATCTATATACCGCATCTTCAGTTGATGAGTCTTTCTTAAAACCATATTGGTTTTGTGATGACATATTTCTTGAATCATACCTCATCATAAGATGGTTCATACATAGTCTTTCATATATCTTGCCCAAAACAGAGAGGAGGGCAATTGGACGATATGTACCAGTTTCATTAAGCATACGATCTGTTCCTTTTATAAGTAATTTTATCTGTGCTCTCTTCCACTCATCCGGAAAGGCACCCTCTTCTAAACATTGATTATACAGATTTAAATATAATTCTGGAGCCATTTGAAAAGATCTTTTCATAACCAAAACTTCTATTTTATCTAGGCCCGGCGATTTACCATCCTTCGCCTGGCCCATGGCCGTTGTCAACTCTTCTAACGTAAACTGTTCTTCTGTGTCACAACAATATTTTGACCATCTATTTCTAATTCATTGACTTCTTCATTTTCATCTGGAAAGAGATCGTCCAATATCCTGTTCACTGATTCTTCCCAAGTTAAAGTTTGACTATTTTCATTGCCAATAGTGCTCATTATTTCCGATAGGCTTCTTTTATTAGTTAATAATTTAAAAATAGAATTCCATGGATCCCTAGATCCTTGTTTGCTCACATATTCCCTCCACTTATTCTGTTTAGCTTTACAGATAGCTGTAACATATTCTTTACGACAAGCTTTATACATATTTTTATACACCTCACACAAATCTAAATCTCCAATTCTTCTTACAGCCTGGAACTTTCTTCTTAAGTGAAAAGTCTCTCTCCTTTTTTCAGATAATTGAGTACTCCACCAGAATACTGGCCTATTAACCTTATACCTTTTCTTCATACTACTAGAACATGCATCTTTTAAAATAACAGTTAATTGTTTAACATAATCATTTGATGTCAGGCCCACCCAATTTATTTCATTAATACTACTCAAAAACACCTGCTCAAACTTTGGCCACCTTGCAGTTTTATCCATAAATCTATCAATATCATTCAATATTCTCACTGAATCATTTATAACACAGGAGAAAGAGATGCTGTTATGATCACTAGTAGTATGATGTTCTATCACTTTCCAATTTCTAATATTATCCACAATAGAGGTAGTCGCCAAAGTTAAATCAATATATGACTGTCCATGTACCGTGGAATAAGTAGGAGCATGTCCTGTCACATTTAACACCTCCATACCTGAGGCAGCAATGAATTCCTCCAGCATCACTCCTCACTTCTACCCATATGCAGTACTTTGCATTTGTCAAGGTTAAACTTCGAGTTGCCACTTCTTAGCCCATCTGCCCAAATTATCTAGATCCTGTTGCAGTAGCACACTGCCATTACTGTCATTAACAACCCTGCCAACCTTTATATCATCTGCAAACTTCAACATTAAGCCTGATATATCTTCATCAATATTGATAAATATACAAAACAACAGTGGACCCAACACGGAACCCTGTGGGACTCCACTAATAACATTAGTCCACGAAGAGCAGCACTCATTGATTACCACCCTCTGTCTTCTACCACTTAACCATCCTTTTATCCATTGTAGCAATTTACCCTTAATACCATTCTGCTCCAATTTATACAATAGTCTTCCATGCGCAACAGTGTCAAAAGCTTTCCTGAAATCAAAATATATGATATCAAAATTATTTTTTTGCATCCAGTTCCTTTGTAACCACATCATAAGTAGATTTCTTTCCAAACTCAAGAATACTGGTTCTGCTGGTAGGGAAAAAGGAACGGGATGCAGAGTCTCTACACCAAAACAGGACTGTGATTTGAAGCGCTTAAGCCTTAAAAACCGTAAAGCTTCTTCATGTGAGCTGAAAAGAGAATGGGAAGAACATACAGGAGTGGTAGCAAGTGTAGTAACAGTCAGAAGATGCCTCTTCAAAAATGGACTTGTAGCCTGTTGTATTAAGAAGCCCCTCCTCACACAAAAAATGAAAAAGGCCTGATTTTGGTGTAAGGAGCATGTCAAATGGACCCCCGAGCAGTGGAAGTCAGTTATTTTCTTGGATGAGAAGAAAATTAAACACGCAGGGCTCTGATGGGAGACAAATGATTTGCTGTAGACGTGGCGAAGAATACCATCCAGACTGTATGGTGTCTACAGTGAAATTCCCTACCAGCCAAATGATATGGGAGTGCATTTTGTATCGTGGAGTAGGTCACCTGCAGTTTATAAAAGATTCCGTAAATGCCAATGGATACCTGGCTATATTGGAAGGCAAATTGCTGCCAACCATTAGAGACCATTTCCACCTGCCAAGTACCGCATCTTTCAGGACGGTTGGTTGGTTATTTGGTTTTTAGGAGCATTAACAAATAAGGCCATATTGCTCCGGGAATATGCAGTGGTCATTCCCTGATCTTTTCGCATCCTCAGTATTTGGTGGTGACGGGCTTGAACCCCGGTCTAATCAAGAAGCGTCTTTCAGGACGACTCTGCTCCTTGTCATCAGGCGAAAAGTGTAAATAGGCACTTCTGTAGTTACTTTAGCTTCATTTCTGCATTAGAGGTTCAACAGTAATGTGTTTACATTTGTTACAGGTGAAAAAAAATGGTTGGAAGAATGGTCCATTACAACTCTTAGCTTGCCAGGAAACAGACCTGAATCCTATAGAGAACTGTTGGCATCGTGTGGAATCTGCAGTTGCCAGAAAGAAACCAAAGACCCTTTGTGAACTTCAAGAAACCATAATTCGTGTTTGGAACCACGAACTATCAGTTAATTATCTTCAGAAATTGATCTTGTGAATGCCTCGATGGTGTGCGATGGTGTGCTGCTGTCATCTGGGCTAGAGGCAGTTCAACTAAATATTAGTTTGCACCTCATGAACTTTTCATTTTGTTTTCCATTTAAAATGATAAACTGAAGCAAATTGAGGGCTTCTGATAACATTTCAGCCATAATTGTTGTGTTTACCAAAACTGTTGTATAAAGGTTGCAAATGTTCATTTAGGAATATTTTGATAGCACCTGCCAAATATTACTTAGCTTTGCCTTAACTATTAATAAATATCTTTTGTTTATATTTCTGTTTGTGATGCTAGTCATTAATGTAACATACCATCACGAAAAAGGGTTAGAAATGTGAAATTCCTAGGTGATGCACTTTCTTTGAACACCAGTGTATGTGCTTAAGGTGTGCTGGGAAAGATTCACAACTTAAATATGTTGAAATTGAATGCAATATAATGGCAAAATTACCATACTACTATATTTGCCATCGTAAGGGAGTAAAAGGTCGGTGAATGTGAAAGGTTGGTTTGGTACGTGCCCCTCAGTATGCCAATGTTGGCAGAGTGGGGATGATTGGAATGGTAATGGAGTAGGGCTGTGCCAGTAGAATTCATATAAACCAAACAAGTGTCAGAGGTCATGCCAGACCTCTTTATGAGCATTTCTAGGAGGGCATTGTTTTCTTCCTGTTCCATTGGAAAGAGATGCCAGTGGAACACATCCAAAGGTTCATTGTTGTGGCCCCAGGTAGGAAAAGTATTGTCTGTGTGCCTGTTCTACATTTAGGCATGTAGAAGTTGTTGGCAAGGGTCTGGGAGATGGTAATGTTGATAAGATCGAATACACTGTTTCCAGAATTTTTTGTTGGCTGCCCATGAATATATTCATTAAATTTCATAGAGGCTTTGGGGTTTTCCATGTATTTCCAGAGTTATGGTTGGGCTTTCGGGACTTGCTAGGTGGCTGGAATGCTGTATATACTGTGTTTTGTTAAGGATCACAGTGCCCCCCCCACCCATGTTTCTATAAATTTTATTTTGAAGCTATTTCTACAACACTTATTCCAGTACTGACTTACTCCCAGTGTGAACTTTGATGACATAGTTAACGATTTTGCTAACAGAAAAAGCCAAAGTATTTATCTTAGAAATCTGTGTTTAAAATTAGTTTGTAAAATTGTATTGTTGGAATAAAATCATTGAATGCTATTTGAAGTATATTTTTTCAGTCCCTGGTTTTTCATAGGCCCTAGTAACTTCTACAATTATTCACCTGAATGCTTTCCATTTAGAATTTGTTGTTGGTAACATCAGTTGGTCCCACTGCATAGAATTTAAAAACTGTCTGAGACCACAGTAGTCACCCTTATGAAAGTAAAAGCCCTATCCTTTACTCATAACAGCAGTTATCTTTAAGTAAATCTCACATCACTGCTACCCAGAGGATCTTTACTTGCAGAATATTAATGCATGAAGAATTTGGTTAGAAGATGAGCAATACTCCTCATCTGATAACCAGATGAGGAGTATTACGCCTTGTTGCCTCCAACATGCTGCTGTAGAAAATTAATCCAAGAAATCTATAAAAGTCTTGCTAGTGTGCTAGTGACCAACCCACAAGTTCCAGTCAACATCTGGAAAGTTAAAATCCCCCATTATAAGAAATTCTGATTTATTTTTTATTTTCTACTACCCTGAATGTAGTACCACACAGTTGGTACATTAATCTGGAATTACAACTACCCATATGCAGCACCTTGCATTTGTCAATGTTAAACTTCAACTGCAATTTCTACGCTCATCTACCTAATTTTTTTTAGATCTTGTTGCAGCAGGTTACCCTGATTACTGTCTTTAACCACCCTGCAAACTTAGACATTAAGCCATACCTTCATTAATAAATATAGAAAACAACACTGAATCCACTAATAACATTAGTCCATGAAGAGAAGTGCCAATTAATAACAAAATATACTTGTAAAAAGGATAGGTGGAATAGGACCAGGGTCTGCCAGTGATATACATTGATGACACATTGATATACGTTGGGCACAAAAGGTGATATCTGTGTACTTGATATCTTAGTACTAATGATAAGAATAGGAGATCTGAGGATTTACTTAAAAAGTACAAGCAATGTTGAGAAAAAGTTGAGTTAAGATTAAATTAATTTGAAGGTGTCTACAATTTAGTCCAGAACATGATAGGAGGGATTATATGATGCGAACCTAGTTAGTCAATTTGGCCCTGAAGAGATTGTTCAGGGTTCATGGGCTGAGAGCTTTTTTAAATGGATCAGAAATACATAAATAGAAGAGGTGCAAGAATATTGCTCATGATATTGAAGCAGTGTTAGATGGGTTGGAATGATGCTAAATTGGGCGGTTACACAGACTAATGGCAGCTACAAGCAGAGATGAAAGTGATTCTTGCTGCTTCTATTGGGCCCTAATAGCCTGGAAAGCAAGGTGTTGGCTATTCACAGGACTGTTGAGAGCATTATGTTATTACAGTAGAATGTCAGTTATCCGGAATAAATTTGAAAGGCTGATCTATCTTTTTTTTTTTTATTAATAACGGTAATGCAGTAAGTTTGGGTTATAGTGATACATTTGCAAATTGAATTTCGATTCTAATAAGCGAAAGATCGAGTTTACTACCCTTTATAATGGATTGTACAAACAAAAAGCCCAATAAACCGAAAACTGCAAATTGTTTTTATTGTTTTATAGTTGTGACCTCTAGAATTCTATATGACTTTCAGAAATGTCCTTTAGAAAAATATCACAGAGACCTGGGTTTTCTTCGAAACCATGAGTGAATTTCAGATTAGTTTAGCTCCAGATTCAGTAAGAATAATATCGGCTCGAAACTTTGCGATTTATTATTTTTCTCATTTTTTATAGTAAAATGTGAACCAAAAGAAATTGCTTAGTTTTAACATTGCCACATAAAACAGAAATTATTAATATTATTAATATTTAATTAATCCTAATTACAGAATTAGAAAAGGTAAAATTTTAGGAAATCTCTCCAAAATGTTTAATGTGTGGACTTCAACAATTTACAACATCAAGAAAAATTCCAATGCTATAACAGAATTTGTGTTGATTATGGATAGTGAAGGAGGATCTAGAAGGAAAAAAACGATGCTGAAACCTGAAAATGCCGCTTTAGAGAGTGCACTTTATTTGTGGTTTCTTCAGAAGCAAAGTTTAGGTGAACCAGTGTCTGGCCCAATATTGTGGGAAAAAGTATTGTATTTAATGAAGATTTTAAGGCAAGCACAGGTTGGCTGAAAAACTTTCAGCTGAGACACAGCATACATGAACTAGATATTCAAGGTGAGAAACTTTATGCAGACGAATTGGCAGCAGTGTCCTTTAAAAGTAAGTTTGCTTCAATTATAGCAAATTTATAATGTTAATGACACGGGATGAGATATATAATGTTGATGAGATGGGCTTATTATGGAAAGCATTACTGAGAAAAACCCCAGCCACTAAAAGAAAAATGCCTGCACCAAGTTTTAAGATGAGAAAAGAGTGAGTTACAATTGCTATGTGTGCAAATGCTACTGGGATGCACAGATTGTCCGTGCTCATTATCGGTAAGTTGAAAAAACTGAGAGCATTTAAAAATCCTTCTAATTTTCCTGTTTTGTATAAAAATCATAAAAATGCCTGGATGGAAGTTTCTGTTTTCTGAGATTGGTTTATATATTTTTTTTATTTAATTAATCTTAATTACAGTATTTAATTTAATCTTACGTTTGATTATCCATAAAATTTGGCTATCCTGAAGAGATCTGATATCAATTATTCCGGATAACTGATGCTCTACTGTACATCTGTTAGGATTACTAACACATCAGAATCAGGATTACACGTGTTACGATTACTAAGGGCAGAATCAGGTGCATGTATTCTTGTGTGTACACTAATGCTAGTTTAATAACACTAATCCTTTAATAAACCCAGGAGGTGGGTTTATCAAATGTTTCTGCAAGAGCTGTTGTTTGGTTTTTAGGAGCATTAGCAACTAAGGCCATATTGCTCCAGGATATGCGGTGGTCATTCCTTAACCTTTCCGCATCCTCCGTATTTGGTGGTGACGGGCTCGAACCCCGGTCTAATCAAGAAGCGTGTGCTACGCACTGCTGCTCCTTCCCACCTGGCTACGGAGGCGCCGTTTCTGCAAGATAGGTAACCCATAACATATTAAAAAATTGTTGGCGCAAGCCTTCTTCAAAATTGTTTGCATATTACGAATTAAATCCATAAATTTTTTTTGGGAATATTTATAATTATCATGAACAAGATATGGATCCACTACTATCAGCCCATATCAAAGCAGCAATCCAAACAATGGATGTATGCTCACAGCCTTCGAAGAAGTCAAAAACAGTTCCATCAGCTGGAAAGTTAATAGTGGCAATCCTTTGGGATTCTAAAGGAATAATAATGGACTATTTTTTAACTGGTCAGGCTCATCATGGGTATGAATTGCTGCTGTACCCATTTTATTCACCAGATGTAGTCCCATCAGACTTCTTTTTGTTTCCCAAATTTAAATTGTACTTGGCTAAAAAAAATTCAAGTTATCAAAATTCTAATTATCAGTTGAGACAGCATTTTTTTTTTTTTTTTTTTTCAGGCTTTGGTGAATCATTTATAAGAGTTTGATAAATGCATTACAACATAACTGGAACAAGTGTTTGCATTTTAGATTATCTTGAAAAATAATAGACAACCACTTGTGTGAGCCTGCTCCTTCATAATGAGGCATTGAACTTTTTATTTGTCTATTTAATTCGGTGACAGATGGGATCAAATCCATCACAACCACCACTTTTTTTGGACTGATGGCCAAAAAAAAGTAATTAGCACATTTGAGTTAACTGTGATTCAATTTCATGTGACCACAAATTATGCTTAATGATTCTTGTTCAAATGACTAGTTTTAAACTTATCTGACTCATATGATTAAACCAGAGTATGAGCAGAAATTTTTTAAGTATAATATATATAATACTAAAAACAGTAAATAAAAAAAAAAAAATCAACTGAATTTAGCAAAACAGAAATATATATCTCAGACTCTCTCTTTGAAATGATTAAATATAATTATAGGTCAAAGTTTTGATCTTCTCTAACATCCTTCCTGGGTGGCTTGGGAGAAAAATTCAAACTAATCAAAAAATCCTACACGATCATGATGTCTGCTATCTTTTTAGGTGTGTAGGGATCACGTGCACAATATTTTGTTGACAGGAGAAAGAGAGGAATGCTCTAGGCTCAGGTGACTGGAACTGAGTATAGAGGGAGTGTCGTCAGTGTTGTCTTTCTCGTTCGAGACTCAAAGTTACCTGTGGAAGCCTGTCAGGTGGGAGGGAGGAAAGAAGTTGCCCCTGCTGAATGTCTGTTTAAGATGTGGCTTGGGATATATTGCACCTCTGGACTAGAGATTGCCAGTTTCAGCATGGAATTTCATTGGAGAATAATGGAAGTTTAATCTTTTAGTTGAGGCCTCTTTAAAGTTTCTTCTGCATCCATGGTACTCTGTGTAATACCTTAGGCTGGTTAAGCTTGATCAAATGACTTTTATTAATGCTATAAAAATTCATGTTGCCCCAACCAAGTTTCCTGGTCTGTTGTCACTAGAATGCTTTTTGATATTTAATGCAGTCTTTGACCCAACTGCCACACTAGCAGTTGACTTGTTATGCTGTGCCAAGCAGTGGTGACTCGTGACGCTGATGTTTGGGGGGTGCTGCGTCTTAAAGTTACATTAAATTGCCTTGGTTATAAGACATGTAGACATACACAGTAATAATAATAAGCAGGTTAAAAATACTACAAAACATTAACTAGACATTTACCATTAACAGACTTGAACTTTTATTTAAAAACAAAATCCATTCTTCAGTTTTTATTTGTTGAAAATAGATAAATAACTTTTTCATTAAAGTTTGGTGCATTGTTGAGCAAGCTTTTCTCTATTGAAAGCATTGCTTGACCATTTAGCCTTTCCTGATTCATAGTGCTCTTTACAAATGTTTTTATTCTTTTTAATGTTGAATGGCAATTCGGGCTCTGAAGTAGTCATTGGAATGGTCAAAAGAACTTTTATGAGTTTTGTAAGTTCGCCAAGAACTTCAGCTAGATTATTTTCTGAGATAAATTTCAGCAAGTCAGTTAATTTGCAATAATTGTGTAGATCATGTCTGCTATAGAAAACTCGTAATTCCATAAGAAGTTTTTCTCTTTCAATCATGGGATATGCCTCAGTAGTCTCTCGTATCTCTTCCATGGGCATTTTTGTACGAAAAATAACACAGTTTTTGTTAAACAATATCTCTCACCAATGTCAACACTTGTATAGTTGCATACTTCCTTCACTTTAACCATGAGTGTTTTTGAAGGATTTTCACAGTACATCGAATTCCTGATTTTTAGAATGGCATTCTTAAAGTTTCCTATATATTCTTGTATTTTAACTGCCTCAATTTTTTGAGATTGCATTTGATTATAAATAACTTTCACGTGAGGCATTATCTGATGGAAAAGTTCCAACCAGGACTCGAATTTTTCATTACTCAAGATGTGCGAAATTCCAGTTGCTTCTGAAATCGTCTTATCTGTGTTTGCTGTCACTTGTAGTTCCTCCATGCACTTTTTTAAGGATTCAAAATTTTCATAAATGCTGTTCACAGTACATATTGAAGTTCCATCTTGTTTGAGCAACACGGCTGTAAATATGCTTTATGAGAACAGAGAGATGCTGTGGTGATCTCAAGAAAAATGTTGGTATCGACATGAGGTTCGAAAAGAACATTCTTGAATCTTGGGTACTACTTGCTGCATTTCTCATTATCAGATTCAGTTTGTGTGCATAGCAATGAATAAAATGTGCATTTTTGTACACTTCTGTTATTTTATCCTGAACTCCCCCTTCCTTGCCGTTCATCACACTTGCACCATCAAATGTTTGAGCAACCAGTTTTTGAGTATTTCCTTCGAGGATTATGTCTAACTGATCTAGAATGCACTTCGATATTCCGTCTGCCGTTTGGTTTTCCGGAGTGAAAAAACCCCCCAAAAACGCTCAAAAATTTCTCCATTCAGTTCATATCTCAGAACAATTACCATTTGTATATGTTCTGAAACATTGTTGTGTCATCAGCCATGACAGTTACGAATGCAGCTTCTTTAATTTCTCTTTTTATTTCATCCTGGCATATTGCAGCAAACAATCAAGAATATCATTCTGAATACTTTTTGAAATGCCTTTAAATGCTGCATTACTTTCTAAATGGTTCTTTAAATTGGAATCTAGTGTACAGGTGAAATTTATTAATCCTCTTAACGCTCCTGGATTTTTAGAATCTTCTTTTTTGTCATGTCCAAGTAAATGAATTTCAAACTGTCCACAAGATTTAATGCAGTCTATTATTTTAGATAATACCTCACGATTCGTAACTTTTCTGTTATGTTTGCAGATCGAAACTCTGTAGGCCTCACTAAGCTGTTCTTTAATATTTACACTTCCTAAAAGTGATAGTGAAATCACATTATCAATATGTTTCTTCAAACTCTTATGTTTTAGAGTTTTTTCTTTCGTTCTGTTATGTTTGTAAAGCCATTTTTTGTCCACGTTAAGCCACCTCCGAACAGTAAACATGGAAAAAAAGATAATGCATTTTTAACTTCTCAACCACAAAGCCAACTTTTCCTTTGGTACCATTCAGTTTTAAAACTGTGAATATATTTCTTATTATTACTTATTCCCTGCTGAGAAATTTGAATCTTTGGTGTGGGGCAGCCTTCTTTTTTAATTGCATTTTTTTCTTGGAGAGATAATTGTGAAAAACTAAGTTGCTGAAGTTTATTCACTGTCACATGATTTACTTCATGGGGAAGCGTGGAGGCCATGATCGAATCAAATTTCACAAAATTGTGTGTATATATATTTTTTTTTTTTTTTTTTTTTTTTTTTTTTAGGAGCATTAGCAACTAAGGCCATATTGCTCCGGGATATGCGGGGGTCATTCCCAGACCTTTTCTGCATCCTCCGTATTTGGTGGTGACGGGCTCGAACCCCGGTTTAATCAAGAAGCGTGTGCTACGCACTGCTGCTCCTTCCCACCTGGCTACGGAGGCGCCTACAAAATTGTGTGTCGTAGAAATAATGTTTTACTTACACATCACCTTGTAATATAACTTCAACTTACCAAGTTCAAGCTCAATTCGCAATTAAGCTGTAATCACAAAATTACACTGTTGAATGTTGAGTATTGACTTAATACTGATATTTAGTTACTTAACCCCTTCATAGATTATCCCCAGATATCTTGTTTTTAGTTTTAAAAGTTATTTGGAACTACACGAAATATCTCAGGATACAATAATACTCGAACCAAACAATAATACCTCCAAATTTAGGATTGAAACATATTTTATCTGGCTAATTTTGCATTAGCCAGATAAATCCTGTTTGATTTTGTTACGTCTGGCAGCAGACAACTGGCTTTCATTTTGCTTATATTTACTTATTGTACAGCAATATCAGAACAGTAGCAAGTGTTCCTATGTGTCACCAGTAAGAAAAATAAAATTTGCCGTCCTGAATACTGATAACTGTTAACCAATTAGAAAACTATATCAAAAAATATTTCAGTGCCCTCTTGAACTGCCGCCTATAAGTGATGCTTGCCTCACCTATCCACTTGCGGCAGCCGTGTGTCAGATTGTAATTAGTTCAAGATTACTGCTTGTGGTGGGAGGTTACTGCTTGTGCATTCCACTTGATTTTTTAAATTTATTTATATAATGAGTAGTGAAGAGTGTTTTTCTGTTCCTTTCTTTTAGCTCAAGCGCTAATTTATTTTAAAAAATCTGTATAATTTGCAAACTTTTTGGCATACACAAGATAACTCTGGATAGCCCAAATGGGTTAATTACTTCCATGTATTTTCTACTAAAAATTTATAAAAAACACAAACTGTACAATGAGTATTCACATGATGTATACTTTTAATCTGTAAAATAAAAAAAGTCGATCTGTTATGGCACATTTTCAGGAAAAATATGTTCCGGGAAGGGTTTAATGGGAATTCAGGCGAATAACAAAAAGACACCGACATTGTGGCTACACACCCATCATGGTCAACGATGAAATCTGCACTGTGTGCTTTACAGTGACTTTGATTAGTTTAATCTATAAAAAATGTATATTAGCAAGTTGCCAATATGCTGATTGCCAATGGCAACCAACTACCAAATATTCACTGGAATGCAAAATGTGTCACTGCCTGGCGTATAGTGAGGCCTACGGTTAATTAAACTTCAAAGTTGGAAACGATTTCGTGTTTTTATTTGTTTATTATTGAAAAATGATCACTGAAAATAGAGGATGTGCATACTATATGCGGGTCCTGTTAATAAAAATATTCAGTGCGTTGCATTGTTCTTCACAAAATTTCATACAACTCTGTTCACTGTATATCTAGATTTAAATAGCTGGGGGTGCTGCAGTGCCTATGGATGAGCCGCCCCTAGTGCCAAGCATTACCTGGGGGAGTAATGAAGTTTAATGGCCCTCAGAACTTGGGTTTTTGGTTGCTTATAAAGAAAACCCAAATGTTGTGATGCTTTGCGACTGTTTTGCTGAACAGCACAAACCTAAAATTGGACAAAGTAGACAGGTTATTTTCCTGATTTGGAGCCATAACCAGGAGTCTCTAGAAGTGGAACCACTTATCAATAACATCCTGCATGGTATTTTTTTCTTCCTTGAATTGGGGAGTAAACACTTCCCTGTTTCTTTATATCTCAAAGATGTCTGGCTTGGCTTTCCACATTTCTGTCTACAGGAAGCCTACTGACAATAGGAGGGGTCCCTACTCAGTTACCATACTTGCATCTCCCACTTGCTCTGTAAAGGCTGGTATAGCGAAGTGTATGGCTGTTTAAGGCTTTGCAAAACTGCCATCCCATGAGATAGAACTAGAACTACTTAGCACCAGAAATCTTCTGGAATTATTGCTCCTCCACTTTATCAATCACATTTTTAATACCAATGTGGAAACGTTCTATCACTCTCCCCTGAGATATCCTAGGAAAATCTTTTCACATTTTATGCCACCTTGGGATAGGTAAAGTAGTTGCTATGGTCATTGAACATCACAGTGTTCTTCCAGGAGATAGCACTACAATTGTCAGATGGTTAGATTGAAAATTTGGAGGAATTCTTGGGGGGGGGGGGGCTCTTCAATTGCAGCTGCAGTTAGCCAAGCTAAGGAAATTGTGCAGAGTTTTCTGCATGAGTTTTTTCAGCCCTTCCAACATGCATATTGGTTAACTCAGCTGGCTATAGCAGCAAAATTCACAATATTGACTTGGGACATACTAATGTAGAGGCATCTAGTGGCAGAATGCTGTACTATTTGCAGGTCACGTTCAAGACCACCAGTCCATATATATATATATATATATACACACACATTTTTTTTTTAATTATTGGCAATCCTTGGGTTTATGGCAGGTTATGTTCCTAAATTAAGTTTGTGACAAAAGGTCATCCAATGTATAACTTTTTATACTGGAGATATGAATAAAAAGATTATTTGAATTACAGCAGAATGCCAGTTATCAGCAAGTCAGTTATCCGGAACGTCAGTTATCTGGAATAATTTGAAAGGCTGATCTTTCTTCTTTTTTTTATGGTAGTACAGTAAGCTCCGGTTATAGCTGATCTTTCTCTTATTACAATCAAAATTCAATTTTGATTATAATAAGAGAAAGATTGTGTTTACTACCTGTTTATTAACAGATTGTACAAACAAAAAGCCCAATAAACCAAAAATTGCAAATTGTTTTTATTGTTTTATGGTTGTGACCCCCTAGAATTTTACGTGACCTTCTGAAATGTGCTTTAGAAAAATATCACAGAGAGCTGGGTTTTCTCAGAAACCATGATTGAATTTCAGATTAGTTTAGCTCCAGATTCGGTAAGAATAATATCGACCCGAAACTGTGCGATTTATTACTTTTCTCAATTTTTAACGTAAAATATGAACAAAAAATGGAAATTATTTATAGAATTAGAAAAGGTGAAAATATAGGAAATCTCTCCAAAGAGTTTAATGTGGGGATGTCAACAATTTATGACATCAAAAAAAATTCCAATGCTATAACAGAATTTGTGTTGATTATGAATAGTGAAGGAGGATCTAGCAGGAAAAAGATGATGTTGAAACCTGAAAATGCAACTTTAGACAGTGCACTCACTCACTTTTTTGTTTTCTTCAGAGTGAAGTTTAGGTGAACCAGTGTCTGGCCCAATGTTGTGTGAAAAAGCATTGGATTTTAATCAAAAATTAAGAGGTAATAAAGATTTTAAGGCAAGCACAGGTTGGCTGAAAAACTTTAAACTGAGACAGTACACATGAACTAGATACACAGGTGAGAAACTTTCTGCAGACAAATCGGCAGCGGTGTATTTTAAAAGTAAGTTCACTTCAGTTAAGCAAATTACGAGAAAGAAAACGTTTATAATGTTGATGAGACGGGCTTATTATGAAAAGCATTACCGAGAAAAACCCTAGCTACTAAAAGTGAAATGCCTGCACCAAGTTTTAAGATGAGAAAAGAGTGAGTTACAATTGCTATGTGTGCAAATGCCTCTGGGATGCACAGATTGTCTGTGCTCATTATCGGTAAGTCGAAAAAACCGAGAAGATTTAAAAGTCTTTCTAATTTTCTTGTTTTGTATAAAAGTCATAAAAATGCATGGATGGATGTTTCTGTTTTCTGAGATTGGTTTATAATTTTTTAAATTTAATTAATCTTATTTAATTTAATCGTAAGGTAAGATTAAATAAATTTAATCTTACCTTACAATTAAATAAACCTTACCTTAAATTTATTTAATCTTACCAGAAAAATTATCCGGAAGAGGTCTGATATCAATTATTCCGGATAACTGATGCTCTACTGTAATTATTAAACATACAAGTGCATAAAGCTTGTAATATTACTAATAATTAATTTGACAATTTACTCTCAACTTTGTATTATTACTATTATTATTATTATTATTATTAGCCATATGGTGCAAGGAAGCCTGAGGCTTATGCTGCACCAGCCAAAAAAAATTTCTGAGTTACCCTGTGTGTGTGTGTGTGTGTGTGTGTGTGAGAGAGAGAGAGAGAGAGAGAGAGAGAGAGAGAGAGAGAGAGAAGTAGAAGGAAATCACCAAGAAAGAGAAGAATGATGATATCCAGCTGAGGACCCTGGGTGTGCCAAGCCCATACTCACCAGATGTGAGCCCCTGGAGTACCTGTCAGTTTTTAATGTAATGGCCTCTTTGCTATATTTTTTACATCAGTTGTGCAGCAGACTTTCCTTTTATCAGCCATATTTAGGGAATAAATAAATTAAAAATGTTTAAAAATCACAAATGGTTAGCACTTCAGCACGCTGAGAAGCATACCAAACAGCTAATGTATGCTTCTTTGCATGCAAAACAACTGAGTCAGCATCATGATGTGTGTTAAAAAAAAATAATAAAAATTGAACAATTCCTTTTTGTATATTAACTTTCCATCACTCACACCCTGAATCTAGCAAAGACGTTCATGTGGCTTCTGTGAGACACCACTTTGTCTTAATTATAAAATAAAAAAAATTATAAAATTAAAATTACATTAATTTTTAGCTTTTTTGCTGAATTGAAAATGGTGATCTATTAATTATGATTTGATAAATTCAGTTAAAAATATTGAATGAAAATAAATGAGAAAAAACAATAATAATAGAAAAGAGAGTTTTTATCATATTTTTTAAAATTTTCAAGGTCACTTATCCCCCTGGACTGAAACACAGAAGCTCATGTAGCATCTGGCAGAAGCAACATGAAAATCTATATTTCTGTTAGCTGTTTGCATTTAGCTGGTAAAACCAAAGCTCTACAGAATAAGACACCTGTTGTTAGCTTCTCACAGATACCAGATGGGAATGGGAATTGCCTAGAAGAAAGACAGATGCTTTTGCTCAATTGACATCTGTTAAATGCTAAACAACACATTGTCTTGTTAGTGGCATATCTAGGGGGGACTTTTTTTGGGGGGGGGGCACTTTTCATGTGAGACAATTTTATTTTTTGACAATTCTTTTATTTACGTTAAATTAGTAATTTTTATTACTTAATTAATAATTAGTTTTTAACAACTATATTTACAACTAAAATAAATAAAATATAAATATAATAAAACCGTTACATTTCCCTATCATACTATAATTCAAATTCTTAAAAATAAAACGTATGGCATGGCGATTGCTTTATTGCTTATACTGCGGCGGCTGTGTCTCAGCAGCGGCAATGCACATTCAGTACACATTTGCAAAAAACATACTGTTTTTTTTTTTTTTTTTTCTTCTAATTTTGCGTATAACTAAGGCCATCAACAGGATGGCCTTAGTTATATGCAAAAATAACATTTTAGAATGTTGGAATTAAAGTTTTACTTCAAAAATAAACATAGTGTTTTAATTTATTTCCCTACACGTTGTAGTATTTTTGGTGTGTATTGAGAGGGGCGGAAAACTCAGGGATTGCCCCGGGCAGCAAAAGCTCTAGCTACTGTACTGTGTCTCGTAATTAATAGTATATTGAAAAGAAAACAGAAACTAGAGAATATTGGAGTAAAGGTACATGGCAGAATTTGATTTTATTTTTGAAAATAACAGAAAAATTTAAAGTGGCATCTGTCAGATGCCACACTAGCAGTGGAAGGTAAATAACATTATGGGTTTTTAAAAATAATTTTTCATATATGCAAATTTTATTTTACCTATACTAGTGCTGTTATTTGTAACAGTTGGTGAAATATAATAAAAAAAAACAAAACAAAAAACAACACATGCACATCAGACTGTTGTAAGTGCCAGTTACATTACTGTAAGCAATAACTGATAATTTGCTTTTATCATAGTCAAAGACTGCATGTAATTCCTTATTTTTGTTTTAATTTTTCATTTTTTTTAATACTGCATAGTAATTGGAAAGGAGAGAGAGAGCGAGCTCATTATTATAACAATTAATACTGCATAGTAATTGCAAAGGAAACAGAGAGAGAGAGAGAGAGAGCACTCATTATTATAACAATAACCAGGGATATGTTATGAAACCTGGAAGCCAATGGAATCTAGGTGGCAGTTCTCAGGAGTGACAGAATAGTAACATTACTGAGATATTTTCATGTAGTGAGGAGTAGTATTCTGTTTGTGACCAGATGCTTAAAAGGCTTGACAAGACTGACTATAACAAATGAAATCCATGACTTTACTCAGAGAAGAACAATTCATATATTTATCTTAGATATTCAGAACATGAAAAGTTAGATATTCTGAGAATTGATATTTGTTTGTAAGGAAATAATATTTTGTTATGTAAGATGGGAATCTGAGTTTAAAATTGTTCAGTGCCCAGTGGAAACACCTGTTAATAGTCTTGCAGTCCTGTATAAATCAGTAAATTGCAAGGTGGCTAAAAATATGTTACCACCATTTGTAGAAAGATAAGCAAACTTTAACATCAAATTATGAATCATCATACAGTTTTGAACTCTTCACATGCATTTGTATACTTGATTTATTCTAAAGTCCAGTATGTATATGTCTTAAAATGTCAATTTGAATTAATTATTTCGAAATAGATTTACCTTGTGTTAAAAAAAATGTGAAAAGGATAATAATATAATTTTTGAACTTAAGATTTTTGTTTTATTTACAATATGAATGGAATCTGGTTTAAAACTGTAGCCTAGAGAGAAAGAAAACATTTCCAAAGACAGCAGATTTTTTCTGTATAAGTTTATTAGCCATGCTATTTTGGCTACAGCCAATCATTACCACCACAAGCAGGCATCTATAGTCAGGCAGTAAAAAACACAGGCTCATTAGGAACAAGACCAACAAATTTCAATGACAACAGTCAGCTACATTCACTATGACCATCTAGGGTTAAAACCCTGTACATCTAGTTCTGGAGATGGCAACTGATGTAAACATACACACACACACATGCACACACAAAATTTAAAAAAAAATCCTCTTACAACTGAGGGCAGTAGGGATCCATGAGCACCATGCTTCTTGTCTCAAGCTTTTAACATGTCTTTGATTGTAGTCCAGATAAATTTTCATAACAATTCTCATAGTCATCTTTCATTCCCCCACCCCACCCCACATTTCATTTAGTTAACAGTAACGCCATTCAGAGTGCTTTGTGATTAGAGATAAGGCAAACAACATATATACACTTCACCAAACAACTTCTCTGTCAATATGCATCATACAGTATCTTACCAACCCTATGTACATAACAAGATAACAATGCTTGCTATTTCAATATATGCACAAAAGAAGGAACTACTTAATCCAATTCAACTGTTTTGTTTCTCTCAAGCATTTTAAAACTGAACTTTTTTTTTATAATCCAGCAGGTTAAAGTAGAAAGTAAAAAACCTAACTGCTAAGCATAATGTTTAATTAGCAACTTTAAATATAAATGATATATATTAATTACAGAATGAATAACTCAAAAACCTGTGTGACCTTTACATATAGAACTATTTTTCTGATACTGATAATTAAGTTAAGAAATTTTCTTATTTTGCAATTTAAATCAACATAGATCGAATCAACTCACCAAGTATATAAACTTTAACTTTTCTGTTCCCTTCAGTATCTTTTTTTTTGCTCTTCAATTATCACACTCTATGAAAGTCAATCTTCACAATGGCTAACAGGGTTTTCCTAAGTACAGACACTGACTCTATTTTGTAATACGATATTATAGTATATGCTGTATACAATAAAATTTATACACAACTTTTTTTATTTTTTTTTTTAACAAAATGATACCTTTTATACCATATGTTCTTTATGAAAAAAAGGTATCAGTGTCAAAGGTTCAAGATATTCGCCTGCACGGTTTAGTAAGAAATATTACCAATGTTTCAAACTCTTCAATAACAAAAATCATTCAAAAATTTTATGATATAAAACTGTATTATCACACTCATAAAACTGTATTATCCATATTCATATCCATGCACAAAACATACAGTTATAACTTTATGAGAAATATACACAATATGTATGCATGTTTTATGTGTAGTTTTATATTTTTATATATATATATATTTATATATATATATATACACAGAGAATAACATGACAATTCCAAGCAGGCTATATCTTTTCTAATTCCAACTTACTTCAACATTTATTTATAAAATGTATCACTAAGTGTAACTCCCTGAAAAAAAAAAAAATAAATAATAATAATCTTTCAAATATTTAAATAATAGATAGCAAAACATTCAGAATCATTCCAAGATAAAACAGCATTTATCAACATTCAAGAAACTTGCTCATTTAATTAAGCCAATCACTGTCAGTTTTTCATTTGCTTCTGGATCTAAAATGATTATAAACTTAATTGTATAAGCCTTTTTAATTTTTAGACAGATACAAATTCAAACCCATTTCTTACATATGATATCCTGACAACAGTTTCATCTTTTACAAAAAAATTATATTATTTGAAACAAAGATAAATTTAGTAAAAGCCGGATGCTGTTCTTTTTCCAAACATTACATTTGCTTAGGTCACTAGAACTACACACACAAATTTGTTAATTACTTTTAAAAAGTATGGAAATATTCAACTATTATTCCACATATAGTTTTACTAATGATTGTACACACACACACACATATATATAACTACTGTTTATCATTTTGGACGATTAAGTTCCAAAAAGAAGTTTTTGAAGAAAAAAGAAACAAGTGTTTATCATAATCAACAATTCAAAATAAGTATTTTGTTAACAAGAAATGTAATGCAGCATGATACTAGATATTTAACATGTGCATTCTTGCATTGTTTCTCTGTGTGCAGAAAAGAAAATGAGAGATTTAATTTGCTGGTTTTATAAACTATGAATACCAGCAAGGATTGGCAACCTTTCAAGGGTAGTGTACCTAATTCAATTTTGGTGTGAGGTTTCTGGTGCTTTTGGTGAAACTAGTGGGGGATCAATATGTAAGGAAAATATCTGCTGTTAATTTGCAAAAAAGAGCATACATTGGGAAGGGGTTGTTTTTTAAATGCCTTTAGAAACTACACTTTGAAAAATGTCATTCTTGCTTTTTTTTGTGGCGACTAATTAGGATGATTAAATAAGATTATCTTGTGGTGCTACAGGCTGCTAATCCCTGGAATATAGTGTTAAAGCAAGACAGTGAATGAATATTAAAATTTGATTAAATCTGGCAGAAAATTGTTACATGAACATATGAATTAGTTAGGGTAATCAAGCTTTATTACACTAAAGAACTTTTGAGTATTATTTATTTATTTTTTTCTTGAAACAGCTAAAACAGACATAACTTCAATACTGTCCCCTGAAAGACACTGAAAATATTTTTAAAATTTGAGACTTAGTAAGCTTGTGAATGATAATTGTCCATGCTGCTTTTACTGTATATGAATTTATGATATATACTGTACTGTACTGATTTCTCTTTTAAAATATGTAATAACAAGGTAACTTACTGGTGAATAATAAAAAAAATTGTGAACTTATAGCAATTAAATTTTCTCAGTTTCTTACTTTACTGTCACCTGGTGCTGAATTTAACTGTTATTTTTATATAATATAAATGGTATACTGGTAATAAAACTAAATTTGGAGGAGAATTCTTGTTTGTCAATGAAAATGCAATGTGGGTTAAATAATGAAGCAAGATGATGGTCACAAGCACATTTCCAATAAAAATAGTTCTTGCATATGTAATAGAACCTAGAATTATCAGTAGTATTTACATACTTATATATGTACATTGCCCTACCATTGATATTAACACCTACCCGTTGATAATTGGTCATGTACTATCCAAGAACCACATATCAGACAACTATAAATATGCTTGTAGGCCTTCAATGAGACAGTAGTACAATTGTAAATACAAGATGTAGCAATCAGTAGAGTTAACAGACTTCCAGTATGGAATGATAATGGGATGGCACATAAGTATTTGTTCTGTACTTTATATTTCAGTAGCACTGAAGATCCCTAGGTCAATATGATCTGTAAATAGAAGAGACTGGCACTAAAACTGCCATGAAATGACCAGGAAAATCCCAAAGCCAGTGGAATGTGACAAGAGTTCCTTGCAAAGAATTATTTGTTTGGAATGCAGGTCAGTGTTGTTAGAGCATACACAGACCCTCAGTGAGACAATTGGAATATACAAGGTGTGTCAATTAAAGTTCCTGGACTGGTGCTGTTGCGGACATGTTTGATGAGTTATAAAATAAATGGAAGTAGTATGTTTTAGTTCAAACTTCCTCTAACAGATGATAGTACAGAGATTGTCCAGTAGGCTGACAGGTTGCAATAAACAACCAGTTTCATTAGTAGCACAAGTTCTGTGTCACAATTTTGCAGTGGAGCAATGAATAAATATCAAATTCTGCTTTAAACTGGGAAGTCTGACAGAAATGTATTAAATTTTAACTGTTTATGGTGATGAAATGTTAAGTTTTACCAGTGTGTGTTTGAATGGTATGAGTAGTTCAAAGATGGATGGGAGGATGTTTGTGATGACCCAAGAAGTTGGTGTCCATCAACCTTTCAAAATGAGGACAGAGTTGCAACAGTTGGGTGAATTAGCATTAGTTGAGGCATATGATTCAAGAAAGCAAGCTTATACAGCATCAGCAGGAAAAAAAAAAAAAAAACTTCCCATCGTTATTTGACCTTCAGAATAATGGCTTTGAATGTATTATTATTTGATATGAGTATTGGATGTTTCAGTATGCCCCAGAGAACGAAGAGTCACAACATGCAGTGGACTTAAATTATCACCAAAACCCAAAAAATTTCCTTTACAGAAGTTCACGATTAAGATGATGCTGATATGTTTTTTGACAAACAGGGTGTGATTCACAAGGAATTTGTACCTGAATGGGAGAGTGTCAGTGCTGTGTTTTACATACAGGTGGTGCTTCAAAGACTATAGAAGTGCAATTCCTAGGTGAGGCTGCAATTTCGAGAGAAAGGCAAAAGCAGCTGGTTCTTGTTGCACAACACTGCCCCTACCTATTCTGCACTTATTTTGAATAAATTTCTGACAAAACATGACATTGTACAGATCAAACACCCACCCTACTCTCCCAATCTGGCACCAGCAGACTTCTTCCTCTTTTCCAAGGTAGAAACTGCTCTCAAAGGAAAGAGATTTCAGGATGTCAAGGACATAAAGAAAAATGTAACTGCCAAACTAAACATCATCTCTTTGGATGATGTTCAGTATTAAGTGCATTCAATCAGGTGGTGATTACTTTGAATAAAAATAAAACCATTTTTGAGCTCCTTCACTTTGTGTTCTTTTTATTGCACTAGTCCAGGAACTTTATTGCCACACCTTGTATGTCAGCACTAGTACAATGCCCAGAACACTACATGATATGGGTTACCACAATTCTGCAGTTGCCCACAAGCCAAAAATCATTCTATCTAATGCTAGACACCATCTAGTCTAATATTGTTTAAGGCCCACTGTTCTTGGCTGTAGACCAGTGGAAAACAGTGCTTTGCAGTAAAAAGTCATAAGTGTATGGTCTACCAACCTGTTGTTCATGCCTAGTTGTGGTGGATGCCTGGAGAAAGCTTTCTGCAGGATTGAATTGTTATGATAATGAATTTTTGCAGAGGTAGAGTGATGGTCAAGGGTTGTTTTTCATGGTTTGGCCTCGGACAAAACCATGAATGCTGAGGTCTTTATCTATGTTGTGGCAACACATTGGAGAAGGCCCATGCTTGTGTCAGACCAATGGAAAGCTGTGCTTTTGCATTGTGACTGACTGGTATGAGGACATAATTTTTGAAAAGTTCAAATGTCCAGCCCAGAGCTGATTTTAATCCTGTGAGAACCTCTGGGATGAATCGGATAATTGTGTGCATGTGAGGAAGGACAGACTGCCCAAAACACAGAACTGAACTGGTTGCTGCTTTGAGGGCTGAATGGCAGAAAACATCATAGGACATTACAAAAAAAAAAACTGGTGGAGAGTTCCACAGAGACTAGAGGCTGTCATTAAGGCTAAAGGTTTCAGCACATGTTATTAGTTTTTCTGAAAATAAAAGTTATTTGTTAAAAGTTAAAGCAGGTGTTTGGTTATTAATGGTAGGTGAGAGTGTGTACACCTAAAAAAAAATAACTATATATATATAGATATATATATATAATGTATTAATAATAAGAGGTTGTAGTGAATGTTTACAGTAAAATAAACAATGATATTTAGAGATATATTAGGATGGTTTATGGACTAGGGGCACTACTATAAACCACATGCTATATATTTCATATTTGATACAAGGCCTTTTTGCTATATTTCCTTTGGTTTTGGCTGCTGACCCTTGATGAAGAAGTTAATATCATCAGATCTATAGCAAAATTCATCAACCGGTGAAATACCACCACTTTGCTTATTGGAGGCTTGAAGTGGTGAAACCCATGTTTAGTCTCTAGAGCAAAGTTTCCGGCATCCCCCTCCCCCTCCCCCCATACTTCTCCTCCAACCCATGCACGGTACTAAGTACTATAGGTTTTGATACCTTTCGTGTTTGGGGTTTTCATAAAAAAAAAAAAAAAAAAAAAAAAGTACTACTTGTAATATATTACTTTTATTTTTCAGGTACCTAATGATTTTTTCCATTGTTACTGCTTTCAGTTTTGTCAGCTTTTCTCCACTTTTTCCCCAATCTACTTATCTATATCGGGTGCAGAGAAACTCTACTGACATACTTGAACGGGTTATAAAGGGTACCAAACGAAACATTTTTTGTCAAATAAACATAGGTCGTAAATGAGTCGTTATAGTAGCAGAAGCTATTAAAGGGTTGTAAAAATCAGAACAACACATTCAGTTTAGTGTCGTGTAATGCATACAAATCATTTTGCTGTTGCACACAAAACAGAAAAAACAATCCATAACACAGTGCTTGAACGTATGACTACCATCAACATTAATGTATGCATGCGTTGATAGGCCCTCGGAGTGGTGAGTATCTGCTGCTAATAGCATAAACGTTTAATGTCATATTATAATCAGTACAGGTACAGACATGGAGCGTTTCACTGTTGCAGAAATGGCAGATATCAATTAAATGTACAGCGCAGCAAATAGAAACAGAATAGAGGCTTGCAGGATTTATCAAGAACACTTCCCAGACAGAAGGTTGCCTCACCACACAACGTTTGCTGCAATACACCAAAGATTGAGGGATGGTAGCTCTTTCGGGGATGAATATGCATGATACTGGACATTGGTGCACTGCTAGGACACCCCGGTTTGAGGAACAGGTTTTACAGATCTTTGCAAATACTCCTACCAGCAAGAGCCGTGGCACACCGATTGGGTGTGCAGCATCGTTTGGTGTGGGATGTGGTGCACGAAGCGGGAACCACATCCTTTCCGATGCCAGAAAGTGCATGCACTAGAACCTGCTGACTTTGTTCAATGTGTCAAGTTCTCCCACTAGTTTTTACAGGAAATCAACTTGCAGCCTGATTTTGCTAATAATGTGCTTTACACTGATGAGGCACATTTCACCCAAGAGGGATTGTTCAACAGCCGCAACAGTCATGTGTGGGCAGAGAATAATCCCCATGCAATGGTTGAACATGGTTACCAACACAGGTTTAGTGTCAATGTATGGGCTGGCATTGTGGGAAACGTTTTAGTTGAACCATACATGTTGCCTGCACGTTCAGATGGACGACTCTATTTGCGTTTTCTAGAGTAAACGCTTCCAGAGTTGTTGGAGGATGTTCCTCTGATTGTCCAAGCACAAATGTGGTTCCAACATGATGGCACACCACCACATTTTGACAGACGTGTATGCGCACACTTCCAGGCAGATGGATTGGTCGAGGTGGACCTGTAGCCTGGCCAGCAAGGTCGCCTGATCTGACTTGTTTGGATTTTTTCTTTTGGGGATACATGAAGACTTGTGTATGAAAAGCCAGTTGACGCAGTGGAGGAACTTATAGCACGGATTGTCGCAGCAAGTGCAGAGATACAAGATAATCCTAGGAACTTCCAATGCCTACAACATTCAATGATGCATCGGTGTGAGTTATGCATTAAACATCATGGTCACCAGTTTGAGCACTTCATATGAATTGTTTTTTCTATTTTGTATACAATAGCAAATGATTTGTATGACATTAAATTACTGAATGTGTTGTTCTGATTTTTACAATCTTTATTAGCTTCTGCTGCTATAACGACTCATTTACAATCTATGTTTACTTGACAAAAAATGTTTCTTTTGGTACCATCTATCATCTGTTCAAGTTTGTTGGTAGAGTTTCTCTGCAACCTGTATATATATATATATATATATATATATATTTTTTTTTAGGTAGCCAATGCTATACGAGATATTAGTTAGAAATATTAGACTAAATTTATGGGACTTAAATTAAAATTGTTCATATGAAGCTAATTTTTAAAGCTTTAAAATTATGGTAATGAATTTTAAGACAACTAAATACTTTGATATCAGTAACTTAAAATAATGAAAATATGTTATGTATAGGCATTAAAATATCAAAGACATCACAGACTGACCATAGTTTTGGAATTTATAAGAAAATAATGTAGGACTATTCAAATGATTTCTATATATCATATTAGATATACATGTATTTTGGTTAATTTTTATAAAATAACAAAATTTTGTTATTTTACAATATTTTTGTTATGATCAGCCTTAAATTTTAAGGCTGTAAGTTGACCCCATTTAGCTTCTGACATAAACTGACTTATTTAGGACAGTTATTTAAATATAGTAACAATTTTTTAGGAAATTTTTTTGATATTTTATGTAGAACTACTTTAACTTTATGCAAAATAAAGTTAAAGTAGTTCTACATAACTGGACATGGAATTTATTTACTTTGTATTTTCTGTGAAGTTATCTCTCTCTCTATCTCTCTCTCATCACGAGAGCATTTATCAGGTGAGTGACAGGTGATTCACTCAGTCTGTTATGACTTTCTACCATTGGTATAATGAATTAGGTGGGGGGAAGGAATTTATAAGAAAAAAATATTATTTGAAGGCACTACAACAGTTAACTGATAAGTTTAGATAAATATTAACAGTTTTTGATTAACTACAAATATTTAATTTTAAGAAATTTCATTAAAAAAAAATATGAAAATGTAGCATAAGTACTGATGCAATCCATTCACAAAGCAGAATTTAAGGTTATTCCAATAAATTACTGTCATTAGCATATTTTAATAATGTTTTTGTACTTCAAGTTATGCCAGTATGCTTTATTTTTGTACTTTGGTACAAAGTTGCCAAGTAGAAATCGGAGTTTAGAGTTGTATTGTAACTTTTTTTAGGGGACTCAATATATAAATAGCTCCCAATTAATAATGAGCTACACAAAATTTTTTGTGGCAGAAGATAAATTTAGTCACTTAATATCAGTGAACCACAGGCAATCCATGCTGGATACTACATCTGTTTACGAGAATGCAAACAAAGGCATTAAAAATTTCCATTTTTTTCATTTCTCAATGATAAAACCTACACGGTGATAAACCAAAAAATCCCATATATACACCCACAAAGTTGTCATTATTTACAGTATGAAAAGGACACCATATTAACATACCAATTGTCATATGATTAGATAGTATTAGCATTAGTAGTATCAAATGATGCAAGAAAGCATCAGCCAAAAAAAAAAAAAAAAGCCTACACACTTCACCCATCATACTCTCCAATAATTTGTCAAATTCTTCCTTGAATTTATCCAAACCACCCCCTTCCACAACAACAGATGTAAGTTCATTTCAACAATCAACTGGCTGAAGGCAAACTTCCGCACATTTATCCTGCAACCATCCTTCTTCAATTTGAATTTATGCTCCCTCACATGTGCAGTTTCAGCAAGAGGAAGAATGCCATCATCATTATTGGCTGAAGGGAAGACATTTGCTCCACTTTAGAGTGATGCATATCTTGTTGCATCTCCATATATCAGTTACATCAATTGATAAATTTTGGCCATTGGCCATCCCATTTTCATTCAGGATTTAATACATACATGTTCTGTGCTCACAGAAGTAGTGGCAACTCAAAAACACTAATTTCAAATGTTGAATTTTATGTATTTTATGTATCTACATATTCTTTAGATATGGTTAATTAATTTATTAAAAATGCAGACTAATCTGGTTACATCTTGCTGGACACAAAGAGGCTAAATAGTATGTAGAATGCACTAGCAGTATCAGGAGCCAGCAACATGAACTGCCTAGTTAATGAGGCTTGCCTGTTGATCTGATCATTTGATGAGATTGCATTACTTACTGTCAATTCACTTTGGTTTTGTATAATGTTCAGAAATTACAAGTAAGGCAGGAAGGTAAGAATTGTGTGGATATGTGCTTTTGTTTATTTTTTTATTATGAAAAATTAAATTTGCATACTAAATTTAATTTTTAATAACAGATTATAGTAAATTTGTAATGCATTAATTCAAGAGTGATTGGTACTAATTTCATTCCTTTTCAGAGATTCTAAATTTTGACTAGTGGTCCAAGGGAATGCCTGAATAATATTTTGATGGCAAATAGTTTGCCCAATCAGGCATTCAGTAACTTTGTAGTGCATGCAATTTTTCTTGTAGAATGCAAGAATAGTGTGGATACAAGCTCTGTGATTTGTCTTTGTTAAGAAAAATTACTGCTTCTAATTAAATTTCATTAATTATCATAGTTTCTACATTTGGCCAGTGGCCCAAAAGATATCCTAAATAAACTTTAAATGGCAAATAGCCTACTCCTTCAGGCAGTAAGCAACTTGTGTGTGTAGGCTAACTTAATCTTATTTCCAATGAATACTTTAGTCAATTTTGTTTACCTAGCTGTATAAAACAGTTTCATTATTTTAGGTTTGGTTATTACCGAAATTTGAAAAACCAGGCAGTTATAGTCAAAATCTGGAAATGAAGAAGGCTTCTGATTTTCAGTGGAGAAACAATGAAATTTCAATGCTGCAGACTGCCCAGCAAAGTAGGCTACCAAATGCATTCTTTTATTTTTAAATGTAAGATTGTCCCCTGAGATGTTGGTAAAATTTAAGTATAAATTACTGGATATGAGATTTGATTTTTTTATTAAAAAATTATGTATTTTATATCTGTCTTGAAATTTATATATTTTACATCTCTTTAAATTTTATAACAAAATACAGAAAACAATGTATTTTATTAAAAAAATTTATTCTTATTGAGAAGTTTAAAAACCAAGCAAAATGAAAATGATATGACCAAATAGAAATTCAGTACAGAAGTAATTTCCATTTTTTAATTTGAAGTGTAATATTAACCCTGCACTGCTAATTGCGATCTCTGGTAGTTGCCACTGTTTTAAAATGTTTTTAAAAAATATTTAGAATGTTTAAATCTTTTCACTAATATTCTCTAATTCATTATACAGTATTTTCTGTTTTAATTTCAATATACCATGAATTATGAGAAATTAACAGATGCCAGGTGAGCAAAAGCATCTAGAAACAAGCTACCAGAATGGAAGTTGTCTATAAGAAATATAGACAACTTCCATTCCCATGCGGTGTTTGTGAGATCTATCTAATTTTGTCATAAAACTTTGGTTTCATTGGCTAAATGTGAAAAAGTTTATGAAAATGCAGACATGCACCTTGCAGATACCATTCAAGCATCTATGTTTCAGTACAGAGGTGAGTGACTTTGAAAATTCTTAAAAATACAATAAATATATACAATACAATAGCATGAATTCATAATTAATGAAACCATTTTTTTTTCGATTCAGTAAAAAAGCTAACAATTAACTTTTTTTAAATAAAAAAAAGAAAAAAAAAAAGAAAAAAAAAGTGTCTCATAGACATCACAAGCATATTTGTTCCATTCAGGGGCATGCGTAACAGAGGGATAAAAGCAGCTCCTAAATGCAACGATATCTTTATCCCAAATCTTAATTAAGAGGAGTATGTCACATGAATTATTACAATGAGTATGCCAAATTCTGATTAAAGCAATTGGCAATTTTCTCCAGTTACAGTTGTCTGCTTTCCTTTGTTTAGATTTCAGCCATTATGTGGTTGAGCAGTTTGTTGATAATTAAACTCCATGAGGTGTATATCTCTCTTGGTTGGTTCTAATCATGTGTGGCAGATACTGTCCTCAAACTCTACATATAAATTTTAAAGTGAGCCAGATAAGGCTTAGAGTATGATGTTCAAAAAACTTTCCCATGGCTTTGGCAGATTCAGGAAGGTTTTTGAAGGTGAGAGAAATATGCTATAAACAAAAATCTCAAAATCAGGAAATGCAAGCACATTGAAGTTTCCATAAATGATTTATGGCATTTTACATGGAGTTTGCTTATCAATGAACTGTCCTGTATGATATTAATGAGCTTGACGTTGAGAAACATGCTGCTTCAAAAATCTACAGCAGGGGATCCATGGTCATATATAACTACAACAGCCAAAGTAACAACATTCAATGAAGCAGTTTTTTTTTTTTTTTAATATAAAATTTTCAGAAAGTGAATTCAGAATTTTCAATGCCAAATTGGTATTGGTGCTGTATCAGTTACTACAGCTTTTCTTGCATAGCAGGTGGAGTGGATACTATTATACTCAGTACTCCAATCTACATATGACTGGTTCTATTTCTTTGCATAAATGGAATGTTAGGTTAGCTTTGGGTGTTTGCTTTTTACTCTTGTTCATATGTCTTTGTGTATTGTTAGTGTAAATCAGCGAGTAACTATGAATATAAATACATTTTCTCTCATTGAAATTTACAAAATAGCAAATCAGCTCTAAGTAAGAAAAAAAAATTTGTCAAGAAGAAAATTGTACATTTTTCTTCTCTGCTGTTACAGTCTGATTGATATGGAATCAAAGTTAAATTTAAGCTAACTGGATACGTTAACTTAGATGTCATATCTCACTGTCAGTATTCACATGCACTTTCCTGAAGGGATTCAAAATATTGGCTACGAAATTTCTTTCCTCACTGTTGTTTTGGAGGGCAGAAATAGCAGCAACAACTCTATGGAATGGAAATGACTGACATTAGCAAACAAGTTAATTGACTGTTACTATCCATAAAACTACATACATTTCCATTTAAACTTGTGCAAACAACATAAATGTAAGACCGGTTGTATAAGGTTTCAGTATATTATAAGGAGATGTTGGAGGTGCCTGTCATACATTTTAGCCTGTCCCTGTGCAGTTTGTCAGTTATGCATTTCGGATGCAGTAACATTCACAGCCATTATATCCAGTGGTCCTCTGATGAGAATGGATATAATGGTTGTTTTTATTTGTTCCTTGTTGTTCGTCTCATATCTATTTTCTTTAGTGGTAGATTTATGTTTCTTTGTGATATTTCACATTGTTTTTGGCCTCGGCATTATCAATTGGAGCACCAGTCTAAATTTATTATTTATTGGCATATTTTGGCTTTATTTGCCCCATACTTAATTTTAAAATTAGTATACATATTTTTCTACCATGTATTTTCAATTCTCTTTTTTTTCCCTTATTATTTATCTGTTTCTTCACTCTTCTGCCATTTTTTTCCCTCTCTAATTTATATTTCTTCTATAATCTACACGTGTTAGATATTGCTTTATGCAGCCACTTACGTTTGTGGATATCTGTCCTTTTTATTTCCTTTTTTTTTAACCTAATTTTTAATTTTTATTATTATTAACTTTTATATACAGGGCATCTATAAATGGTGGGAACACTTTCAATAATTTATTGCACATGGAGTAAGAGAGATACCATTTACTTATTTATACCATGTGAAAGAGAAAACATGAAAGTTTCCAGTTGTTACTGCCGAGGTGTGTAGTTCCATCATTCACCGCCAGTTGGCATTACCTGTCATACCTTTACCACATGCATAGCCTTGTTGAAAGATGGCGGAAGCTACCATCTTTCAACAAGAAGGCATTTTGTGTGCTACTGTTTGATAAGAACAAGTGTGCAACAGATGTTCAAAGGAAATTTCGAAGTGTGTATGGTAAACAGCCACCAACCAGAAAGGCTATTTACAAGTGGCATAAGCAATTTGTAAATACAGGTTGCTTGTGCTCGGGAAAGAGCAGTGGCCGGCCTAGTGTTACTGTTGATAATGTGGAACAAGTGAGAGAGACATTCACAAGGAGCCCCAATAAATCAGTGCAGAGCATCACGTGAGCTGCAAATGCCAGCCCCAACAGTATGGAAGGTTCTTCATAAAAAAATTTTTCTATGAAGCCGTATAAATTGCAGTTGGTATATATGTTAAAGGAAAATGACAAAGAGAAGTGTTTCCAATTTTGTTGTGAACTGCAAGGACTGACAAAAGAACATGATGACTTCTTTAATTGTGTAGTGTTTAGTGATGAGGCCACATTTCACACCAATGGGAAGGTCAACCGATACAATTGTCGAATCTGAGGCACCAAGAAACCCGAAGAGATAATTGAATATGAGCGTGATTTGCCGAAGATGAATGTTTTCTGTGCCTTGTCATGCCGAAAATGTACGGACCTTTCTTCTTTGCCATGGGCACTGTAACTGGGCAATCCTACCTCGATATGCTGCAGCAATGGTTGATGTCTCAAATTCAGGAAGATAGTGATGACTTTATTTACCAGCAAGATGGGGCCCCTCCCCATTTCCAGGCGCCTCCGTAGCCAGATGGGAAGAAGCAGCAGTGCGTAGCACACGCTTCTTGATTAGACCGGGGTTCGAGCCCGTCACCACCAAATACGGAGGATGCGGAAAGGTCAGGGAATGACCACCGCATATTCCCGGAGCAATATGGCCTTAGTTGCTAATGCTCCTAAAAACCAAATAACAAACAACAAACAATCCCCATTTCCATAATGACGTTCAGGCCTATCTTAACACCAAGCTACACAAGTGCTGGATTGAACATGCTGGAGAAAGGGATGAATGTTTCTTGAAATGGCCACCGAGATCACCGGACTTAACTCTGTGTGATTTCTTCTTGTGGGGTTACATAAAGGATCGTGTTTATGTACCACCTTTGCCACGTGATGTCCAGGAACTAAAGCAGAGAATTGAAGATGCTACCACCACAGTCACACAGGATATGCTGGACAGGGTATGTCAGGAGTTTGATTACTGTGTGGACATTTGCCATGTCACACGTGGTTCCCACATTGAATCGTTGTGAAGTGATGTGATGTAAAAAAAAACTTTGACATTTTCTCTTTCACAAGGTATGTCATATGACGCTGATATCTGTCCTAGTCTTTGTGCAATAAATCACTGAAGTGTTCCCACCATTTGTAAGCACCCTGTATATATAGCTCTCTCTGTATATATATGTATATATATATATATATGTACAGAGAGAGAGAGAACATAGAGAGAGAGTTAAAGAACTATTCTTTATGTGGTTATAGCATTTGCTAATCATATCAGTTGTAAAAAATTAGTTTCAGTGTGGCTAATTGTCCCAAGTTCACATTGAGAAACAAGCTACCTCTCAAGTTATGATAATTTCTTCATGGTCATGTATAATTGATATATATGACCATGTAGGCATTATATATGACTGGCTATTATTAAATAATTATAATTAATTAAATAAAATAATTTATAACAACAGCTGAAGTTAGAGCACTCAGTGAGGCATGGGAATTCAAAGCGATTTTTTTTTTTTTTTGGTAAGAATTTTCAATAATTGTTGAATTTTCAGAATTCCAGATTTTTGAGTTATAGTAATTTATAATTAGATAGTATGAATCAGAGCTGTAATACTCAATATGTTCTACGTTGATAATAATATTAGTAAATTAATAAGAGGAGTTTACCTCAATATAGTACGTGGAACACTTCCGTATGATACCCTCCAGAAATTAAAACGGAAAAAACGAAAAAATCGACAACGATTTTCAAAACGATTTTCAAAACGATTTTCCTTCCTAGGAAGGAAAATCGTTTTGAATATTTTCGTTAGATTCTTTTAATTGCGTTAATTTGAATTTTAATTGTTTTGAATTGATTTTGAATTGTGTTAAATTGATTATTTAATTATTTATATTTTACTTTAATGTACCGGTAAGTTGTCGATTTTTTCGTTTTTTCCGTTTTAATTTCTGGAGGGTATCATACGGAAGTGTTCCACGTACTATATTGAGGTAAACTCCTCTTATTAATTTACTACTAGTAATTTATAATATACATATTGTTATGGATATGTAGTTTTTTAAAAAAAATTACAGGATTTTAAAATTTAGAACACTGTTTGTTCTAAATTTTTGAGATCCTTGATGTGTTCTTCATTAACTGTTTTAGTAAAGACCCTTGAAATGATATTTATTATCTGTTTATTAAATAGCATTTCAGTAAATTTTCCTTGCTAACAATATAGTGGTTTCATCCCCCATCACATGGAGAGGTCTGGGTGGTTTGCTTTTTACCCTTACTATACAGCAGGGGTGGCCAACTTGATTTGTGATGCGATCTACTTTTTTTCCTTCAAAATGTGCTGCAATCTACCATCTCAAAAATTTCATTGCAAAAGGTTAAAAAAGTTAATCAACACATATTGAAAAATGTTGTTTATAAATTTTAAAATTCAATACAATTCAGAATTCTTATTTTAAATTCATACGTATTTAAAATTTTAATTTATGCAAAGTTTGTGTCTTCATGTCATCTGCCAAACTTTCAAAATCGGGGATATACTGTGATAAGGCCAACCGTAAAGAATCTTCTGTATGCAAGTCCATAAGAGCATAGCGATTCTTCATCTTTGTTTGTTTCAAATACGAAAAGGCCAATTCACATAGATATGTAGAACCAAAACAGGAATTTAAACGTTCACTGTATTTTTTTACATTTGGGTACTTTTCTTGGCAAACATATTTCCAAAACTCTTTTTCTGATGATCTGGCTTTTAGGAAGATATCATTTCGCAATGTAATAATTTCATTTTCAAGTAATATTTTCTTCATGTGAAAAAATTTTCTGCAATTTGTTTCGTATCTAAGTCGACATTAAATGGATAAGAAATATATTGAACAATCAATTGTTTTAAAATCACTGAATCTGGTTCCAAAATTGTCCACAACATTTTCAGTTTCAGAAACATATTTCTCACTATTAAATTCAAAAACAGGATATTTTTGCAAATGATCTTGCACATTTGCAAAATGGTGGAATTTGTTTTCTTTGAGATCCTTAGCCATTGCCAAAAATTGATATTTATATGTAGAAATACTACTAATCATGTCATCCACATTTTTATTTTTTCCTTGTAATTCCAAATTCAGATCACTTAATTTACCGGTAAAAATCTGCCAAAAAAGCCAGATCACACAACCACTCCGTATCTTGTAGCTGCTGATAATCATCTCCCCTTTGATCAACACATTTTTTAATTTCATTCAGCAAATTTTGAAATGTCTATAGAAACGTACTCCGACTCAGCCACCTCACATCTGTGTGTAATATCAGATCTGGTTCTTTTTCATCGAGTTGCATTTTGAAAAGTCTCCTTTGAAGAGATTGTCCTCTGATGGAATTCATGATTTTGAAAGCAACGTCCATAACACTTTTAGTATTTAATCTTTTGCTGGCTAACACTTGTTGGTGGATGATACAATGATAACTCAAAAAATCTGGGAATTCATCATCCTCTTGGCACAATGCGATGCCCCATCATTGCTTTAGCTCCATCTGTTGTTACTGATACGAGCTTAAATAGTGGTAATTTAATTTTTTCAATAAAATGTATGAATGAGTTAAAGATATCAAGACCTCCAGTTCTTTCTTAACAAAACCATACCCAGCAGTTCTTCTCTAGTGGCAGAATCATCGAAAACCATACGAATAAAAACGAGCAATTGAGCTGTATCACCGACATCTGTAGATTCATCCAGTTGTAAAGAAAAGGATACACACTTAGCAATATCAGCACGCAGTTGTTCGCTCACATTTTTACTCATTTTTTCAATGCATCAAATCACAGTATTTCGAGATAATTGCAGATCTTGAAGGGCACTTTTAATTTCATTTTTGTTCTAAAAATTTTCAAAAAGAGAATCTGTTATTTCTAAAAATGCATCTTTGATGAATTTACCATCAGAAAATGATTTGCATTTTTTTGCAAGAAGATGACTCACTTTAAATGATGCTACAGTTACTGCTTTAGATTGTAAATTAGGTGTCACGAAGAAATTTTGTTGCGTGAATAATCTGGATTTAAGTTCTAATTTATTTTTTCTAAGGTCACTATTCGGTGGAAAATCCGATTGGTATTTACCATGGAGTGCATTGAAGTGCCTTTCTAAATTTCCTTTTTTGGGTATAGCCACGGAAGCATTGCAAATCAAACAGCAACATTTTTCTTTCACCATTACAAAAAAGTATTCTAGTTCCCACTCTTGATGAAAATGACACGTTTTACTCTTTTTCGTAGTATTCATTTTAAATCAAAAGGTATTAAATTAACAAATAAGTACTGTCCAGTTATTAAATCAGCAAAAGCAATGCTTACCGATTAAAACACTTTAAGTTGCTCGAACCGGAAAAATATTCTGTCTGAACAGCTAACGTAAGATAATTGATAAAGAGGATTCCCGAATGAGGAAGTTGTTTCAAAAATAACCGAACAAACACACCACCCTTTATTGCTCTGTTTGGTTATATCCTTATAAGAATCAGTTCTGAATGCCTTTGTGATATTTCTCTAAAGCTATTTCTGGAGGTCACGACCATAAAACAATAAAAACAATTTGCACTTTTCGGTTTATTGGGCTTTTCTGTTAGTGCAAATCTAATTATAAACGGGGAGTAAACTCAATCTTATTGCATTTGCAATAATACCAACAGCTGGAATTCTGTGGGATTTTACGTTATTATGGTGAAATGTGTTTCTCCTTCAATGAAATCTTCAATCATGCAAAAAAAAAAAAAAAAAACAAATAAATAACACGCAGGTAGCGAAACCCGCTGTGCAATATAAAATTTTGATAGTATACCTGACCGTGCAAATCGAAGCTGTATACTTAAAATTTGTCGTGATCAACCGATATTAAAGCCGCAATCGACTGGTAGATCGCGATTGACTCGTTGGCCACCCCTGCTATAGAGGAATTTCTAAAGGCCTCTCATTGGAACTGTAGTTAGCTGATCTCAGGCGAAGGGAGTTGGGGTTTCTTCCTGCAAGCCATTCTGGGATTTTTTACCCTGCACAACATGCAAATACTGGTTGCAGTATCCCAGTCAATTATCCCATTTGCAATAAATAAATATTATAAATACAGATATATTAATATTAAAGCAGCTATTAAAAGTAATACAGTTTTATAACAATCTAAATATATATAGTCAGAGATATGTTTCAGCTATGTTATACATTATTTTACGCAACTGCTATATATATACAGCAATACCCTGCATAGCACTGACAATTGGTACCAAAACTGTTCTCTGTTATGTGAAACCGTGCTGATTGAGGTATAAATTATAATAAATCTATAAACAATTTGCACTTGATAGCCAATTAAAAGGATTTGAATTAAAAAATATTACAAGTATTAATGAAAAGGAAACATCGTGAAAGATGAGAAAAAAGCTTTATTGTTTATTTAGGTATTTCAATAAAAAAAGTCTGAAGTTGTCTCTTTTTTTTTTCTCGGCACACAAGTCTGTAGCATTGAATCCAATCTTGTAAAATTTTCTGTATCTTGATGCTATGTTCAACATCCAGATCTCCATTCATAATCGCCTCACAGGCCATGTCAATCCCCAAAAAAACTTTCTCCAATTCTTCTGTTGAAAATTCTTTTGGTGCCACTTCAGAATTGTTTTCCTTTTCTTCATATGCAGTTTACTTATCAATTTCAAGGAGAGTTGCATGTGAGTCAATGCAGTTACGTAAATTGGCAGTGTCCAAAGTTTTGAATCCCAAGTCTTTACTGATCTTCACAGTGTCTTCAGTAATTGTCTGAATTTGCGATTCAAAACCAGTGAAATCATTTGCCAAACGGGGCAAAACATGCTGCCAAGCAGAATGCATGTTGTTGGCAGTGATTTCTAGCCAATATGCAAATATATTTTCAATTGTATTTAAAGGGGTAAAAGTAAATTATGAAATGAAGTTATGAAAAGCTTGAAGAGCTATCATGTCATCTCATCAGGATGGAATTAAGAATACTGAACACTCTTGCATGCTGCCGCTGACTGCCTGATGGGAGCTACTGGCACATGTGCATGTGAGACAATAGAGTTGGCACTGCAGCATATATGTATGCATACCTAAGCTACAACAACGCAGCATATATGTAGAGTATGTGTCTAGGCTATTGAATGAGTTTTAATATGTACAGTAAATTTTCGACTTAAACTTAATTGAAAACCGTGTTATAGTGAAACCCGTGCTGTTTGAAGCCGTGCCAAGCGAGGTATTGCTGTATATATATATATATATATATATATATATATATATATATATGTATATATGTATATATATGTATATATGTATATATATATATATATATGTATATATATATATATATATATAAATCTAGAAATGAAAACCTGAATGTATATAGTTAGCAACACTTTTCAACAATATTATATATTATTTTAATAAGATATTATTTTATGCAACTGCTACATCTATGTATAAAAAAAAAAAATCTAGAAATGAAAACCTAAACATATAGTTAGTAATACTTTTCAGCCATTATATATTATTTTTAATAAAATATTATTTTATGCAACTGCCACATATATGTATAAAAAATCTAAAAATGAAAGCTGAAAATCATATATATTAACATGTTTTGGATTGCTTGTAGTAATTTTGTAAGATACAGATTTTTGTATGTTGAAAATTACATAAGTGCATAAAATACTTTTTCATCTCAAGACCCTATCATTTTTGCAACTTGTATTCAGGTAAATACAGAAACTAGTCTTATAAAGATTCAATCTCTCTTATTCTTGTAATGGAGCTGCCATTTCAGTATCATTTTGCAATTAAAAACCTTGTCCCATCATTTAAAATATTTTGTTTTCTAAAAAGTAAAGGATAGCTAAAAACAGTAACAGTATAAAAAGATTAGTGCTGATAAACCACTATTTTGCACACGCATATGAGAAAAAAATTTATACAAGGTAAGATCAAAAAGTTCCAGGACTGAATTTTTATTTAAAAAATATACACTGTGTCCACAAAAGAACGATCCAATTTCAAACTTTAAACAAAAAAATGACTACTAAGTGAGAATGCCCAATGTGTTATCTGGCTGGCTGAAACAAAATTGCCTACCATGGTTAGTGTGTATTAAAGAAACAAATATCAATGCCAACCACACAGATAAGATGTTGGCCAAAAACACTTAAAAACTGGATCAATAAATGATGGACATAATTCTGGATGCACAAGAACTTTAGAAGAAACTGTGACAGCAATCCATTTTCTCAAAGTCCATCAAAATCAGTGAAACAAGCTTTACATGAGCTGCTCATTCTGAAACATTTGTGTATAGGGTTTGCACAATAATTTAAAATTGCATGTATGCAAACTATATAACATTGTCAAAGTTTGGAGCTAGCAGATCATTCACAATGAGAAAGCTTTGCATGCCAACTGCTACATGGCATAGAAGATAACAATATCACATGCATGCTTCACAGATGAGTCAATATTCAGGTGAAGTTAATGTGTAATTTCCAAATGTGGGGGTTAAAAAAATTTCCGAGCAGTAAGGGAGCATATTTGGAGCAATCCAAAGGTGAATATGTGATGCAAGCTTCTCTGTGACAGGATTATTGAATCATTTTATTTTACTGAGAAAAAGGATCCAATAATTAATAAATGTAACAGTGCATCAGGATCTGTTAGAATTTCATGTGATTCCTCAAGCTTGAAGACTGACAACCAACTGTACTGTTTCAGTAACATGAAGTCCCCTCTACAACAGAGTAATTCAGGCCATGCATAACTCAAAATGAAATAAAACATTTTGAAAAGGATTTTCCAGGGCCATTGGATAGGAAGGAATGGGCACATTTTCTGGTTGCCGCACATTAGCATAGGTATATGATGCAAAAAAGCAAGCTTATGCAGCATCAGCCAAAAAAAAAAAAAACACTTCCATTTCACCCCTCCGTTCGTTTGAAATACCTGTCCAGCTGAGCCTTAAATTTATTTAGGCTATCAACTTCCACAACAAGGGATGGAAGTCTGTTCCGCCAACCAACTACTGCTAGCTAAAGGCAAATTTCTGCACATCTATCCTACATCTGTCTTTCCTCAATCTGAATTTATGCCCTCTCAGGTGATTATTCTGAGCAAGAAGAAGAATCCCATCGGCATTGAGCATGCTCAAACCATTCAAGGCATTTATACACCTCTATCAGATCACCTTGCCGGTGCCTAGTCTCCAGACACTGTAATTTGCAAAACTTAAGCCTTTCTTCGTAAGAGCAACCCTTTCTTTCATTCACTAATCTTGTTGCCCTTCTCTGTACGCGTTCCAGCAGCTCTACATCCTTCTTGAAATGAGGCCTCCAGACCTGTATACAGTACTCAAGGTGTGGCCTGACCATTGCCTTATACAAGGGAATAATCACCTCCTTATCCCTGCTAGAAAAATTCCTATATATCATTGACAAGACACCATGAGCTACTCTTGCAGCCTGTCTGCACTGCTCAGAGAACTTCATATCTGCCTGAACAATTACCCCCAGGTCCTTTTCATTCTCTACCACTGTCACTGTGGTACCACAGAGTTGATACGTTGCTCTGGGGTTGCTGTTTCCCATATGTAGTACTTTACATTTGTTAATGTTAAACTTCATTTGCCACCTCTCAGCCCATCTGCTCAACCTTTCCAGATCCTGTTGCAGCAGTATAGTGTCAGTAGTGTCCTTAACAACCCTGCCAACCTTTGTATTGTCTCCAAACTTGGACATTAAGCTTGATATACCATCGTCAATATCATTTATAAATACAGAAAATAATAATGGACCCAACACCGAACCCTGAGGGACTCCACTAATAACATTAGTCCACGATGAGCAGTGTCCATTGATTACCACTCTCTGTCTTCTCCCCCTCAACCATCCCGTTGAGGGGGATGGTTGATGGACCACCCCATCTAATCTGATATTAACCAACTTAACTTCTTCCTGGGGGTTTTTTAAGGGCATTGCATGCCACACTTCTGTATCATATTTACCACCTCTGAAGCTGAGGATCATAGATGGTATTGCAACCATTATTCAGAGATGATGCAAAATGTATGGAGAGAAAGAAAGAGGTGGAATTCTGCTTGAATATCATTCTGTGACTGACTGACAGCCTGGTCACCAGTGTTTAATTATTGAATTAATAATTAATTTGATAGCATTAGTTGTTCAATGATGAATGAATAATGCTATCATTGGTATTCATAAAACAATTTATATGTAAATTACTTTGTGGACATCCTGTTATATTTACATAAAAAGATGCATTGAATTTTTTTATTTTTTGCATGATGAGCAGGAGCATTGTCAAAGTTATTTCCAGTTTTGCTTGCTCATAAATCAGAACTTTTTCCTTCTGACTGCAACTCTTAAGAGCTTTATTATTTCCAGGTATATAGTATTATGGTTTTAAATTTAAAAAATAATTATATCATAATTTTACCATTAGACATATCAATCCAATTTTTTTTTCTTTCTGGGAGACAATGGAAATATCCATTCAGAAGACTAACATTTTGTCTGTGGATTGTTCATCTTCCCTCTATTCTTTTTAAAAATCCTGGATCATAATCACAAATTTCAAACAATTAATTTGAAAGTTGAGCTCTTGTTTCCATTTGATCTGTTGTAAAAACTTGGGAACACAGTTGCATAATCTTTTCATGTTAAAAGATCAGATATGATGGGTTGGAAATTACCATATGATATTCCAACTTCATTCAGAGGCTATGTCTTCGATTCTTATTTGACATTCAGTCTCAATAGTGCTTTTAATGTGAGAGACAAGTTCCATTTGTTCATGTGCAAGGTCTTCCACACTTTGCACCATCCTCAATGTTATTACATTTACAATTGAAGTGCTTGTTAACAGTCAAGTATCATACCCCTTGATAAAAGTTTTTTTGTGTGCTTCAACAATCACTTATACAATCTGAGGCTGGCTTCAACAGAAAGAAAAATTTGTAGTTAAAAAAAGTCATTAAAAAATTATAATACAAAATTGAGGTATTAACAACAGCTCAATAATGCAAGGAAATGGCTTTTTCTGCATCTGCCAAAAAAAAAAAAAAAAAACCCATCATTCTTACTTCACTGTTGTCAAAAAATGCCTATCTGGTTCTGCTTTCGACTTTAATAAACTATCAACCTTGACCACTGTTTTTACTATGTTTTTTTTGTTGTTTGGAGCATTAGCAACTAAGGCCATATTGCTCCAGGATATGCGGTGGTCATTCGCTGACCTTTCCGCATCCTCCATATTTGGTGGTGACGGGCTCGAACCCCGGTCTAATCAAGAAGCGTGTGCTATGCACTGCTGCTCCTTCCCACCGGGCTACGGAGGTGCCCCTTGACCACTGCTGCAGATAGTTCTTTCCAATGGTCAGTAACATGCTGCCTGAAAGTAAACTTCATGAGATCTAGCCTTGTTATTCCCCAAAATTTTGTGCTAATGCCTCCTAGTCCTTTCTTTTGCGAGTGAAAAAAATACCTCCTCTGTTTGTGTTACCTGATTCCCCTCAGAGCCTTATATATCTTTATCAGGTCTCCCCCAGACATCTAGTTGCTAAGCTTTGTTATCTGCACTTTCTAAGTCACTCTTTATATAGACTTCAATTAGCACCCCTTTATCTTATTGCCCTTCTCTGGACATTTTATAGATGTTCTATTCCTTTCTTCACGTGTGGCCTCCAGACCTGAACACAAATTCTAAATGCATTCTCGCCATCATCTTATACAAAGGACTGGCTAATGACATCCTTCTCTCTACTTGTAAAGATTCTATATATCACAAACAAGACACCGTGAACCTTTCAACTTTAATTTCCCAGGAAGAAGTTAAGTAGTTTTTTTCCATGTTATCTTCTCTGAGATTGATATATCCCTTAATTTACAGCAGTCTAATTGCTTTTCACTTATCCCTTATGGTTTGGTCTTTTAACTTTGAAAATCATTGTGAAGTACTTATTCAACTCATCTGCTAATTTTGTTGGGCTTGCTTGATCAAACTTGCTTTTCCAGTTTGATAAAATAAGGGCCTTGTCTGATTCATGCTCTCTCTCTCCTCTTTTTTTTTATATTTATGTATGAAAAGAATTCAGTTTCCATTTTTAATAGTCTAAGTATCCCATGCCTTTTTCTTTAGTGTAATTAAACCCTAACCTCACTGGTCCTCCACTTGGGCGCCTTTCTTTGGCAAAACTTCTACATTGGTAGCTTCCAGGATAAATCTCTTGAATAATTCCCATAACGAACTCATACCCAATAGCTTACAATTGTCTCTACAGTTAATAGAGCCAAAGAAATAATCAATCCATTATAGCCCTCCCCTTTTCCCTTAACCACAGAAATCTCTTGGCGAAGTACACATTTATGACACTGTGGTCACTGTTTTATTTTAACTGTTGTTCAATACCACAAACATTAAAACGGTGTTCGCAGGCCGGCCGCTAGTTAGTACACCGGACTCAACCTATTGGTAACTCTCTAGAAAGCTTCCGGATCAGCTAGTGTATAATCTTGCTACCTCTACTCTGCCAGATAGTGACTGGAGGGAGTCCGAGTAGTGTGTATGCGGGGAGCGTTGTCGAGGCCACGTTATGTCAAGGATCTGGGTATATTCTTACCACATGTAGGCCATATCCAAAAATTTCATTACTTCATACAGCATGTCCCACCCACTTTTTCTTACTATTGAATACACCATGAATTGTAAAAATAATAGAGCAAGCTTATCTGTGAAAAGATCTAAACCTCCCAAGGACTTCCTAATTCATTTCACAAATATACGTGGTCTCAATTCTAATCTCAACGATGTCCATTTCCACTTGCAGTCTTCCAAACCCCATGTACTTTTTCTGACTGAATCTGAGTTATCGGTTGATTCAATTACTGCTCATCTCAGATGCCCAAATTATTTGCTGTATGATTCCTTTCGCCTCAAAGGTGGTACTTGTGCATATGTCCGTTCTGATATTCCCTGTCAGAGACTTGACAATTTGGAATCTCCTCTCTTTGATCTTCTCTGACTTAAAATCTCTCGACCTCATTGTGTAAAATTCATCTGTTGTCTCTACCATTCTCCCAACTCCACTAATCACTTGGAGCTCTTAGACTTCCTCTCTTTGCAACTTGACTTTCTCCAGTCCAATTTTCCTAACAGTGAGGTAATTTTCCTTGGTGATTTTAACTTCACAACTCCAGCTGGCTTCCGTTTTCTAGTCACACCGACCCAGCAGGTCGAGATGCTGAGGCTTTTGCAATTACTAATGACCTAGCACAGATTGTTCATTTACCTACAAGAATACCGGACAATCCTAATCATACAGCCAATACGCTTGATCTTTTTCTCACAAACAACCCTTCTAAGTACAAGGTTGAAGTGAGAGGTCCTTTAGGCACTTCAGATCACAACTTGGTGATTGTCTCTTCTCCAATGGAACCTTTATCTCATGGCTATTCCCAACCTCGTATTGTTTGGCATTACAAGAATGCAAAATGGGATGACCTGCGAGACTTCTTTTCCTTGGTCTGATTACTGTTTCAAAACTTCTGATGTCAACGTTTGCTCAGATCGTGTCAGTGAAATTATTCTTGCAGGAATGGAATCCTTTATCCCACACTCCACTTTAAAATCTCGTCCTTTATCTAAACCTTGGTTTTCCAATAAATGTGCTAAGGCTGTCCAAGAGAAGAACGTTGCATATCGTAATTGGCTTGTTTCTAATTCTTCAGTTTCATTTTCTGCCTACACCAAAGCTCGCAACAATTGTAAAGCAGTTATTAATCAGTCCAAACTAGAGTTTGAACAGGCTAAGAGTAGAAAACTTGCTTCTTGCCCTAATTGTAGCCGAGCATTCTGGTCTCTTGCCAAAGCTATTGGCCGCAACTTTTGCCCATCTCTGCTCCCACCTCTGTCCAAACCAGATGGTTCTGTTGTCACTTCAGCCAAGGATAAAGCTGACCTGTTAGCATCCCATTTTTCTTCGAGCTCATGTATTAATGATCTTGGACCTCCCACAATTCCTAACACGCTCCATTCAATGCTCCTGTGGTCTTCCGTCAAAAGGATATCAGAAGGATTTTGATGAATCGATGCTAAGAAAGCTCCAGGTCCTGATGGTATTTCTCTACTTGTTCTCAAAACTTGTGCTCCTGAACTTACTCCTATTCTTTGCCGCCTTTTTTCACTTTCTTATTCCAAAGGTGTTTTTCCTTCTGCTTGGAAATTTGCTCATATCCAGCCAGTTCCTAAAAAGGGTGACAAATCCCTCCCATCCAATTATCGTCCCATTGCAATTACTTCTATTCTTTCTAAAGTAATGGAGAAATCAATTAACCGCCAACTCTTAAACTACCTAGAAACCTTCCGTCTGATCAACGATCGCCAGTATGGATTCCGTCAGTGTCGATCCACTGGTGATATTCTGGCTTATGTTACCCATTTATGGACTAATTCAATGGAAAGGTTCGGTGAAACACAAGTAGTTGCGCTTGACATCTCAAAGGCTTTTGATCGTGTTTGGCATAAAGGTCTTCTAAACAAGCTTCCATCTTATGGTTTGCCAACTGTTTTTAGTAATTGGTTATCCAGTTTTCTCTCTGATCGCTCACTGAGGGTGATGGTAGATGGCTCTCTGTCTTCTAACTTCCCCACTAATGCCGGTGTCCCCCAAGGTTCAGTTCTTTCCCCCACTCTTTTCCTCTTGTATATCAATGACCTTCTTCCATTGACTGGAAATCCTATCCATAGTTTTGCCGATGATAGCACATTGCATTCAACTTTCCATTTTGAGAAACCTTGTCCAGCTCAATCAGCTTCAAGTTCTCGAAAATCTGCTGCCAATTCCTTAAATGCCGATCTTCAGGTAATTCTCCAGTGGGGCAAAGACAACTTAGTTGATTTCAACCCTTCTAAAACTCAATCTTGTCTTATATCTCGCAAAAAGGATTCTTCTGCTCCTATGCTTATCTTTAGTGACACTCCGATTTCTAGGCAAAATGATATATCTCTTTTGGGGATTACCCTGACTTCTAATCTCTCTTGGCACAAGCACATTACAAATATTGCTTCCTCTGCATCTAAAAAACTTGGTTTTCTCTTTCGCTCTCGGCGTTACTTTTCTCCCAAACAGCTGCTCACTCTGTATAAATCGCAAATCCGCCCTGCCATGGAATATTGTTCCCACATCTGGGGTGGTGCCCCCAAAACCTCTCTCAGGCTTCTTGATTCCATTCAGAAGAGGGCAGTTAGGTTAATTAATGATTCATCTCTAACAGAGTCTCTCCACTCGCATTCTCATAGACGCACTGTTTCTGCTGCATGCCTCTTCTACAGATACTTCCATGGGCACTGTTCTTCTGAATTGGCTTCTATAATTCCCGCTCTCTCTTTCAAAACAGTCCGAACACATGCCGCCACCAGCCAACATCCATTTACTGTCCAACTTCAAACCCACAGAACCAACTTTTCATCTTCCTCATTTATTCATTCAACTGCCGTTTTTTGGAACAACCTTCCTTCATACGTATTTCCTGAAAATTACAATCTACAGAAGTTCAAGTCCAATATCAACAAATATCTTCTTTCGTCTTCTCAACCTCCAACCCAAGCACGGTACTAAGTACTATAGGTTATAATACCTCTCGTGTTTGGGGTTCTCATAAAAAAAAAAAATATATATATATATATAAAATAAACCTTTGTTTTGCAACAAAAATGCCACCTACTGTAAAAAATTCTAAACATGCTAAGTTAAAAAAATAAAATGTTTTTTCTTATTAAATGTTTTGATATTTTTAATAAATTTTGTCTTGGAACTTTTGGACTGCCCTACCCTGTAACGTGAATTTTGTATATCAGCTGTGATGTTACAGCTTCCTAATTCCATCCTTTTCATTTGATGAATGGTCATGAAATCTTACATATACTGTATTACATCATTCCTTTGAGGGATCATATAGGTGGTCCCTAATGTTAGTTAAAAACATTATCTATGTTCACTCTTTTTACATCTATTCCAGACAACTTTGTTATGAGTATATTTTGCATCAGTTCTAAATATTCAATAATTCAATATATTCAGGATATTTATTTAAAAAAGGTTGAACAGGACTGTGGTAAAAATTTCTTGAAAACAGTGTTACAATTGTTGCTAACCACCAGAAAAAAATTCAAAAAACAATTAAAAAATATATATTATGGATATATTCAGATAGGTTTTTTTCACACATCCTCTCATAATGAATGACTAAAAAAAAATATCTAAAGGTGGCTACAATAACATTTTTATCCCTGGTATATCATTTCTTGTCCTTTATGGTGTGTTGAAACAAGTTCATTGTTGTATATTGGAATATTAAAATTGGAAAAAAAAATTAAATTGATTATGCAAATGTGCATTATGAATTCAAAAATTTTAATTGCATAAAGAATTCTCTTCTAACATACGGGGATAGCAGAGAATTTTTTCACTTGTACTCAGCCTTTATACCAACTTTCAATTCAAAAATAGCATCAGTGATTTGGCCAAAAGTTCAAATGAAGTTCCACATACTTAACAAGCACATAGAGCTGGCATGAGATATGTGCAACTGGTACAGTTTCACTTGGTCTGAACACAAACAGATTTATGAATTTATTTTACATGCTTTTTATTTTTTCTTTTTGGTCCTATTCCAACATATAACTATAAAAATTTCAGAATACCTCATTCATAGCTCTTGCTAACATAATATAATGGTGCACTAGAGGTGGTAGTAGTTGACGTAACAGTTTTTGAAAATAATTTATTAGCCATAGTGTCTCATAACTAAACTTGTATGGATTCTTGTAATAATAAATTACAAAAAATAAATAATAAATTACAGGGGAAAAAAAAAAAGTGATGTGTTACTCCAAAAGGATGAACATTTCATAGGCCTGACGTAGCCCAGTGGTCAGGAGCGAGAGTGCATCGCACGCGTTCCTTGAGTGGACCGGGGTTCAAGCCCGTGACTACTAAATACGATAAATATTTGTATTGACGATTTATTGTAAACTCTACTGACTTGGTTGTCGTGCCGGAGTATAAACAGAAAATTTATTTATTTATTTATTTATATTCTTCAACTAAAATGGGAAAATCAACATGGGGACCATTATGTTTTGTAGAATATGCAAACTGTCTGTAAAAGATAAAATATGGCACAATATGCAAAATTGTATGTTCCAATTGCAAACAATTTCTAGTGCTGTCTACCAGGATATTTAAAAAACTATTTTTAAGCTTACATTCTTAAGGCCAGTACAAATTTAAATTTTCAATGAGAGAGAGAGAGAGAGAGAGAGTGTGTGTGTGTGTGTGTGTGTGTGTGTGTGTGTGTGTGTGTGTGTGTGTGTGTGTGTGTGCGCGCGCGCGCACACACTTTCATCTTTTAGAAAATTGTTGTGCAAATCGGCCTCGATTGGCATGGTCATAAGAGTTCATATGATTCCACCTCTCTAGATTTCCTTTTTTATTTAATGAAAAAGAGGAACATTTAATGGGCTGTATCAAGAGTATTTTTATTCTATAAAAACAAAAACTGCCTTGTATCCAGAAAATTATACCTGATATATATGCATAAAGTATGGCAGGAGCATAGGTACTTTTAGAAATATCATTTAGAAATCTTCCATTAATAAAATGCCATTGCAACTACAAATAAAAAATAATGAAGTTACTATTTTTTTATTTTAATAATTTAATTTGAGGAGAGACTTTAGAGACATTTAAAAATTTCCATTTTCTTCTCTTATTTTAGTAAATTTTGAATATTTTTAAACATTCACTTACGCAAAAAAATTAGAGTAGAATTTAATCATAAAACTTATAAGCTGTCAGCTCAAATAATGAATATTAGCTTGATTACATTTCAGTTAATGATTATGGAGGCAAATAAATGCACACTGTGAACTTTTAATAAAAAAAAAACAATGTAATGTAATAAAAAAAAAAGTTGAAATCATATCTTGACTGAGGTAGGTATAGGTAACCAATAACTAAATTAATTCTCACAATTTTGGTTTGAAAAAAGAACAAATTATTAAGATTATAAATTCTGTGATTGGCTATAAATGGACCAAGTTTTCATAAAGACTAGAGGACAGCAACATTTTACATATAAACAGAATTAAGAATTACAACCAAGTTATTTTTTTGTTTTTTACACCTACCTGGCCCATTAAAGGGTGCTTCAAAATGGACCAATGCAATTTGTATAAAAGTTTGTTTAATGATATCAGTTCGTCCTGTGTGTCTATATTATAACTATCCAACAGAAGTACTCACAAAATATCAGTTTCAAATATTTTACTTGAGGCAGACTGAACAGGAGCTGGCTTTGCCGGCACAGAAGGTGCACTAGAGGTGGTGGTGGTGGTAGTTGATGTAACAGTTTTTTGAAAATTTGGAGGTTTTGGATTAAAGTTTATTGTAGTTACAGCTAAATGTGTTAATGACCCCGAAGCTGGTGTAAATGACAGGGCAGTTTTTGAAAGAATGTTGCTTTCACTACCTGTTTTTTTAAGATCACTCAGAAGAGGTGTAGAAGTTGCAGAACGAGGTGGTGAAAAGCGCTGAAGGATCTGACCACGTTGTAATTGCTGAAGACGAGCATACTGCTCCTGGAGCTGTTTCTGTTTTTTCAGCAATTCCTGATGACGCTGCTCCAAGAGCTCTTGGCGGCTGCGTGGTGGAGTGGGTGGTGCTGATTTCTTTGAGGCATCTTCTGCAACAGTTCCATCTGATGCAATAGAAGGAATTCCTTTGGTATTCTGTCCACTAATTTGTTTTCTTTCTACTTTATTCATTGGAGTAATACTACCACTTGCTTGCAGTGCCATTTGGAGACCTTCTTGAGAATTAACGCTTTCACTGCTACTGCTATTGCTAGATAGCTGATCACGACGAAGACTGTCATCTGAGATGGCACTTGTTATAATCATATCTTCATCCTTAGGGCCACTTCCTTCATCTTTTGATGCTGATCTTCCAGCTGCAATTCGTTTGAGGTTTACATCAGTACCCCCACCTGCTGGTTCAGAATTGCTACGTAGGTGGCTCAAAGCAATTGTCTCTCGAATATTTGATGATACTGCATTCTCTTTCTGCTTTTCTGTAGCTGGAGCTACTGGATTAGTTGGGGATGTCAGAGGTGACCGACTAGTGGTACGTGGTGGAGGTGGAGGAGGAACTTTTCTTCCAATTGGAGATGGAGAGTCATGGCCTTCGTGAACAGTATGTTTTGTGCCACCAATGGAAACTCTAATAACCATTTCTGGGGGCTGGGGTGATTTTTTCCCATCAGGTACTGGAGAATGTGATGGAGAGAGATTAATACTGTGGCGCAGTCCTGCATCACTCACTTGGAGCTTAGAAGTTACTGTTCCTGGAGCATGAAAGGCACTGCCTCCTGTTGATGAAACCTTTGCTTGCCCTGGCAGAGGTGGTCCAAATCCATGAGTAGGTGTGCGTACAGGTGAATCGGCACTAGGGTAAGAGGGTAATCGACGCTGCGGACCTGTAAGTCCTGGAATAACATCACGCTTCTGCTCAGTAGGTTTTGTGAAGGTCTGCAGTTCATCCAAAAGTGCATCCAGGGCATTTTCTGTTCGTGAAGCCCGTTGATGACCATCAGGAGGGACATGGATAACTGTATGAGGATCTGAATCAATGGTCTGGAAATATAGATTTAAAAAAGGGGAGAAACAGAATGTAGATAAATGCAAAGTTATATGCCTAACTTCATGGTCACATCCACAGACATATAAACACAAACTTTTCCTTCAGCATGCAGACACACTAATAAAGTATAAAAAACACAAGGAAAATGAGGGGAGGAGAACACACACACACACACACACACACACACACACACACACACACACACACACACACACACACACACACACACACACACACACACACACACACACACACACACACACACACACAGCTATTGTGCTTTATAAGCTTTTAAGAATTCCTGCACTACATAATTATTAATACTTTTAATAGCTTAAATAATGATATTTGTACTCATTTATTATGCCATTACTGATTATGTATTCAATTATATATACAAAAATACTATTTTATTTATTTATTTATTTACACTTCATTGTATTAAAATTAGGCTATATCTGATATAGCTGAAACTGAATACCAGGAATATGTGCTTTTAGAAATACTTTGGAAAGCTACAAATTCCTTTTATACACATTAAGAAAAGATGTAAAAAAAAAATAATAATAAAAATGGAATCATGGAGAAACAGAGGGATTACATCAAATATTTAAAGGATCAGAATTCCTTTAATGTCTAATTAATCAGAATTTTATGAGTCAGTTTTACTCTTTTTCACTGCAGCAGCATCTTGAATAACCATCATTCTAGGAGAGGGTTCTATGATTGTTAATACACCAAAATTAAGTAACTAGTTTCATTTCCATATTCAGCTCTTTTCCCAGGTATTCAGTTTTGCAAATGAATAATGAACTTTATTCTTTTACATAATGTTTATAGACAATGTAATGAGCAGCATGACTCATTTCTTCACATATTGTACTTTTTTTTTTTTTTTTTTTTTGTTGTTGTTGGCGCATCAGCTTCTATGGTCATATTGCACCTCCCAAAGTTTTTGCATTTTACTATGATCCAAGCCCGCGACCTATGGGTTGCCAGGCAGGCACTTTACCTACCTGGCTAGCCCGGTCGGCATATTGTACTTAATCCATTAGCAGACAGTGTTATTTTGACTCATGTTTCACTGCTTTTTCCCCCCGCTTAGGTACCATTCTATTCACTCAGCTATATAACTTTCAAGAAAAGTTTTTCCTCTTGGTTTCCTTATTAAAAAATTGAGAATTCTATTAAAAAAGATCAAAATCATTCCTAAGAGACAACTGTGGTGTATATGATGCCTGGTTAATGAGGAAATAATTCAGGTATGCTCGGTTTAGTAGAGTGCAATACACACAACGATACTGAACCTCGCTACACCAAAACTGGAATGTTTTCATTATACTTTTAAAATGGCATATTCTGATTCTTGAAGTCTTCTTCAACTGCTGTCATACTTAAAGATTGCAAGCAAAACCCCGGGGGCTCAAATCTAGTGGGTATGGGCTTGGCACACCCAAGGTCCTGAGCTGGATATCATCATTCTTTTCTTGGTGATTCCCGTCTACTTCTCTCTCTCTCTCTCTGTCCCTCTCTTTCAGGGTAATTCAGAAAATTATTTTTTTGGCTGGTGCAGCATAAGCCTCAGGCTTCCTTGTACCATATGGCTAAAGATAATAATAATAAAAAATAATAATAATCATCTTCAACTACTACATAGTTGTAATAAACCAAAACAGAAGAATTGAAACTACTGCCTGTTGCAAAAAATCTCTCAAACCATAGCACTGATTAGTATCTCATATGTATTTTATTTTAAATTGCATAAACGGCAATTCTTAACATTATTGCATATCCACTTTTTTTCCCCACTCGTGCCTTTCAGAAAACCATGCTCGTGGCACACATAATTTGAAGTTGAGCTTTGAGGATTGGCTGAAAAAGTTTCTAGCATACTTGAGAGGAAACACAGGCTTCAAAGAGTTTTTGATGTCTCCCTGAAGCGGACTACACTTCTTCCATTTCAACTTGGAAGTGCCATTTGCAAAACTAAAATTTTCTGCATGTCACACCACTCCACAAATGCATGCATAATTGGGACATCACCTACTGGGATATGTTTCCTGTACAGGTGTTCTTCATATATGGGAACAGGAAAAAATAAGATATCGTACGATACCAGCTCAAGCTCATAGTCATGCTCACCACTACATGTCACACGACCTACACAATATAGTGCAGGTCATGAAGCATGTAGTTGTGCACTGTTGCAGTGAAATATGTTTCTGCATTTGAAATGTCTAGCTGGTTTAAAGCAGAACATTTTTCAGTTTCATTAACAACCCCACATAACAGATATCAATTATTCTTGAACCTTTGTGTAAGAAGTGAATCGTAATGACATCCTCATCATTCCAAACTTGTTTCCATAATCTTACAGGCTTGCACCTTTAACTTTTTTGATGGTAATGATGGTGTGTGTTATGAGTGTTTAATGGCACATAAGCTACACTGGTTATAGTGCACCTAGTTATGATGGGATGCAAATAACTATGTACTTTAAGTAACACATGCTTTTAAATGTAGGTTACCATCAATCAATATAGTAATGCCACACTATATTGATCAGAATGTTTTTTTATTGAATACACGTTACCATTACTTTTAACCTTTAAGCAGATGCACTGGTATATAGTTTCTACCAGAAACGGAAACATTTCTGTGAATTTTAGTATTCCTCGAGTACGGTTTTGTCACTGATCTGTCAATTATATTTTAATTGGAGAAGTACAGCTGTAAAAAATTCTTTCTAAGGTTCCAAATATGGAGCCTTAGCAAATATTGCCAATTAAAATTATTACCAATAAACCACAGGAACTGCCCAACCAGCCCCTTTGTTAAATTTTCCATAGGTTTTGGTATTCTATTTTGTCCACTTCACAATTCCAATATTTTACTTTAAGGCAGCCTGGGTAATCTTATTTTTGGATAGAAGGGTTATTGCTTGTAATGATGTTTTTTTGATCTTATTATCCATTAGAATTAAGAATAAATTTTTAAAGTTCCCCATTTTCAACTGTTTCTTGCCTTTTATAGAAAACCCAATTGGTGATTTCAGTTAAGGCCCTAAGGTACTGTAGCATTTTGTTTATTTAAAATTTAAGTAGTAAATAGAATGAATAAATAGAGAAAAAAAAAATAAATAGAATGAATGAATTTGACTGGTCGACATTTTAATTGAAGTTGATGCAAATAGTCACACTATATTAATTTATTTCTTTCTTTGTGTTTTTTTTTTTTTTTTTTTTTTGCTTTACTATATAGTGATATGTTAAATAAACTTCTGAAAAAATATTTCTGCTTTTACATTCTCCCCAAACATTTGGGGCGGGGGGGGCTTAGTCTTGTGCATATGCATAAATATGCCACTGCCTGTAGCTTTCAATTTTTTGACATGTCCACTAGAAGGTTAATGATGGTTACCACACATTTTGGTCCCTTCTTGTAGGAAGGAGACTAACAAGGAGGGATCGAATCATGTGGTAACATCATTAAAACTAAAATTTAAGGTTAACTTGTATTCAATAAAAAAACTCATTATGACTACTATATAATGATAAGGTATGTTTCCAGTGCTTGGTTCTGAGTAAAAATGATGGATCTAGATTTTGTTTTGCATCACAAATCCAGCTAAAAAATGATTCCTGTAAGTATTGCAAAGGAATTTGGAATAAAAGTCTGCACTTTTGGTCTGGTGTGAGATTCTACAGAATCCAATGCAACAGATTTACTCATATAGTTCACTCTGGGTAATGTTTTCTATGTTTAGAGATGCTCAGAAACTCTAGTGAAGCTGGTGGTTACTCACCTGTTTTCCAGGACAATATTGTGCATCAAATTAGGAAAGAACATTATTCTTTTATGTACAATGGTTAAAAATGGCAGTATGAATTTAAGTGTTAAAGATGATTCGCTCTTTGGTCTCCTTCAACATCTTCCTTCACAAAATATGTGCACAATAACAACATGGGGATGCTTCAAAAATTATCAAATAGCTAGAGTTATTTGGAAATTTAATAATGAAAAGTAGGGCTATTTTGCCCTTTTATATGTTTTTTTGGATTGAAGTGTTTAAACTGCTTAAGAAAAAAAAAAAAAAACTGGTTTTAGTGCTCACAATGGAACAAACTTCATGTTTCCATGGGTTTCCTTTGCATTATACTACTTTTAAACAAATGGCATCCCCAAAGGGTATAGTTAGTTATGATAGGCAAGTGATATGGTATAATGCTGAGACTTGAAGGATATCAAGCTGGTATTCATACAATTTTAGATGTTCATTAGATTCACAAGCTTTTTGCAGGGTCAGTGGGCAACTAAGATGTTAGCAGGGCCGTAGAAGGAGCAAAACAGTAATGCTGTCTGATGACTGTTTAAGACTATCACATAAATCCAATCAACACAGCACAGAAAATAATGCCAGGCTGCATAAGAACTGTCTGCAGTAGGCTTATGAAGCCTGGAATGCCTACTGACTGCAGAATTGGATAAATAACTCAGTTATTTATTTTCCATTCTGCAGCTGTTAGTCATTCCCTTAAAATTTGGATCTTCTTTCCTAAGAGAGGCATTCAAAAGGTTTTGTCAAATGTATAGTTCCTGTAATCCCAGACTCACAAAATTTGGATAGTATATTAAGACATCTCTATGTAGTCACCACCCACATTATGCATTTTTCCCATCTACGTTAAAACATGAATCCCTTCCTTGTATAAGTCTTTATTTTGCTCGTCAAACCACTCAGTCACTGCCTGTTACAGATGTCCATTGTCCACAAAATGTGTTTCACAAAGATGCTGTTTCAGTTTTCCAAACAAGTAAAAGTCAGGTAGGGGCCATATCAGGTGAATAAAGTGGATGTGGTAAAGACTTGAACCCAATTTATCCACTGTTGTTGTGTCAGTTTACTTCTGTGAGGTGAAGTGCTGTCATTCAGCAACAGCACTCCTCAGGAGAGCATTTCTTGTCGTTTCTGCTTGATGTTTTCTCGTAATTTGGTTAATAGATCCATGTAGTACCTCCTCGGAACAGTTTTATCTTTTTCAAGGCAATCAATGACAATCCCAGAAGACTGTCAACAGAATCTTCCCAGTTGAGGCTTGCACTTGGAATTTTTTTGGAGTGGGTAACCCAGCATGTTTCCATTGCATGGTGGCAACTTTAGATTCTGGATCAAAGCAGTGAATCCAACGTTTATCAGCAGTAACAATTTGGGCAAAAACTCTTCTTCATTCAGAGCGGCACACTCCAAAAGAGATCCAGTGATGTTCACTCTTGCATCTTTATGACTATCAATCAGCATTCTTGGAAGACACCAGTAACACACCTTTGTCGTGCATAGCTGCTCATGTAGGATGGCATGTATTGACCCAGGGATATTTACTTTATTGGCTATCTGTTCAATGTTCATTTTAGTCTTCCATAACTAATTTATGTACCTTGTTGGCCATTTTCTCATTTTGGGCTTTTGCTGACTGCCTAGACCTTGGTTCATCATTGACGCTCTCTCGGCCATGCTTAAATTCAATAAATCACCTCCTCTGGATTGTTGCACTGATGGAGTAAATTCACCATATACATTGTTCAAATGTTGAACAATTTCAGGTAATTCCACATTACCTTTAATTAGGAATTTTATAACTGCTTGCTGCTCAAATTTTTCTATTTTTGGCTTGATTGATTATCAGCAGACTTCAGAATCACACATGTCAAAAAGAAACAGAATAAATTATATGGCTGAAATTTTGTATAGGTACTACTAAAACTACCCCCTATTACTATGCTTATTTGTACCTTTATACCTAAATCTAGATTAAGTGTTTGACAAAAATTTTTGAATATTCCTCATACCAACTGAAGGATGGCAAAATGAGATAACAGGAAAGGAGGGTGAAATACTAACAAAGTATAGAAATACTAGAAACTGGCTCCAGCTTCTAGTCTTGCATGCATGCTTTTGTCAATTCACAATAAATAACATTACCTACATATTCTGCATTTTGAAAAATTCACTAATGTTTTCTCAGAAAAGGGTGTTTCTGAATAATTTTCTCATGCTGATTTCAAAAATAACTTTTGCTTGTTTCCATCATGTCAGGTTTCCTCGAATACCACAAAAGAAAAACTGCATAAAATTTTTGATTTTGTACAATTTTTTATTAATTTTGGCAGAATTTGTGCACTGATATTATAATGAAATGCTACTTTTACCAGACCTTATATTTAAATATATGCTGAAAACACTATTAAAAATGGCAGTGTGATAAAAAGTGCAATAAACACTCACCTCTCATTTTAAAAACTGATCTATGATGGGTCAATTTTTCATATCTTTGATTTTTTTGCAGATCCTTCTACTTTACAGTCCCCCTTCATTATCCAGCAGTAGTCAGCCATAATGTTGACATTCCACCTCCCCTGGTACCTCATCTCCATGTCTTTAATATTCTGGTGAAACTTCTCATCTTCTTCTTCACTAACACTTCCTAGATTTTCTGAGTAGTAGTCAATGTGGGAGTGTAAAAAATATAACCTGACACTCATGTTGCAGCCCAGCTTCTTGAAGTTTGCCAACACATTTTCAACTATATTCTTGTAGTCTGGATGTTCTGTAAGAAATTCTTAACAACAGACCTGAAGCTAATCCATGCCTGTTTTTCTCTTTTATTCATAGTTACCTCAAAATCTTGATCCTCATCAGTTTCCAAATTTGAGGTCCAACAAAATTACTGTGTTTTTATTTCTCTTGGGTGATCAATGGGAATTTAGTATAAAGGTAGTTGAAGCAGGAAGCTTCCCTTTCACAAACTGTTTCCTCAAACCCAGTTTGATGTGCAAGGGTGGTTTATGAACTATGTTCTTTGATCCAGGCAACAGACTGCCCCTCTTTGGCCAGACCTTGACATCTCATTGCTTACTTCTTGTCCAAATGTCTTACTCACACAAAAAGCAAAGCATTTTTCTGTAGTCAGATTGCTGTCCAAGTAACAAGTCTATCACTTTAAAGTCAGCACAGACCAACCAACCATGTTCTTCATACTTAATATTTGTCAATAACTTCTTATATGTTTCTTTCACATGCACAGAGTAAGCTACTGGAATTGATCCATATTTAGTTCCATTGTGGAGTGACACACTTTTGGACTCCTCTTTGATGAGTCATAAAGTCTCCACTGTGTGGGATTTTAACTAATTCCTGAAAAAGTCTATTTATATTACTGCAAAAAACCATAGAACTATCCTCAGAAAAAGTAGGGGACTAGTTCTTGTTCTCTGTGTCTGTACCATGAGAAAAATGTCCCATGTGCTAGAACCAAGGAGTTCTGCAGATTCCGCTGGTAAATTTAAATCTTTTTCCAGATCATTATTATTATTAGCTATATGCATTAGCAAAGGCATTATGCATTAGCATTAGCACCAGCTGAAAAAAAAAAAAATTCTGAATTACCCCGAGAGAGAGAGAGAGAGTCAGAAGCAGAAAGGAACCACCAAGAAAGAAAGAGAGTAGAATGATGATATCCAGCTCAGGACCCTGGGTGTGCCAAGTCCATGCTCACCAAATGCGAGCCCCTGGGGTTAAATCAAGTTCATGCTGTGAAAACAGATAAGGGCTGAACTCAATGTCTCTATGTGTGTAGACTTTAATTTCATCTTCAGAAGCTCCACTTTCAGCACTCTCTGCTGCTATATTCTCCAATATAGGTGGAGGGCATGGAATCGGCAGGTTATCTACATGTCAGACTGGTCTAATGGCAGATGGAATATTAGGATGCACAGTGCCCTTCTTACTCTTTGGATCAAATCCCTCTACATTAACTAAGGTAAGTAAGTAATAGTTATCACAGGAGTTTGTAAACTCCTGCCGAATTGCAAACGGCATAGCTTTTCCAAACACAGGTTTGGAAACTTTATGTGGAACCCATTTTTTATCTTGGTCACCAAATTGCACTCCAAAATAAGCACAATACATTTTTTACAAATTCTGTAATATCGTCTCTGTTTGAGGACTACATAACTTCCACAAATATAACAAAATAAGTTCAGATTGTTCAAACTTGGGTGAAGCCATTTTACTCACTTTTCAGCACAAGTTTGCCATGTTAACCTCAAAAATAAACTGAGCTCACACTGATAAACACTGCCACACGAAGCTCTCAAGGTCAATAAACAAATGATTGAAAGCAGTGCTGCCAGCACGTGAAGATTCAGTTTACAAATTCCCAGCATTTACTCCTAATTTAATACTGTGACTCTGTGACTTTAATACTCTGTCAGGGAAACAGGAAATACATTGTGCAAGGATAGGTGGAATAGATACAGGGTGTGACTGCCAGGGGTAGATGATATTGAGCAGATATCTTCTTTAAGGACAAAAAAAGGGGGATTTTTTGTACATCTTGGCACTAATGATATTAAGAGTAGGAAATCCAAAGCCTTAACATGTACAGTGCAATGTTGGGAAAAAGTTGCGAGTTAGGATTGAATTTGAAAGTGTTTGCAATTTTGCCCAGATAGGATAGGAGGGAGTACTTGTTGACAGCCATGTCAATCAATTTGGCCCCAGAGGGAGAGAATGTGCAAGGCTCATAGGGTAGAATTTTTCTCAGCTTGGTCTGTGCTTGTTAACAGGAGAGACTGTTTTTATAAAGATGGGATATACTTGAATAGAAGGGGTGCAAGAATATTTTCTGATGCTATTGAGGCAGTGATAGTTGGATTGAAAACCTGCTAGCTTGGGGGAAAAACACAGACTAATAGCTTAACTAGAGCTGCAGGCAGAGTTAAAGTGATTCTTGCACTGCTACTATTGGTACATGCATACTTGCAGGTATACTAATTCTAGGAGCATCGTAAATAAATTTGATGAATTTGAAATACTGATTAAGTCATTAAATGTGGACATTGTGTGAAAGCGGAAACATGGTGTCACTCAGACATAAGTGATGCTGAATTTGAATATGGGGAGTACAATGTATACAGGAAGGACAGACAGGATACAAGAGGTGGAGGGGTTATGTTCTTAGTGATGTTTGGTTTTGGTTTTGGTTTTAGGAGCATTAGCAACTAAGGCCATATTGCTCCGGGATATGTGGTGGTCATTCCCTGACCTTTCCGCATCCTCCGTATTTGGTGGTGACGGGCTCGAACCTCAGTCTAATTAAGAAGCATGTGCTACGCACTGCTGCTCCTTCCCACCTGGCTACGGAGGCGCCTTGTTCTTAGTGAAGAAGCATATTAAATCTAAAGCAGCGCATCCAGTTGACATGGGTGATGAGTCAAAATTGACTCATGTTGAGTCAATTTTGGAAAATAAAATTGAGAGTAGGATTATGTTATAGGCCTGATTATTATTATTAGCCATATTGTGCAAGGATGCCTGAGGCTTATGCTGCACTAGCCAAAAAAAATTGGAGTGCTCTGAGAGAGAGAGAGAAAGAGAGAAGTAGGAGAGAATCACCAAAAGAGAGAAGAAGAAGGGGGATACATGGACTAATAGATTAACAGTAGCCATGGCAGAGGTAAAAGTGATTTCTGCACTACTTCTATTGAAATGCCATTGGGCAGCAGCCTAGAAAGCAAGGCAATGGGAATTTCCAGGACTGCTGGGAGTCATAGTGGAACAAGTAAATACATGGGCTGTGTTAGGATAACTGAGAGTAGAAACAGGTGCATGTATACTTGCATATACACCAATGCTAGGAGTATAGTTAATAAATTCGATGAGCTTGAAGTGCTAGTGAAAACATCAAAGGCAAATATTGTTGGAATATCAGAGACATGGTGTCACACAGACATAAGAAGTGCAGAACTGGAATTTGGGGAGTACAATGTGTACAGAAAGGATAGACAGGACAGGAGGGGTTATGCTGTTAGTTAAGAAACACATAAAATCTAAGGAAGTGCATCCAATTGATGTTGGTGGACAATGCAATGTTGAGTCTGTTTGGTGTGACATAAGCACTGGGAAGTAAAAAATGGGAGTAGGTGTCTGTTTTAGGCCTAATGAATCAGATGAGTATAATGTGCAATTGTGCAGAGAAATAGAGTGGGCCAGTAAATTAGAAGGTCTTATAATAGAGGATTTTAATTTCCCAGATATTGACTGGAATTTGTGGGTTGGTCACTCACACACTAGCAAGTCTTTTGTGGATTTATTGTATGATTGTTTTCTAGAGCAGCATGTTCGGGAGGCAACTAGAGGGAGTAATTAGCAGAGGCATATGATGCGAGAAAGCAAGCTTATGCAGCATCAGCCAAAAAAAAAAAAAAAACTTCCACTTCACCCCTCCGTTCATTCAAAATACCTGTCCAGCTGAGCCTTAAATTTATTTAGGCTATCAACTTCCACAACAAGGGATCGAAGTCTGTTCCACCAACCAACTACCCGCTGGCTAAAGGCAAATTTTCGCACATCTATCCTACATTTGTTTTTTCTCTTGATCTGATTATCAGTAGTGATTCTTCATGCCTCAAGAATCTGCAGATAAAGGAACCACTAGGTGGCAGTGATCACAGTGTGCTGAAGTGGGATTTACTCAAAGAGGTAACTACCATTAGAGGTAAAGGGAAGGGTTTTTGCTTTCGTAAAGGTGACTATGGTGGTCTGAGACAGTATTTAAATTCTATATGGTGGAACCAACTGATGATGTTACCAACAGCAAATTCAAAATGGGAAGCATTCAAAGAATTAATCTTGGAAGCCACTAGGCTTTTCATACCAACAAAGAAATATTGTTCAAGATTTAGGCCTAAATGGATGTCAGATGAACTAATTAGACATGTGACAGAGAAGAAAAATGCATGGGATACATATAAATTAATATAAATGTGACACAGAAGCCTATGATAGATATAAGCTGGTCTGTAATAAAGTTACAAAGGATGCAAAGAAAAACAACAAAGAATTCTTTACTTATGTAAACTCTAGAAGGAAGGGGATGAATCAGATTGGCCCACTTGATATGGATGGTTCAACTGTTATTGATTCTGTTCAGGTAGCTAACAAACTGAATGAATATTTTGCATCAACATTCACACATGAGGAGTTATTCAGGGAGGGGAATGCCAGTGGTGTATTCAACTGTGGCAGTAAGCTAGATAATCTTGTAATAACTGAGAGTAAAGTGGAGGAGAAATTGTTGAAGATAAACACAAGAAAGGCATCTGGGGCAGATGGAATCTATCCAGTTATATTAAAGAGGTGGCAAAGGAAGTAAGCAAACCCTTAGCCATAATTATGAGAGCTTCCCTGGACTCAGAGGAAGTACCTATGGACTGGAGATGTGGAAATGTGATCCCAATCCACAAAGGAGGATCAAAGGGAGACACAGGTAATTACAGACCTGTTAGTTTAACTTCTGTTCCAGGGAAATTAATGGAGGCACTGCTTAAAGAAGCATTGCAGGATCATCTAGACAAGAATTCAGTTATAGCTCGGACACAGCATGGGTTTGTTAAGGGAAAGTCTCGTCTGACGAATTTGATTGGATACTGTGATGTGGTCACAAAGGAACTGGATGCAAAGAATAACTTTGATATCATATATTTGGATCTTAGAAAAGCCTTTGATACTGTTGCACATGGAAGACTGCTGCACAAATTGGAGCAGTGTGGCATTGGAGGCAAATTGCTGCTATGGATAAAGGGATGGTTGAGTGAGAGAAGACAGAGAGTGGTAATCAATGGACATGGCTCTTCATGGACTAATGTTATTAGTGGAGTTGCTCAGGGTTCATTGTTGTTTTCTGTATTTATAAATGATATTGATGATGGTATATCAGGCTTAATGTCAGACGATACAAAGGTTGGCAGGGTTGTTAATGACACTAATGACAGTACACTGCTGCAACAGGTTCTAGAAAAGTTGAGCAGATGGGCTGAGAGGTGGCAAATGAAGGTTAACATTGACAAATGTAAAGTACTACATATGGGAAGCAGTAATCCCAGAGTAACGTATCAACTCTGTGGTACCACACTGACAGTGGTAGAGAATGAAAAGGACCTGGGGGTAATTGTGCAGGCAGATATGAAGTTCTCTGAGCAGTGCGATGGGCTGCAAGAGTAGCTCATTGTGTCTTGTCAATGATATACAGGAATTTTTCTAGCAGGGATAAGGAGGTGATTATCCTCTTGTATAAGGCAATGGTCAGGCCACACCTTGAGTACTGTATACAGGTCTGGAGGCCTCATTTTAAGAAGGATGTAGAGCTGTTGGAACGAGTACAGAGAAGGGCAATAAGATTAGTGAATGGAACAAAGGGTTGCTCTCACAGAGAAAATCTTAAATTTTGCAAATTACAGTGTCTGGAGACTAGGCACCTGCGAAGTGAGCTGATTGAGGTGTATAAAGTCTTGAATGGTTTGAGCATGCTCAATGCTGATGGGATTCTTCCTCTTGCTCAGAATAATCACCTGAGAGGGCATAAATTCAAATTGAGGAAAGACGGTTGTAGGATAGATGCGGAAGTTTGCCTTTAGCCAGTGGGTGGTTGATTGCTGGAACAAACTTCCATCTGTCATTGTAGAAGTTGATAGCTTAAACAGATTCAAGGCAGAACTTGACAAACAATTGGAGCGGGTGGATGGGTGAAATAAGGGTGTTTTTTTTTGGCTGATGCTATATAAGTTTGCTTTCTTGCATCATGTGCCTTTGCTAATGCTAAAAGTGCTAAAGAATGATATGATATCCAGCTCAGGACCCTGGGTGTGCCAAGTCCATACTCATGAGATGTGAGCCCTTGGGGTTAATGACTGTGATAAGTATACCATTCAGCTATACAGAGAAAATTCTAAATGGAAAGCATTCAGGGAAGTAATCAAAGAAGCTACTAGGCTTTTAATACCTACGAAGAAATACTGTTCAAGACCAAGAACTAAATGATATCAGATGAACTACTGAGACAAGTGTCAGAGAAGAAAAGTGCATTGAACGGTTAAAAATTATTAGGTGATACAGAAACCTATGGTAGATATAAACTAGTTTGTATTCAAGTCACGAAGGAGGTTAGGCAAGTGAAAGCAGATTATGAAAAGTAACTGGCAAAGCATGCAAAGAAAAACAGCTTATATTAACAGTAGAAGGAAGGATTTGAATCACATTGGGCCACTTGAGGTGTATGGGTTAACTGTTGATGATCCTAATCAGGTTGCAGACAAATTGAATAGGTATTCTGCATCTACATTCACACATGAGGAATTCTTCTTTAGGGAAAGGGTTATCAGAAGTTTATCAGACTAATGAGGAGCTAAATTTACTTTGTGATAACTGAAATTTTATATACTTTGTGATAACTGAAAGAAAAAGTGGAGAATAAATTGTTGAAGATGGACATAACAAGGGCACCAGGTTGGATGGAATCTATGCAATTATTTTAAGGAAGGCAGAAAAGGGGGCAAGCAAGCCCTTGGGCCATAATTATGAGAGCATCCTTGGATTCAGGGGAGGTCCCTATGAACTGGAGCTGTGCAAATACATCCCTAATTCATAAAGGGCGATCAAAAGGTGACATGAGTAATTAGACCTGTTAGCTTAATGTCTGTTCCATGGAAAATAATGGAATCACTGGTTAAAGAAGTACTGCAGGACCATCTGGACAGGCATGCAATTATACTGCAAATCACAGCATGGATTTGTTAAGGGGGCAGTCTTGTCTAACCAATCTGATAGGTTACTATGATGCAGTGATGAAGGAACCGTATGCAAAAAATAATTCTCACATCATATACTTGGATTTCAGGAAGACTTTCGATACTGTGGCACTTAAAGGCCTGCTGTACAAACTGGAGCAATGTGACATTACGGGCAAATTACTACTATGGATAAAGGAATGGTTAAGTGTATGAAGACAGAGTGGTTATCAATGGGAACTGCTCTTTGTGGGACTAATGTTATTAGTGTAGTCACCCAGGGTTCAGTTCTGGGCCCATTGTTGTTTTAAATATTTATCAATGATATTGATGAAGGTATATCAGCTTAATGTCTAAGTTTGCAGATGATAGAAAATTTGGAAGGGTGGTTAACAGTAGTCATCAGGGTGATCTACAGCAACAAGATCTAGCAAAATTGTGTTGATGGGCTGAGAAATCGCAGTTGAAGTTTAACATTGACAAATGCAAGGTACTACATATGGGTAGCAGTAACCCTAGAGTAACTTATCAACTGTGTGCTACTACACTCAGGGTTGTTGAGAATGAAAAACACCTGAGGATAATTGTGCAGTCGGACTTGAAATTCTCTAAGCAGTGCAGATATGCTGCCAGGACAGCTTACAGGGTTTTGTTAATGATATATAAAAACTTTGCTAGCAGGGATAAGGAGGTGATTATACCTTTGTATAAGGCCATGATTATGCTGCATTTTGAGTACTGTATACAGGTCTGGAGGCCTCACTTTAGGAAGGATGCAGATCTGCTGGAATGGGTGCAGAAGGGCAACCAGATGTGAAGGGAACAAAAGGGTGCTCTTACCTAGAAACACCTTAGTTCTGCAAATTGCAGTGTCTTGAAATTAGGCACCTGTGAAGAGATCTGATTAAGGTTTTTAAAACCTTGAATGCATTTAGTAAGCTTAATGTTAATAGCATTCTTCTGCTTGCTGAGACTACACATGACGGGGGGTATAAATTCAAGTTGAGGAAGGATGGTTGCAGGATAGATGTATGAAAGTTTACCTTCAGCCAGTGGGTAGTTGATTGTTGGAATAGGCTTCCATCTGTTTTTCTGGAAGTGGATGCATTGAATAAATTCAAGGAAGAACTAGACAAATTCTTGGAGGATACAGATGGGTGAACTGTGTAGCATTTTTTTTTTCTGCTGATGCTATACAGGGTGTCTCAAAAATACACGGCATAACTTCAGGAATGAGTTCCTCATATGTAGACAATAAAAATATTTTATATCAACATAGTTCCAGAAATGCTTGGTTCCCGAGTTATTAACCAGAATGTCTTATCTCCTGCAGGTGATTTTCTTCATCACACGGTACTGATAGAATCTGGTGTTTTTCCATTCCAACCATGTACTCAAATCAGGAGCAAGCGGATATGCACTTTATGTATGGTTTGGCAGACGGCAATGCTCTGGAGGCTTGTTGTTTGTGCCACGAAAGGTTCCCAGAATGAAGATGTCCAGACAGGAAAACGTTTGAAGGTATCCATCGCCGCCTTTGTGAACATGGAACCTTTACACCTCATGCTGCCGACAGAGGACAACCAAGATCTATGACTCCTGAAGTAGAGGAGGAGATTTTGGATGTTGTGCATGCCACTCCTGGAATCAGCACACGCAGAATAGCAATGCAGCTGGCTTTCAACGTTCGACTTTTTGGAGAGTGTGGCGAGAACACCAACTGTATCCTTACCATCTGCACTGGGTACAGGCCTTGTCACCAGCAGATAACCCTGCACGAGTAATGTTCTGCCAGTGGTTCTTGCAGCAGTGTGGTACAACTCCTCACTTTTCTGCTTTAGTGATATTCACTGATGAAGCACAGTTCACACGAGACAGAATCCAAAACTTTCACAATCAGCATGTATGGGCTGAGGAAAACCCACATGCAATTCTTCCATCACATCACCAACAGCGGTTCAGCCTCAACATCTGTTGTTATTGTTTTGGGTTTTTTTGGCACAAGGGCCTCCTGGGCCATATTGTGCCTTTTCATTATTAACTTATGACTGAGTTATTAATATAATTGTTGTCAGAGGCCATTATATACATTTATGCTCTTCAAGTATCTAAACAGTGCTTCAAAATTAGCATTATTTCCAAGTATGTGTAGTAAATTTAAAGGTTCCAGCAGATTGGATGCAGAATAAAAACTGGATTTCCGGTTACTTGAATATTTAGGGCATTCTATTAGAATATGTTTGATTGTTAGCTGAGTCTGACAGAATGGACATTGAGGTGGGTTTTCTCCCATAAGCAAGAACAAATGAGTTGTATATGAGTGTCCAACACGGAATCTTGCCAAAATCACTTCTTCACGTCTGCTTTTCCTGAAACTAGAAGTCCACAAATGAAGTTCTTTTTTAATCTGAAATAGTTTATTATTCACTTGTATTTGCCACAGATTAGTCCATTGAAGCCTACATGCTGTTTTAACAGTGGATTTATAATCAATGTGTGGGACTTTCAGATGATAGAATGATTCATTGGTAGGATGTTTAGCAGCACGATCTGCACTTTCATTACCTGGGATGCCGACATGCCCAGGGATCCAGCAGAAGGTGACCAACTGTTTGGATGTTTGATATTGGTATAATTGAGACCATATCTATTTCAGAATGGGATGTTGGGAAGAAGTAGTAGATTGAATGGCAGTGACGGCACTTAAGGAGTCTGTGTATATAAGAGCTTTTTTGATTTACTGTTTGGTTATATTATCTAGAGCTAGTTTTATTGCATACAGTTCTGCGGTATAGATAGTGCATTCTGTAGGAAGAGACACAGCTATTGAAAAAGCAGAAGAAATTGCTGCAGCACCTACAGCTTCATCTGTTTTGGAGCAGTCTGTATAAATATGAAATTTCTCTGCGTTTTCTAAGGCATGGGCTTTATGCAGCTGCTGGAAGTTGTTGTTTGGCAAGGAGTCTTTTCTCCATCTCAGAAAGAAATTATCACAGAGATGTGAGTAATGAGACCAGGGATGTTCAGGATGAGCTACGTTTTCAAGGATATGCTGGAAGTTAATATTCCAACTGAGCATCAGTTCTTGAAATCTAATACCTGCAGGGCGGTTATCATTAGGTTTATTACGATATATCATTTCATACTGAGGGTCAAACAGGTATTCCCAGCAAGGATGAGATGGACTTTTAATTTTTGCAGCGTAGCTACACAGTAAGGATTTTCGTCTAAGGTGTAATGGCGGTTCATTTGCGTCAATATACAGGCTGTGGACTGGAGACGTTCTGAAGGCTTCTGTGGCTATCCTTAGGGCACTATGTTGAACAGTATTCAGCCGTAACAAGGAATTGTTTCTTGTAGAGTCATAGACAGGTGACCCGTAATCTAAGCGGGACCGGATAAAACTTTTATAAAGATGTGTGAAGGAGTGTCTATTAGCACCCCAGGAGTTGGATGACACAGCTCTTAAGATGTTTAATTTCTTTTGACAGGCCATTCTAAGGTAGGCTATGTGATTGGAAAAGTTAAGTTTACTGTCTAGATATAAACCCAATAAACGAAAATTGTTGGTAAGAGGAATCAGATTGTTCTTTAAATATATTTCAGGATCTGGATGTAAATTTCGTATTTTACAGAAATGAATTGCAGTCGATTTATTTTCTGCTAATGAATAGCCATTCTGTTGCACCCACAATTCTATTCTGGCTATGGACAGTTGAAGTTGCCTTTCAATGGAAATCATCGTTTGTGACTGACAGGAGATAATCAGGTCATCGGCAAACATGTATGATTCAACTATTTTTGGTATGTCTTGTGTTATATTTGAAATTCTTATTGTTAATAGTGTTGCACTCAGGATGGAACCCTGCGGTACACCCTCCTCTTGTTCAAATGATTTGGACATACTGTTCCTATATCTGACCTGAAACGTTCTGTAGTGTAGGAAGTTTTGTATAAATTGGGGTAACTGCCCCCCTCAGACCAAAGGAACGAAGATCCTGAAGGATACCATATCGCCAAGTGGTATCAAAGGCTTTCTCAATATTGAGATTGACCATAACCAGATGTTTCCTGATGAAAGCATTGCGGATGTTTGCTTTTATCATCACATCTAAGGTTGAGTGGTTTTTTTCGAAAACCATACTGATTTCGGTTTAGCAGATTGTTTGTTTCTAGGAGCCACGTTAGCCGCCTGTGCACCATTTTTTTTAAGACTTTGCCTAAACAGCTAGTCAGTGATATCGGTCTGTAATTATTTGGTATGGTATGATCCTTTCCTGGCTTCGGAAAGGCCAGTACAATTGAGTGACTCCATGAGTGCGGATAAGTATTTTCTAAATATATTCGATTGTAAAATTTCAATAGGGAACTTATTGCTTTATTATTTAACTTTTTTAACATTATATAGCATACTCCATCCGGGTCGGCAGCAGTACTTGATGTTTTGTTTAGAGACTCAAAAAGTTCCTTTAACGTGAATTGCTGATTGTACAGTTGAGATTCCTTAGTATAAAAATTTATTTTATGTTGTTCTGCAGATACCTTAATTTTTTGGAAGGTTTTGCTGTATGTGGACACTGCTGATATAATGGCGAAAGACTCAGCTAATGCGTTTGCTATTTCTGTTGGAGCAGACAATTCCTGCCCTTTCCAGTTCAGGATTGAGGCTGGAGACTGCACAAATTTTCCGTTAAGTGCTTGAATTTTCTTCCAGATGAGTCTGCTGTCCATGTCCTTGTTTATGATGGAAGCAAAATTTATCCAGGCATCTTTCTTTGCTTTTCTTCTTGTTTGGCGGAATTTGGCCTTGAGTCTTTTAAAGTTAATAAAATTAGCAGTTGTAGGGAATTTTCTAAACAGATTCCAAGCCCGATTTTTTGTCTGTTTAGCATGTGTGCATTCCTGATTCCACCAGTAACGACTTTGCCTGCGTTTTCCAGGTAAAGATTTAGGTTTTGCAGCTTGTAATATTTCATTCGTTATATGATCGGTGACACTATCTATGGGATGAGACTGGACTATCTCATCATCAAACTGGATTAGGGAGGAATATTTATGCCAGTTTGCCTTATGGAATTTCCAAGTGGATCACTGCAATGGAGACAAGTTTACTTGTGTTTGAATATTGAAAAGAATCGGTAGGTGATCACTGTTTAGCGGGTTATCGAGAACCGACCATCCCATATTGGCATAAATGAAGGGAGAGCAGATTGAAAGGTCTATTGCAGTCATGGATCCTGTAGAAAAATGGACATAGGTGGGTACACCAGTGTTTAACAGAGTAAGGTTATGAGCATCAAGCAGCAATTCTATTATTTTACCCCTTTTGTCAATTTTTGGAGATCCCCATAGAGGATGATGAGCATTAAAGTCACCCAGTAAGCAGAAAGGAGATGGCAGCTGATCTACTAGCTTTTCTAAATCATCTGAGGAGAAAGCTAAATTAGGAGGGAGATATATAGAAGCTATTGTAATTGTGATACCAATTTCAAAGCGCACTGCCACTACTTCAAAAGGAGTCTGAAGGGAAACGTTATTTCTGAGAAGAATAGCCACCCCTCCATGAGCTGGCGTGTCAATACTCCTATCTCGTCTAACGATGGTATAATTTTTGATGGAAGGACACACTTGTGAATTTAGAAGAGTTTCCTGTAAGGCTATGCCAGCTGGTTCATACCGATCGATTAGATCCTGCAAATCATCTTTTGCATTCTGAAATCCTCTGCAATTCCACTGAAGGATTTTTTCCATTATGTGGTTTTTTGTGTTGTTTTCGACTCTGACTGTTTTTTAGTTGCAGCTTGCTTGTATCGATCAGTTTTTGCTTTGTCTTTCCTAGGAAAGACGGGTCGGGTCACATCCATCTCATTGGTTGCATGTAATTCTAAAAAGGTATCTTCTGAATCATGATGTTCGTCGATGTCCATTCCGGTGGTGGATGTTTGCAGTTTCGTGGTTTCTATTACTTTTGGTTTTATTGCTGAGGAAACATCCGTTGGTATGGTGATTGGGGTATTACTTGACTGCTCACTTGTTTTTTGTGTAGGACACTTGTTTTGAACTAGAAAGCAATGAACGTGCCCAGTTCGCAATTGATACATTCGGAGGAATCAATACTTCAGTTTGGATCCCTACAGACTGTGAAGGTTGAGCTGCTGTGGCATATGTTTTACTTATGTAAACTTTACTTATGTAAACTCTAGAAGGAAGGGGATGAATCAGATTGGTCCACTTGATATTGATGGGTCAACTGTTGATGATCCTGCTCAGGTAGCTAACAAACTAAATGAATATTTTGCATCGACATTCACACATGAGGAGTTATTCAGCAAGGGGAATGCCAGAGGTGTATTCAACTCTAGCAGTAAGCTACAGAATCTTGTAATAACTGAGAGTAAAGAAATTGTTGAAGATAAATACAAGAAAGGCACCTGGGGTGGATGGGATCTATCCAGTTATATTAAAGGAGGCAGCAAAGGAAGTAAGCAAACCCTTAGCCATAATTATGAGAGCTTCCTTGGACTCAGGGGAGGTATCCATAGACTGGAAATGTGCAAATGTGACCCCAATTCACAAAGGAGGATCAAAGGCTGACACAAGTAATTATAGACCTGTGAGCTTAACTTCTGTTCCAGGAAAATTAATGGAGGCACTGGTTAAAGAAGCACTGCAGGATCATTTAGACAAGACTTCAGTTATAGCTCAGACACAGCATGGTTTTGTTAAGGGGAAGTCTTGCTTGACCAACTTGATTGGATACTATGATGCAGTCACAAAAGAACTGGATGCAAGGAATAACTTTGATATTATATACTTGGATCTTAGAAAGGCTTTTGATACTGTTGCACATGGAAGACTGCTACACAGATTGGAGCAGTGTGACATTGGAGGCAAATTGCTGCTATGGATAAAGGGGTGGTTGAGGGGGAGAAGACAGAGAGTGGTAATCAATGGACACTGCTCATCGTGGACTAATGTTATTAGTGGAGTCCCTCAGGGCTCAGTGTTGGGTCCATTATTGTTTTCTGTATTTATAAATGATATTGATGATGGTATATCATGCTTAATGTCCAAGTTTGCAGATGATACAAAGGTTGGCAGGGTTGTCAAGGACACTACTGACACTATGCTGCTGCAACAGGATCTGGAAAGGTTGAGCAGATGTTTGTCAATGTCATTTGTCAATGTACTTTACATTGACAAATGTAAAGTACTACACATGGGAAACAGCAACCCCAGAGCAACGTATCAACTCTGTGGTACTATACTGACAGTGGTAGAGAATGAAAGGGACCTGGGGGTGGTTGTGCAGGCAGATATGAAGTTCTCTGAGCAGTGCAGACGGGCTGCAAGAGTAGCTCATGGAGTATTGTCAATGATATACAGGAATTTTTCTAGCAGGGATAAGGAGGTGATTATTCCATTGTATAAGGCAATGGTCAGGCCACACCTAGAGTACTGTATACAGGTCTGGAGGCCTCATTTCAAGAAGGATGTAGAGCTGCTGGAACGAGTACAGAGAAGGGCAACAAGATTAGTGAATGGAACAAAGGGGTGCTCTTACGAAGAAAGGCTTAAGTTTTGCAAATTACAGTGTCTGGAGACTAGGCACCAGCGAGGTGATCTGATAGAGGTGTATAAAGCCTTGAATGGTTTAAGCATGCTCAATGCTGATGGGATTCTTCCTCTAGCTCAGAAAAATCACCTGAGAGGGCATAAATTCAAATTGAGGAAAGACAGATGTAGGATAGACGTGCGGAAATTTGCCTTTAGCCAGCGGGTGGTTGGTTGGTGGAACAGACTTCCATCCCTTGTGGCGGAGGTTGATAGCCTAAATAAGTTTAAGGCTCAGCTGGACAGGTATTTTGAACAAACAGAGGGGTGAAGTGGAAGTGGGTTTTTTTTTTTTTTTTTTTTTTGGCTGATGCTGCATAAGCTTGCTTTCTTGCATCAAATGCCTCTACTAATGCTAATGCTCGCTTTGTCTCTGTTTTGATTATCTGTCTTCTTGCCTCTGAGTATGTCACTTTGTTCTCTACTTTATATTTTTGAATTTGTTTTCCTTGCTTCCATAATTCACATGTTTTTGAGAAAGCTGGGTGGTTACCCTTACAATTTGGGCAATGCGGAGTGGTAGTGGCATAATCAGATTGGTTATGATCTTTTGACCCGCAGTTGGGACATACTGCCTCACCTCGACATGAAGTCTGGGAGCTTCCATATTTTTGGCATTTGTAGCACCTGATGGGATTCGGAATGTATGGATGGACACGGCAATGCAGGTAGCCTGCTTTCACTGATGTTGGTAAGTTAGGAGTGCTAAAGGTCAGAATTATGCTTTTTGTTGGAATGAGTGTACCGTCTTTTCGGGTCATGATTCTCCTTGCTTGGATGACTTTTTTATTGTGTAATTCTTGGACAATTTCCTCCTCTGATACAAGTAATAAGTCCCATTCTGTTATTACTCCCTTAGAGGAGTTTAAAGTGGCATGGGGAGTAGCTTTTATTTGGTGTTCTCCAAATGTTGTGAGCTTTAATAGCTTCACAGAATGTTGAGGGTGAGTAGTTTCTATTAGATGATCACCTGATTGAAGTCGCCTTACTGATTTAGGTGAACTAGCAGCAGACTCAATGCATTTCTGCACTAGAAAAGGTGCTAATTTGCTCAGAGGCTGATCTGATAGAGAGTGCAAGATGAGGAAGGCTGGTATCTCCTCTTTAGGTGTTGTTTTCAATCTATTTGGTTGAGAATAGTAATTTTCATTGTCATTTGCTAGTCTTGGGCTCGATGGCTCTAAAGGTGGAAATGAACTGTTTTCTATCTTTGCTCCTTTCAGCCCTGGGAGAGTGGATTTCTTCTTTCTTCTCCCAGGTTACCGGCCCCGCCACAGGGAGGCAGGAGCAGTGCTGCTAGAGTGACCAAGCATTATATAAGGGTTAATACGTTAGTTTAAAGAGGAAAAAAAAAAAAAAAAAAAGGTGGATTTCCTTTCTTAAAACTTACTTACAATTCATAAGACTAAGTTATTAATTAAAGAGAATGTAAAAAACTTTTTAAACTAAAGAAGAACTGTGGCTCTGAATAAACGCTCTATGAATCACTCAACATCTAGGCGGGTGTTTTTGGTGATAAGTTATTTGGACCCCATGTACTTCCAAACACACTCACAGGGCAGGCGTACAGAAACTTTCTGGAAAACAACATGCCTGATTTCTTGGACGACAATGCCACTGATCATTCGTCAACAAGCACACTTCATGCACAATGGCGTTCCCGCACATTTCAGTCACCTAGCCCACCATTACCTGAATCGAAGGTTCCCTGGTCAGAGGATAGGTAGAGGTGGACCAACTGCCTGGCTTCCATGCTCACTGATTTAAACCCACTATATTCCTTCTTGTGGGGCCATTTAAAGTCAGTGGTGTATTCGACTCCAGTAGCTGACGTGGAAACTCTTCGCATTCGAATTGTGGCAGGTTGTGAGACAATACGAAATATGCCAGGAATTTGGCATCGTCTTCGCAAGTCCATGAGACGTCGATGTGAGGTCTGTCTTCAGGCAGAAGGTGGACATTTTGAACAATTACTAATAGGTGATGTGAACAGTGAAGTGTCATAGACAGACCTTCAAAACTCGGAAACCAAGCATTTCCGGAACTATGTTGATATAAAATATTTTTATTGTCTACATATGAGGAACTCATTCCTGAAGTTATGCCGCGTATTTTTGAGACACCCTGTACAAACTTGCTTTCTTGCATCATTTTCCATTACTACTACTATATTCAGTAATACAACTCATGACCTCAACTTAAGTGATTTGTGAAAAAACAATATGTGATTGAAAAAAAAAAAAAAACATTTCTGATATCAGCAAAAAAAAAAAAAAAAAAATCCTAGTTAAAAACAACAATTAGTTTACAAACATTGAAAACATGCAGTGGTGTAATTTATTAAAAAAGAAATCTTTTCTTTACCACTATCATACGATGATAAACTTGAAATTATATGATTAGGCAGACCTCTACCTGATTTAAATATTGTGGGAAAGCAATATTCTAACGAAAAAAAAAAAATAATAATAATAATCATATATTTTTTTTAAGTTATGCACTATTAGTTGAAATTACCAGTTACAGTGTGTGCATGGTTTCAAATCAGTTAATAGTGATTTGAAACCATGCACATATTGCAATTCTTTTGAGAACTTTCATTAGTGGATAAATAATATTTACACGGGCCTGTTTAAATGCTGAATGAATATAACATGATCTATAAATTATCATTGTGATTTAAGTTAATTCGGTTATTTGGAATAATACACTTGGAATTATTTGCTGCAAGATACTTAAAAATTGTTTTTTACTATTTTACAGTAAATGTAATTATAATAATTTAATGATTGACATTTTTCCTTCAAGTAAATTTACAATCTATTTATAATGCTCTTTTTTAGGCTGTGCAGAGTCATAAGTAAGGCCAGGCAGTTGGTCCACCTCTACCTATCCACTGACCAGGGAACCTTCGATTCAGGTAATGGTGGGCTAGGTGACTGAAATGTGCGGGAATGCCATTAAGCATTATATCAGCATTATATTCAACTATAGCTGACTAATTTCCAAACACTGTATCATGGAAGTACACTCTTTTCAGATCTCCAAATTCTGGTAATATAATTTCCTCTCTGGAAGGAATGTAACTATAAGGAAGGTCTATCCAAAGTTGCTTACCATCCTTCTCAGTCAGTTTTACAACATTTTCAATCTGAATGGGCAGCCTTTTTAAAATCTGCTATTCTCCAGTTTTTCCATAATCCTGGCCCACAGCACCCATAGTATTTCCTAGTGTGGCCCGTCACCTTTCTTTGTTGACAATACTCATCACACAGAACATGCATCTGAAGTTTTTGAACCTCTCAGATTTGGCATTTCACTTTCTCCTCAAGAAGCTGGCCATTCCTTCTCCTCTTTTGGAAATATTATTTCCCTCTAGAAATACTATTAACCTGTTACACATTTCTACAGAGCCACTTCCCTCTATTGGTAGTAAGCAGGATGTCATGACCTAACCTTTCCTTTGCAGGTGAAAAAGGATTACTAACAAGAGGAATAAATTCAGATTTTCCGTGATGTATCTTACAAATGATTTAACTGCATAGGAAAATGTGTCTTACATCACACAGCAGAACTAACTTTATCTTCTTCAACAAAATGTCTTGGTATCACACTATTTTCAAATAAATGACACTGCCAAGTGGTTAGTTTGTTGTTTGTTTGTTGTGCAGTTTTAAACTTTCAGGCTAAAAAATGTATATTAGACAAGCAATTCCTGTATTTGATTCACTGGTTACTTTTTTTTGGAAAAATTCTATGGAAAGGTATGGTTTGTGTTTTTAAACAAATAGTTTTAGCTATTTCATAATTTTTCAAGTATCCCTTCATATGCTGCATGGCAGCTCATGGAACAACCTTTTGACAACATACTGAACAACTTAAGTGTCAATTTCTATCTGTTCTATCTTTGAACTGTCACTAGAGATCACCTGCTGTAATGGGCGGGGGGATTAGTAAGTCTTGAAACACTGTCATTGCAGCTTTATCATTTTAAGCCCGGGGAATCTACAATTCTTGGATATTTTCTCAGAAATAAACAACAAACCATTTTTAGAAAAAAAATGAAAATTGGCTGAGTGAAATTTGATGGAAAATCCGTAAAAGGCTATAAATTGCTTTCCAAGTGGATGTGGACAAATGAGATTAAATCTAGGAAAAGAAAAGTAGAAGAAAGTGTGAAAAAAGAAAATTAAGAAAAAAAGGAGACTTACATTTTAAAATGGAGGCCACTTTATGTGGAAGAAATTTATTTTTGTACAGTTGTCAAGCATACAGTACTGCACATCTGGTGCAAAGTATTACACTAGATGTGGGGTGTTGTGGCATAGTTGTTATTATTGTTATTTTGGTTTTTTTTAGGAGCATTAACAACTAAGGCCATATTGCTCCGAGGATATGCGGTGGTCATTCCCTGACCTTTCCACATTCTCCGTATTTGGTGGTCACGGGCTCGAACCCTGGTCTAATCAAGAAGCGTGTGCCACGCACTGCTGCTCCTGCCCACCTGGCTAGGAGGTGCCTGTGGCACAGTGAGGATATGCATTGTCCTCACTATGCCAAATCACAAAACAAGAAAAAATATATCATTAATATAGTGGAGGGAAAGAGTAGCTGAAAGATCAAAACTTTGGGGAACTCCAGCATTAGTTGGGAGGTCAGATAATAGATACCCATCCACTGTTGTACACAGAGAGCAAAATACAGAAGCCAGACAATAAGAAGAAAGCCTGTTTAGACCTTTGTGCAAAACATGATCAAAATTTCAGAAATGCTGATAGCAACAGCTTGATTTTCTTCAAACGTTTCCATGGCATTTTTCTAAAGACGAGTAAGCAGTGGATTGACACTAATGGAATCCATATTGACAACTGTTAATCAGATGGAAGGATTTAAGACAATGTAAGAGTTGGCAGCTGATGGATGTCCCCATTACTTTGAAAGAGGTGGGGTAAGTGCAGTGGGATGATAAATGGAAAAAGGAATTTATCACTCTTTTTTAGAAATTGGCTGGAGTTAACTTTGAAGCACAGATTTTAAGAATAAGTGGAGAAGTGCCTCCAGTATTTGGAAACTTCTTGACATCAAGACTTAACACAAGATTCTTCTAATCTCTTTCTTTTGGGATACCAAGGGAAGGAAGCACTGAATAGAATGTATCTATTATGGTAGGAGATTAACCAAGATCATCAGTGAAAGAGTTGGGGAAAAAGTAAGGTGCCAGTAACTTTATCTGCAGATTATTTTATTCTACCTAAGTAACATAGGTGGAAGTGTGGATGTCTTTCAAGTTATTAATAATTTGCACTGTGAGCTTTAATGCAGTCAGGAAATGAAACCTGAGGTTTAGAAACAGGTCCTCAGCTCGAACAGCCATAGTACATTGGAAAATCACAGAAGTGTTTAGGATGGAATGAAATCCTGATTTCATCCCAACAAGAATAATTTCACCAGCATGATTATATATTGAAATAAGAAGGTTTATAGTAATCCAAATGAAAAAAAAGTAACAGAAATCACACTGATTTTTTTTTCATTCTTGTAATGCTATATGACACAAGGCTGAGAATGGCCATGTGACAACCTAGTGATCAGATAAGATGATCACTAGGTTGTCATCTGAGTTATGGACAACTAGTCATTAACTGTGTACTTTAAAGGGTTGTTAGTGAGAAAAAGATTAAGATTGTTAGATGGATGTATGGTTAGGATTTTCACATCCAGTTATGTAAATGAACAAGTGGGAAGGATATTGATCTATTGGAAAGGTTGCAGAGAAGAGCAACATGATTATTCAAGGATAACAAAGGGTAATCTTACCATAAAAGACTTCAGTTCTGCAAACCGGAGCATCTAGAAACTAGGCACTTACGAGGAGACCTGATTGAAATGTTTAAGACCTTAAATGGATTGAGTAAATTAAATGCAGATGGCATCCTACTCTTACTTGGACACCACACACACACACAAAGGGGACAAACTGAAAAAGAATTTTTCACACTTCTACTCTGTAGGACAGAAGTGTGAAAATTTCCTTTCAACTAGAGTATGCCTGATTACTGGAACAAAAAACCTTATGTTAACTAGCTAGGTCTGTAGAACTAGAAAATTGAAGCCAGCTGGAATTTTGAATGATAAAAACAAAATTAAATTAATTCATTATTAGGAAAGTTATACTGGAGAAAGTAAAGTTTCAAAGAAAGAAAGTCAAAAAATTCTGGGTGATTTGCAGAATTTGGAGAACAATAAAAGCAACAAATGAATTTGAAAGAATGGTGTGGAGAGATTTTAAGTCAAAAGAAATCAAAGAGAAGATTCTAGATTAGGAAGTTTCTAACAAGGAATATCAGGGTGGACATATGCATTTTTGCACAAGAATCAGATTTAAAGCAGAAAAAATCATAGTTCAGATAATTAGGACAAATGAGATGTGTGGTAATTGAGGCAACCCATAATAATGGTTCTGTCAGATATATGTGGGGTAGATTCTAGATTGAAATGGACATCATTGAGATTAAAACTGAGATTGTGTATACCTTTCCTTGAATAAATTTATATATAGTAAGGACAGGTACAGTGTATACAGAGGCAGGGTCATTTTGATATCATCATGTTTCTCACCCCCCAACAAGTTAAAGAAATTAATACACGAGGTAAACTTTGAGATTTTTTTCCATTGCATATGTACAGTAATTACTGAATTGATTAGTACATATGCACAAGCCAAATCTGTGATGAGCATCATTCAATTAAATTTCTTGCTCAGCCATAGTAAGTTTCCTCTTCTTCATTACTATAAATTTCAGGTACCATTATGTCTGCAATGAGTTCCCCTTCATTTGTACATATCCAGAAACATGCAATTTCCACATCTACTTCAGTGTAGTCTTAAAAACATGTTTCACTAAGTTTAAACAGTGAATCACATCCTGAAATTTCTTCACTATTATCATACTGTTTTTGCAATTAACAGAGAAGTAAGTGAAGTTTCATTCATTGAATTATTCAAGGAAATAAAATCCAGCACATTTGAAGCATTTGCCAATCACTTTTTTGTCAACGTCATCCCATGTAACAGAAATACATTGCCTACACACGTTGACTTCACATTATATTTTGCTTTTAAAAGAGATCGATTTTGTTTAACAGCATTTTTCAATAGCTTTTCTTAAAGCATATGACTACACCTTGATCTAGTGACTGAAGAAGAACTAATTTCATATTAGGTAGCAGTTACTCAACAGTGATTGCATGCAGGCCATTTACTTGGTGATGAGTAGTGAAGTTAGTGTTAATATTACTATTAATGCTAGCAAATGATGCAAGAAAGCAAGCTTATATAGCATCAGCCAAAAAAAAAAAAATAAATAAATAAATAAAATAATAAAAAAATTTCACTTATCCAAGCACTCCAATAGTTTGTATAGTTTTTCCTTGAATTTATTCAAACTATCCACTTAATGGACAGAAGCTTGTTCTAGCAATTAATCACGTGTTCCTCCAGACCTGTATTCAGTACTCAAGATGTGGCCTAACCATTGCCTTATACAATGTGATAATCCCCTCATCCCTGCAAAATTCCTGTATATCATTGACAATACTCAATGTGCTGTCCTGGCAGCCTGTCTGCACTGCTCAGAGAAGTTCATATCTGACTGCACAATTACCTTGAGGTATTTTTTCAATTTCCACTACCCTAAGTGTAGTACCACACAGTTGGTACATTAATCTGGGATTACTGCTACCCATATGCAGTACTTTACATATTTGTCAATGTTAAACCTCAATTGTCATTTCTCAGCCCAACTGCCTAATTTTTCTAGATATTCTTGCAGTAGCATGCCGTCATTACTGTCATAAGCACCCTCCCAACCTTTGTATCATATGAAAATTTAGGCATTAAGCCTGATATACCTTCATCAATATCATTAATAAATACAGAAATTAACAATGGGCCCAACACCAAACATTGTGGGACTTCACTAATAACACTAGCCCATTAAGAGCAGTGTCCACTGATAGCCACTCTTTGTCTTCTCCCACTCAATGATCCCTTTATCCTGAAAAAGCCTCTGAGGTTGGGCAAATTCATATTTTAGGAATAAATCAGCTCATACACCAACCCTAAGAATAAGTATTTTACTGTAACTAAAATATTTACAAAATAAAATAAAATAAATATTTACAAAAACTGCTATTATATTAAATTAAATTATGTACATGTGAAAAACATTAAAACTGTGATAAAATACACTAAAATAAACCGGGATAAAAACGATAAAAATCTCTGGAGCTTTCGGAAGCATCGGCTTCCTTCCTCAGCAGTAACAAAACTTCCCGCAGCACGTCCATATATAACAGGCTCACGGTACTTATACATGTGGTGCAGTCGGTGCATGGTCTGAACTGGAAGCGGAAATAGCTCGGGAACGTGTTAAGCAAAACCGTTCATCCGTACTTAGGATAATAGTTTCAAACAGAGGATGCATACACATACCTCTGTCCCTATTCATAATATTGTGGTCGGATGAACAGATTCGTAGGTTCTCGAGCCATTTACGGTTCCAGAACCCATGCACTCGATCCACAATGACCGCATCCTCTGGGGAGATTTGATGCTGCTTCTCCCAAAAATGTTCGGCCACAGCAGACTTATTGTAATCAGCAGTTTTTATAGCATTTACATGCTCCCCCAGATGATCCTTGAGCCGTCGTTTTGTCTCGCCCACATAACAATTTATTTTTGGGAGAAGCAGCATCAAATCTCCCCAGAGGATGTGGTCATTGTGGATCGAGCGCATGGGTTCTGGAACCGTAAATGGCTCGAGAGCCTACGAATCTGTTCATCCGACCACAATATTATGAATAGGGACAGAGGTATGCGTATGCATCCTCTGTTTGAAACTATTATCCTAAGTACGGATGAACGGTTTTGCTTAACACGTTCCCGAGCTATTTCCGCTTCCAGTTCAGACCATGCGCCGACTGCACCACATGTATAAGTACCGTGAGCCTGTTATATATGGACGTGCTGCAGGAAGTTTTGTTACTGCTGAGGAAGGAAGCCGATGCTTCCGAAAGCTCCAGAGATTTTTATCGTTTTTATCCCGGTTTATTTTAGTGTATTTTACCACAGTTTTAATGTTTTTCACATGTACATAATTTAATTTAATATAATAGCAGTTTTTGTAAATATTTATTTTATTTTATTTTGTAAATATTTTAGTTACAGTAAAATACTTATTCTTAGGGTTGGTGTATGAGCTGATTTATTCCTAAAAAAAAAAGATCCCTTTATCCATTGCAGTAGCTTGCCGTTAATGCCAGTTTGTTCAAATTGGCATTAATGGCACATAACAGACTGCTGTACAAATTGAAGCATTGGATCCAATTTGTACAGCAGTCTTATGTGCAACAGTATCAAAAGCTTACCTGAAATCCAAATGTATGACATCAAAATTATTTTTTGCATCTAGTTCCTTTGTTACTGCACCACAGTATCCAATCAAGAGATGGCCCTTCTCACTAATGATGAATGCTGTGGTGAACACTGGAGGACTGGAAACAAGTGTGCTGGTTGGATGAATCCAAATACCTGGTGCAATGTGCCGATAGATGTCTTTGTGTGTGGTGCAAGCTACATGAGTCCATGGAATCCATTGTGTAGTGGTGCCCACTATCCAGGAAGGTGGCAGTTGTTTACTATGGGGCATGTTTTGCTCACAAGAACTAGGATTCTTTGTGTGGATGGACCAATGTTTCACTGGTGAGATCTACCAGCAGCTCTTAGGAAACCATGTACACCCTGTCATGTTGCATTTTTTCCTTTACAGAAACAGGATCTTCCAAGACGATAATGCCTTGTGTCACATCAGGCCCATACAACACATGAGGAATTCAAGGAACACGTGAAGATATTATCCATCTTGATTGGCCTCCAAATTTGTCTGACCTCAATCCAATTTAACACCTGTGGGATTGTTTGGAATGGGAAGTGAGGACATATGGACATGTAACTATCATCTATTCCGACACTATGGAAAGCATGGCTGCAGATCCGAATAGTAGTGAAGTGAATGGCTAGGCAAATAGTGGCAGTTATCCCTGCAAACCGTGACCCAATATGGTATTAGGTAGATGGTCACAATTCAGTGATCACTCAGTGTATATTATGCTGTGGTAACGTGTGACTGGGAACTCTGCAGCCAGCAATGTTTGCCTTATTGTACTTTCTTTCCTTTGTTATTCTTTCTAAATTAATCAATCTTTATTTTCAATGCATATACATTAAACTCTTATAATGTTTTTGAAGGGATTGGCCCCAAAGAGCACTATAAGAGAACTGGATTTCAAATTTAAATTTGTATCAGTATGTTAAGGAGGGTACTAGAGGCAAGAATATTCTAGACCTGATCATCGTCAAAGAACTAGATGACATCATTGGGCTGACAGTACAAGAACCATTAGAAGGGAGTGATCATGGAGTTTTAAGTTGGATGGTGAGGAGAGAAGTAGCAATTGTTAAAGGCAAAGGAATGGGTTTTAATTTCAGAATAGGCAAATTGCAACAGCTTGAGGTGCTACATGGCCTCTGTCAACTGTGAAAATAGCATCCTCAGCACAAATACATTAGAATTATGGTATACCTTTAAAGCTAAGTCATAGAAGCCTTGAAAGCACAGCACACATACCATTAAGAAAATATAGCACAAGAGGATGCTAAGATGAATGGACAGTGAGCTGGTCGGTCTAATACAACAAAAAAAGATGGCATGGGAGAGTGTTTCATGGAAAAACACTATGTCCCATGTCATCTTTTTTTGTTGTATTAGACTGACCAGCTTACCAGGCCAGTAACAGCAACAAAAAGTACTGAAACTTATGGTGGCTACAAGTTGATTTGTAATAGTATTGAAAGGATGATTAGGATGGCAAAGCCATATTATGAGAAATCGCTGGCTAAGAGTGCAAAGAATGGGACAAGGAGTTTTTCACATATGTGAATACTAAGAAGAGAAGAATAAAGCAGATCAGGCCCTTGTATGATGGGCGTGGGGGAGAATCTTAACTAACACAGTTGATATTGTTGTTGAATTGAATAGGTACTTTGTATCGATATTTTCGAGAAAAGGCATAGAAATTTTGAAGATTTAAGATAGCAGTTGTTTACTATGAAGCATGTTTTGAACATAAAATAGTTGAAATAGGCTTTGTCTTTCCAGGTAGCACAATAATATTGCTACAAGTTGTCTTGAATAAATTAAACCGTAAACTCACCTGTGTGTTGGGGGGGGGGGATACTGATACAAATTAGTGTCCCCACACAAATGACTACTGCCATTTAAGTGGAGTGATGAGCACTCTAAACTTAGTGAATTAAATTTCTGAGATGACAAATGCTGTAGAATAATGTAATTTATTACAAAATTTTGTAAGTGTATATATGAAAATAGTGGCTGCTATTTAGAATAAGTAAGTATCAATTTTAATGTATTTGTTCAAAATGTAATATTTTTGAGGTCACAAACAGAAAAACATGAAGCATTTGAAATTTTGCATGTTTATACAAAATAAAGAACAAGGGAATAAGGTTACAGAAACACGTATGCAAGCTAAACTAAAATCGAAAGACAAAGTACCAAAAATTGACAATGTATTTCAATATAATGAATCAGCAGAAGACACAAAAAAATTAATTATATAGGCTGACAAATCTATAAACTTCATTTCATGATATGAAATGAAGGCCTGGTGTAGTATACTATGGTCTGTCTCCTTCATTTCATGATATGAAGGAGAAGGCCATAGCATACTGTGGCAACTGGTATACTATGAACTAAATAGCTGATGCAGTAAAAAATACAAAAAAGCAACAAAAAAATGCTATGTTAGTCATAGTAGTAGTGGAAAATATATATTCCTTTCCTGAAGATTATATAGTGATTGTAGTAATTTATTAAAAAAAAAAAAAAAAAAACTCATGGAATCATTACTTTTGGGGCTATCCTTATAGATTCTGATATAGAAAATCCTCTTAATCACAATGGTGAAATGGACTAAATTTACATATCTAGAAATGCATTTATAGACAGGAATGGAATTATAAGGAAATTAAAGTATAACTACAATTTTCTTTTAATTCCAGAAATGGAGCATAAATGACTTAAGTGGTTATAAACAAGTGCTGCTCTACATGAATAAGGCTACAAAGTACCATACCAATGGATTCATTGTTGAGCTTACCATTCACGATATGAATGGCAAGCTTAACACAGCTGAGTAATGAAGCACGAGAGTGCAGTTCTCTGGAGCCTGGCATGAAAGGCCAGTAGATGTTATCGCTGACATCGACGATGTAAGAAAATTTTCTATTGGCTGAAGAGTAATTGACTACTGGAAAAACTCCAACTTAAATTTTTGGAAGTGGAAAGCTTATATAAATTAAAAAATATATATATATGAAGGATTCATACTGCAATTAGCAGTATTTTTTATTCGTTTATACACTTTTTATTTATTTATTTATTTTTAAGCTGATGCTATATGAATATAAGCGTTGCTTCCTTGCATTATTTTGTCAGCACTAATACTAACTAATATTACATTATCAATAACTTAAATAAGATATTTAAGTTATTGATAATTAGTGAATGTAAATATTAATTGCAACAGAGAAAGAAATTAATGCACGCTGAATATTCAGAATTGCAAAACTGCATTAACATAAATTAAGAGAGTAAATTTATTTCAAGTTAACTAATACTTTTTAAATTTTCAAAAAAATAAAACTGTCATTATTAATATGTGAAATCAGTAATGAAGTCAATCAGTTAAATATTATTATTATTAGCGATATGGTGCAAGGAAGCCTGAAGCTTATGCTGCACCAGCTGAAAAAAAAAAAAAAAAATTCTGCATTACCCTGAGAGAGAGAGAAGTAAAAAGGAATCACTAATAAAGCAAGAAAGAGCAGAATGATGATATCCAGCTCAGGACCCTGGGTTTGTCAAGCCCATATTCACCAGATGTGAGCCCCTGGGGTCAAATATAATAAATATTCTTGTCGACCCGACCAGATAGGAAATGTAGCTGAAAAATTTAAAAATAGTAAAATAATTTGCAATCAAATAATTATATTGTGAAATAACAAGGATATAGATCTATTCAGTTACATGCAGTGGTGAGCTATAGTGGACTCAAGAGAGCCCATTGTTATTTTATTTGAAAAATTGCGAGCCCATTGAGTATCTAGAACCGAAACTACGTTGGACAAATGGGACACCATCCCCAGCATTCGATCAGCTATATAGTTTGCTTCCTTTTTGATTTTATTACAGTCGGACCTCTGTTTAACCAACTTCTTTATAGTGAATTTTTTTGAATTCCCCTTGGTAATTACATTTAAAATAGTTTCCGTTGAACAAAGAAAATTTCCATGTAACGAACAGATTACGAGACACAACTTTGAATGCATTGTTCTGACCTCTGGCCTTTAGGCAATTAGAAAGTGCAAATCAAGGGTGAAAGGGATTACTGTTTCACAATGTTAGTGGTGTCCCTAAAACCTGCAGTCATATACCGAGAAGTCGTGCTTGTCAATCTGCTTTCCATAGCCAGTCAGAGGATTAAGAAGATTAACGACACGGATAATAGCCTGTGGTCAACCTGTGTTGTGGTTCAACTTTACTCTGACAAACGGGCATATGTTTTTCGGAGAAGCGAGTGATCTACACCTTCCAGTAAATTTCTCCCATCTATGTTTACATGGTCACATAGCTGAATATCCGAGTGATTCCGACATTTTGCACAATATTCAAAGAACTAGTGACAGTAGCAATGTAGTGGGGGGGGGGGATTGAGGTAACTAAGACCTTATATGAAATTTACGAAGATGAAATGTTAGCAAATTTTTAAATTTTGTCGAGGCTTTCACTGTGCAGAAAATGTTCTAAAATATAATGGCATGCAGGCAATAATTAAAAAAAAAACCTATATGCATTATATCACCAAACCCCAAAAAACCAGCGCGGATTAAGGATTATTGCTAAAGAACTTGATGTGGAAACTATAAAAATCGGTCATGTGTTCGGGCCACGACAAGCAGCTTGTAGCTTGCAGATGGCAATTGCGGGTTGAAGGAATTATCCCGCTTTGTGCAAACGTTTTGAACAGAAGTTAAATTTTCGGGATTATTAAACTGACTTTTCAATGTGGAATTTCTTAACGATTTAGAACTAAGGATCGACATCCTGCAGGAGCTCTCTTACCTTTCAGAAGCTTTACAGAATCACAATGGTAAAAGCAGATAAATTAATAATTCAAACTATAAATGCTAATGCTAATTTGAAAAATTCTGAAAGAAATTATGATGCTAAAATTGAGAGCATGTTGAAGTGGAAAGAATTTGAAGGAATCAAATTTGAAAGTAAGAACACATTTAAAAAATTACCTGTGACAAGTTATTAAATACATTGTTTTATCCTTAAAGGATAAGTTATTAATGCAACAGAGCAATTTTAAATTAAATAATGATTCCATTGACAACGAGGAATTAAAAGAAATTTTAAACATATGCTGCCCGAAATCGTGGAATATGAAAGAACTTTCGTCTCGGTGGTCAGACGGTGAAAACTGAATAAGAAATTTAAGTTTTCTAATAAAATATGAAATAAAAATTAATGATTTTAGAGATTTTGTCAAGGACAATTTATCTTTAAAATCGAGTAAAATTCCCATTTCAATTAAGCCAGAAATATCTTTGAAACCATTGTGATTAGCAGTGATGAAGCTGAACGAGCTTTTAGCGTACTGAATAATATTGAGTGAATGAATGAATAATGTTGACAATTAAACACATTGCAAATTATTATGATCTAAATGGAAAACCATTGCTTCAGTTTGATCCGGATCGTTACGTCAAATTATTCCTCTGTAATCATCGCTCAGCTATTGAGCAAAGCAGATTGACAACAAATATTAATAAAGAAGTAAATTGCATATGGCAATTTTTTGGAATAAATTTTTCTTGAATATTTGTGTAATAATTTTTTTTCATGTAATACAGGAATACCTCGCATAGCAAGGTTTCGAACAGCATAGGTTTCGCTGTAGCACGGTTTACAAATTGAAAAAAATTAACTGTGTTATGCACCAATACATTTGATATGTATGTATTATAATGCCAGCACGTAGGCCAATGTGTTATGGATTCAAGGCCATTCTGACTGTTTTCGAAACTCCCGTTATATATGGACTCTGCTAGCATTCATACATTAGTAAACACTCTAGATTCTGAGCGGTGAGGTCGTTGATTGTGTGTAAGCTGTACAAATATTTTTCTCTGTGCATTTTTATTAGATTATTTTTTAAAAACATTACACCTTTATATGCAAATATGAGTGGAAAGAAGAAATGTAATGGCACTGAATGTTCTTCTAGATCCAAACATCGAACGAGGTATATGAAAGTAAGGCAGGTATTGCAAAATGACATTTGATGTTATAAAGAGATCTATGCAGATAAAAAGAAGACAAAAACTGTGCAAAATAAGCTGATCAGTTATTTTTCAAAAAAATACAGTACATACTTCACTTATATTCTTTTGGTATGTACATACTGCAATAAAAATCATTTCTACTGTGCTTACTAGTATTTTTCATTTTTATCATTTTAGTTCCTTTTTTGGCAAGAACTTTGTGTGCATCAATTTATAGTAAACAAACACCTATATATTTTTGGAACTCGACCCATATAATCAAATTGTCGGAATGCATTACATTAAAATACATACTAATAATACCTCGATTAGCGTGGTATTTTTTTGGCACGAATTAACTGCGCTATGCGAGGTATTCCTGTATTTGTTTTTATATTGTGGAATGTTTTGTAATAGTTTTTTATGTTATTTGTGATATAGGAAATATTTCATGTTATTTTTTATTCGCAATATTAAAATTTTATCATGAAAAAAATGTATCCATTATATTTCCCTTGTTGTTAAAAAAAAACAAATAAAAAAGTTGCGCGGTGCTGAGCATGCACAGTAGATGTTTTATGTGAAACATCCTTTGTGTTTCTTTTAGGCATTTTGATTTAGTATTAGTATTATTAGCCATGTGGTACAAGGAAGCCTGAGGCTTATGCTGCACCAGCCAAAAAAAAAAAAATTCTCAAGTTACCCTGAGAGAGAGAGAGAGAGAGAGAGAGAGAAAGGAATCACCAAGAAAAAGAAGAATGATGATACCCAGCTCAGGACCCTGGGTGTGTATATTGATTACAAAATAAAAGAGCTTTTGTATTGTAAATATCTTATTGAACATTTGCAAATTTTCATAATTTCTGGAAGACATGATCCAATGAATTTATGATAATTAAAATAAGAGATGTAGACTTGCGATTGCAAGTATACATCTTAATCCCAAATTGTATCACCTGTCACCAAATTGTATCACCAATTAAGAACTACGATACATTATTTAATAATCTTAAGGACTGTAGGCTTGGCGACAATGACAATTTATTCTCACTAGATGTTATATACGAATGTAAACGTAGAATACACATTAGATATTATTTGGGATATGTTAAATAATAACTCGATACCGAATAATTATATGAAGCTACCTATTAAGGAAATTTTTCACTTAATTAAACTGTTCGTTGAGACCAACTATATCACCTTTCGAGACAAAGTGCACAAACAAATTTTTGGATTGCCAATGGGGTTGAGCCTGAGCGGCTATGTCAGAGATCTATCTCTCAATGATTGAGCATATATATTTGATGCCTTTTCGACCCCGTATCACATACTATGGGAGGTATTTAGACAATGTTCTAGTTATTACTGATAGTAGTACTATCCAAGACATTTTACATTCATTTAATAATATTCATTCTAGACTCAAATTTATATTGGAAAGGGAGGATACGGATACAAAGTCATTAAACTTTCTAAATTTCGTGCTTACTCGGGACTCGAATAAAATCCAATTTAGCATCTATTGAAAACCTACAAACACCGGTATGCTTCTACATTATAATAGCTATCACCCGTTCACCTACAAAAGATCGATTATCTTTAATCAATTTCTAAATGCCTATAAATATTCAACGACGGAATCTGCTTTGGGCTCAAAAATACAAATATTAACTAGCAGGTTCTTAAACAGGGGTTATCCCCTTGCTACAATAAACCGAATTAGGGTACAAGCTAAGGATAGGATACAAAATACTACACCAACCAACAATAGTAATATCAAAAAATACTTTATTTCTGTCCCATATGTTGAACAGTGGCACAAACAGCTTAACAGATTCTTTAAAGATACCGAATTTAAAATTGTGGCCAGGCCAATACGGAAATTACACACTATACTGAACAATTGCTCGGGTCTTTCCTCATTCGCAACACAAATTAATGACCTGGTATACAACATTTCTTGTGGCGATTGCGACTCGTCTTACAAAGGTTCAAGGCATTTTTCTCTAAATATTCGTGTTAATCAACATGAAGCCTCAGTTCGTGCTTCTCATTCAGCAGCGTCAGAATTAGCCTTTCATGCCATTAACGAAAAACATACTTTTTTATTTAACGAGGCCAAAATACTTAACGTCCAACGTAATTATTTGTGACTATTAATTGCGGAAACAGTAGAAATTAAATTACACGAGAATTCTGTTAATGTTTGTTGGCCATATTTGATCTCCAATGCATGGGCCTTTACGCACATGCGTGAAGACAAATAATCATTATTTAAGTTTCATGTTCACCCCTATTGGGTAATATTGGTTCCTGTGATCACGATATACGGGTCGAAAAGCGGTCAGCTTCAGGAAAGAAAATCATTTTGAAAATTTTCGTTATATTCTTTTTAATATTTTTAATTGCATTAAATTGATTTTTAATTGTGTTCAATTGGTTTTTAATTATTTGTTACTGTAATGTAAGTTTTTCGTTTTAATTTCTGGAGGGTATCATACGGAAGTGTTCTACATACTATATTGAGGTAAACTCCGCTTATTATTTTACAAATAGTGAATACAACAAAGAAGAAAGCTATTCAGATCGGAATCTAGCTCACTGGGCATGGGAAAGTCTTAGATAATCCAGCTGATGTTGCAGATGAATTAAATACGTACTTTACATCGGTCTTTACTGATGAAAGACCTTTCATGCCAAGAGGAGGCTGAGCCATATGAAATTAGTGAATTACAGATAAGTGTTTATTAGTAAAAATTCTGATCGTAAATTTAAGTAAGGGTCCTGGAGTTGATGGCATATGCCCTGTAGTTTTGAAGGAGAATGCGAGGGAGTATTGAACCATTGAGGTTAATTATGAGGGCATCTTTGGACAGGGGAGATTCCTTTGGATTCGAGAAGTGCCAGTGTATTGCCAATACATAAAAGTGGTTCTAAGAATGAACTTGGTAACTACAGACTGGTTAGTGAATTCTTTGGTAGGAAAAACCTCAGAGGCAATGATTAAGAGTGCAATCCAGGGACATTTAGATAGATATGGCATTCTGAAGAAGAAGTCACATGGCTTTGTTAAGAGAAACTAACTTGCTTAACTAACTTTGTAGGCTATTTTGACATAGTTACTCATGACTTGGAATTAAGGAACAATTTTGACATAGGTTTTTTGGATCTTAGCAAAACATTTGACTCAGTCCCTCATGAGAGGTTACTGTATAAGCTTGAACAGGTTGGGATTACTCGTAAGATTCTAAGATGGACTGCTGAGTGGCTGCAGGGCAGAAAAGACAGAGGGTTGTGATTAATGGATATTCTTCAGGTTGGTGTAACGTCAGGGGTGGGGTCCCTCAAGAATCAGTTCTTGGACCTCTTTTGTTTCTCATTTTCATAAATGACATCAACAAAGGGATAGAAGGTATGATGTCAAAATTTGCAGATGATGTAAAGATTGGCAGAGTCATTAATGATTAGTGCCAAGCAGCACTCCTTCAGGATGACTTGAACAGACTTCAAAGATCGTTAGAGAAGTGGCACTTTGTTGTAATGCTGCTAAATGCAAGGTCTTACACTTGCAGAATAGCAACCCACAAATAAATTATACACTTTGTGGGGTTGAATTGAAAATAGCGGAGGAGGAAAGGGATCTAGGAGTTACAATACGGGCAGATATGAAGTTTTTTATGAAGTTTCCCATAGTGTCCTATCGATGATTTATTTAACGTTATCCTGTAGAGATAGAGAGGTCATAATCCCACTGTATAAGGCAATTGTAAGAAGACCATATTTGGAATACTCTGTTCAAGTATAGAGACTTCATCTGAAAAAAGACATTGAGCTTCTTGAAAGGGTACAAAGATGGGCAACTCGAATGGTGGGATTGGAAAGACTGATTATGTGGGCTACAGAGCTTGGCAACCAGACACCCCAGAGGGATTAGTAAAATAAATTGCAGAATTCTCACTGTTATCAAGAATTCCAGAACTAGCAGTCATAAATTCAATTTACAGTGAAGGAAGTTTTCTTTTCGCCAGTGAGTTGTTGATTCCTGGAACAAGTTGCCCTCACAGGTAGTTCAAGCCAACAGTTTGAATAAATTTAAAAGTCTGTGAGAAGTGAAGCAAAGATAATTTGCATTTTCTTATTTTTTTTTCTGTGCAGCAAAAGCCTGTGGCTTTCTTATATTATAAGTCAAATACTATTACTATTACAAAGATGGAGTTCAGAAACTTCTGATATTTAGACTTATTTCCTGAACACTTTGATATGATGAGTGACAAGCAGGTGAAACAATTCAACCAAGATATTAAGTTAATGGAAAATCACTACCAAGAATTCTGGAATGAATGAATGATGGCATGCCTACTGTTGGATTTGTTCTGCAAAACTATCCAGGCAAATGGTACCAAATAAAAATAATCTGCATGACATTTTTAAATAAATCGTTCATATCTTTTTTATAATACTGTACTCTATTATTTTAACTAGGTGTATAAAGTTTATTGGGTTTAAACTGTAAAAGTGATAAAAACGTAATTGTAACTAGGTCTCCTGTTTTGAAATGAAATCATTTTAATTAACTTGTACTAATATTATCAGCTATCATATTATGAAAGCTACATGTGTTTGGGAAAAACCAAGAACATATTTGAAATCAGTGCACAAAACTGGTTTAGAAAAGTGTTTACATCTTTGATGAAAGAAAAAAAGAAGTTTCATTTTGTTAGATAGTTTAATTTGGTAATGTTTGGTGATGCCATTCAGTATCCAATTAAAAATGATACTAGTAATTTTAGGTCATCTTATGTATAATTATATAATTTTCAAAGTGAGCACTTTGAAACATTAAGTTTGCATAAGCCCGTGGCTATTAAAGTTCTAGGTTTATATGTAAAATAAAATTTTAATGTCACCAGGAGCGTCGAGAGCCAGCACTGGCCCACTGCTCCCCTCAAATTCCTCTTCCCTCACCTGATCCAGGCTCCCAACACAGTGTTTGTGCCGTGGAAGCTTACTCACATTCATATCCCTCAGCTATTTATGCCTCTGGATGTTACTATTTGCCAGCATGTGCATTAAAATCCATTTTCCATTAAACCTTGCCGAAACCCCATTAAAAATTCTTTTCTGGGTGACCTGTCGAAATATTATGAATACAAGTTTTTAACCTATCTTTCAAATGAATAGTCGATGGACAATCAATATCCCTTATCAGAGAGAAAAGCAATAAGAATATAAAGTGAACACTTCAATTTTTATCCCATCTATAGTAATATTTTTCTTTACAAAATTACTCTCAGAATATCTGATTCAAAATGATGCAGTGAAAACTTAAAGACGAAATTTTGAATATGATTAAAATACAGGTGCTAAAACACCAATTGAAGGAAATTAATAATAAAATTGTGCACATATCATTTTAGCACATATACTGATTAGTTTTCAGCAGGAGAGTTTTCAGCAGACAATCATAATTTCAATGAAAAACTGCTTTGGCATCATGCATTTGATGTACATTTTAAAATTAAACTTTGGTAATCAAAATGAAATGACATCTAAACAGTTGTAATTATGATCACAAAATAATTATATACAAAAATATACAAAATAGTGATTAGAAAAATTGAATTAAAAAAAAGGAAAAAAAAATGTATGAAAATATCTAATGTCTTTTTGTGTACATGGTTACTTACATTCAAATATTATCTAAACTAAATCTTTCTATCATTTTTTACCCTATAATAATACTTCAATTATATTGCTATTATAATTTTGTAAAATATAGTTAGTTACTTATAAAACATACACAGGAGTGGGAAGGATATAGGAAAAGGTGAAAAGTGGAAGCAGGAGACCAACCTTCTCGTCCCATCCTAGAATGGGGTAGCCCTTCCATAGGCTGTAGGAAAGCAAAAAAATATCACCCTCTAACTAAATGCTCAAAAATCATTATTTTAGATGGAAATTCTGAAAAAAGTTTCCAAAATGGTAGCCAGTAAAGTGTCAAAATACTTCAAAATATTGAAAAAATTTTTATCAGGCAAAATTCCATCAAAAAATCTGGAATTACACAGGCTCATGCTTTACAAAATATAGGTAAAAAAAAGAAAAAAAAAAAGGAAAAGAAAAAAAAAAAACATGCAAGGGAGTGTCATTTACACTGGCTTTGATATACATTATTGAAGCACTCCGAACTTTTTTTTATTTCAAAATTGACAAAAATGGCGTGCAAAAATGTAATACAAAATATTCATGCTTTAATATATATCAAAAATGTTAAAAACTTGATTTAAAAAATCATGCAGCCCATTTTAGAGCTGTACTCAAAATTGATGAGACTCTTCAGCAAAAAATTTGAAGACAGTCATAATATTTGGCAATATTTACTCTATTTTCTGTCGGAAGTTTGAACTCCGCTTCCAACTGTGTCTGCTTGACTGATAGAAAAGGGTTGAGAAATGTGAGATTATTTTTATTCTTATATTAAAAATAATAATACTGATGCACAATATTCTTAAAACCATCTTCAAAAATAATAAATATAGTACATAAATAAAAATATCCTGAACAATATTTACTGTCCTAAATTTAATACAGTTCTATATTTATATTCAATTCTAACCCTATTTTTGTATTATTAAAACAGGTGAATGCTAATATCATTTATATAAGGTGGACCTGAGATAAGGAACGGGTTCTATAAAATTATAAATCAAGAAAATGTTAATGATCAGCCATTTATACATTAATCATTTACAGAGAAAATTCAAAATATGGTTTATATTATTTACATATAAATGTAACAGAAAAAATATCAATGTTTATGCAAGAATGTCATTACTTAGACAAATTTTATGCCTTAAGGGATATGCATTATTACTTAACTCACCACAATTAATTTTCAATCAATATAAGCTTATTTTCTACAGGGATGATTCTCTAGACTAATTTTTATCTTCTGTGCAAATTTTAAATTTCCTTTGCTGGCAACACTGTTGATAGTGAATACTGTAAACTAAGATGGTGCAAGACATTTCTGTTGATTTGAAAAAGCAGAAAAAAGCAAAATCTTGCTTTTTTCTGCAGGAAATGGTGAAGTAGCTGGACATCTGGACCCAAGACCCTTATAGAATGGATAGTGACAGGTGAAAAAATGTAGGTTTACCACTTTACTCCTGAAGTGAAACAAGCAAGGGTGGAATGGAGATGTGCATTTTCATCAAATTCAGTGTGTATGTGTGCTATGATCTCTCCATCAGCTGGAGAGGTCATTGCATCAGTGATTTGGACAATGAATGAATGACTCTTCCGAAATGAAAGTCAATGCTAATTGTGTACAGCCAGACATTACAAAGACTGTGGGAGGCTATCAAAAACTATTAAGGCTGTGTGATGCCAATGGCTCGTGAGTACAACCCAGACTGTCATGTAGAGTGATTTTTCAGTATGACATCACACTAACATCAAACTCAAAGCTTGCTGCAACCATTTACAGGCACTCCCAGACTTATGTAAAGGTCCCTTTCCCTTCACCATTGTAATAAGTAAATAGGAATGAAGAGAAGATACTGAAAATTTATTTATGTTTTTTATATGATTGACGATTTCAGTGAAGGGGAACTCATTTCACCATAATAACCCACAGAATTCCAGTTATTGGTATTATCGCAAATGCAGTAAGAACGAGTTTACTACCCGTTTATAATAAATTGGGCTAACAGAAAAGCCCAATAAACCGGAAAGTGCAAATTGTTTTTGTTTGTGGTAGTGATATCCAGAAATGTGTTTTAGAAAAATATCACAAAGGCGTTCAAAATTGATTCTTATAATGGAACATATGATAATGATGAAAGTGTAGTGTAATTTCCATTATAAAAATTTATCTCTTAGAGAGATAAATAGCTTAGTTATATAGCGAAAATTTCAACTTCCGAGGTCTTGGAACGAATTACCAAAAAAAAAAAAAAAAAAAAAAAAAAAAGTGTTATTGAGTTCACATTATGATATTTTCACAGTACCTCCATTTATTACTGCGGGATGCAAAATACGGTTTCCACGATTTTTTTAAGTTTGCACCAGCCGGGAAAAACCTACGTAGAGTCGAATTTCCATAAGTCGAGTATTACATAAGCCAGGGAGTGCCTGTATATGGGAAATTCTCTATGTGCGATATAGTTCAGATCCCTCTGGCTATCTACTTGTTTGGACTGCTAAAGAAACACCTAAGGGGTCAAATGTTGCAACTGAATTCAGAGGTGGAAAATGTAGTTTGTTTATTGTCTCAATCAATAAGTGTCCAATTTTTTTTACAGAAACAGATATAAACCCATAAAATTGTATTAATTGCCTCGATAGATATGGCACTTATTACAATAGATATGTAGAGAAACAGTATTCAAAATGTACAATACATTGTATAGTTCCAAAATGCAAATAGATGCTTGTGAAAAATAGCCTAGGAAACCTTACTTTTTGATCGATTCACATATGTATCTTATTTATAATATGTTTACAATATCTTAATGAAATCTGGCAAGCTGAATCTTATGTAAGACAGCTAGCCTGTCTCAATGATAAAAGATTAACTAACAATTAAATCTATGGTTTTATATGGATTTTTTCCCCCTACTGGAGATTTCTTTTCAGTGATTAATATCAGCCATCATGTTGACATTTCACCTTCCTTGATATCTTGATGAAATACTTCTTCCCCTCTCACCCCTTTTTGCTTATAAGATTTTCAGTAAAGTGGCATAAATTTTAACAATTATTTGATATTTGGATCTTTCTTGTTTCCAAGGTAATTCAGAATAATATTTTTGAAGCATTCCAATCTTCTCTTTCAACTTGGTTCACTGTTCCTTCAAGCTGTGCTTGAGGTAATTCACTGTTAACTTCCTAATCAGTGTCCCACACAAAGGGCATTCCCCCAACTCCAATATAGCAAATTATCAGTTGTCATAAGTTACTAATATTGTTTTTAATAGAATAACATCACTAAGAAGGTGCATATGTTATTCATTAAAAAACTGGAAGGAACTTCTTTACTAAAAAGTCAGCTTTATCTTTTGTGTTACGATTATCTTGTTCAGAGTGTGCATATCTCTATCACAGAACAGGCACATTGGATTCATATTCATGTGTTATAGGTTTCACTGCAGGTGAATGAGCTCAATCAGATGTGTTTTCTTTATTTCTAGTGATATAACCTTTGTACAGTGCAAGAACAGAAATAACAATCATCTCTATGATTCTTAGGTTCATACAAGACTACAAGAATTCCATAATGCATTGCCCTTTTTTTTTTTTTTTTCTTTATTCCACTGAAGAATGACAGAAATTGTGAGGAGGCCCATGATTTGTAGATGTCTTGATCTCTGAGTTTCATTTCAAAGTAGACACTGTTTTCGCAATAAAGTCTATGATAGTTTTTTTTACCATCTTAGCTACCACACATAAGGCAACATATGTCAGAATTATTTATTCATTCTCTTGATTGCAATATTAGAAAAATTCAGAAATGAATTTAAATGAAAAAACTGCTGTAGTAAGGCAAAAAATTGTAAAAAAACAAATTGTATATTATTATTAGCCATACGGTGCAAGGAAGCCTGAGGCTTTTGCTGCAACAGGCAAAAAAAAAAAAAAAAATTCTGAGTTATCCCAGAGATAGAGAAAACAAATAGGGCAGAAGTAGAGGGGAATCACCAAGAAAGAGAAGAATGATGATATCCAGCTCAGGACCCTGGGTGTGCCAAGCCCATACTCACCAGTGTGAGCCCCTGGTATTAACATATATGAGGTATGATCAGAAAGCTCGAGGACTGAATTGTGGCACTGCAGTGCATTACGGCTCGTTACAACCTGTTAAATAACTCATCTAGCCATAGTAATACATAAATCACTCATTCATTTGCAGTCTCTTTGAATTAGTACATGTTGAATAGAAGACATTCAACGTTTTTCATTGCATTTTAAAAGGAAATTTGCTGGGCAGTGAATATGTATAAAATTTTCTTTCAAATTAGGAAAAGTGCAACAGAAACCAATGAAATATTAAAAATAGCTTTTGGAGAAGATACTGTGTCAATCAAAGACTTTTTGGTGGTTCACAAAATTTAAAGAGGCTGCTTGTTCATTGAAGATGTTCCTCACTCTGGAAACCTTTCAGCTTCAAAAAGTAACAAATTCAATTTGTTTGTGATATGATCAGGAGTGATTGACTTTTTTTTTGTTAGTGAAATTATCATTTCTTATGGGACATGTCAGTTGATTTTAACACTAGATTTTGGAATGGAATGAACTTCAGCCAAGTTTGTTCTCAGCGTCCTCACTAATCACAGACAGCAGTGAGTTCTTGCATGTCAGGATCTTTATCAAGGTACTGCTGCTGACCCATACTTTGTTTCTTCCATCATTACTGGTGATGAGTTGTGGATATATAGTAAAGTGATCTTCAGGAAAATGGCATTTACATCACGACAACACCCCTGCATGATGATTTCCATTCAAGAATTTCTTGTGAAGCACTCCATTGCTGTGGTCCCCATCCAACAAACCCAATGGATTTAGCTCTCTGTAATGTTATTGTTTCTCAAACTTAGAGCTCACTTATAAGGTCATAGATTTGAAATGACTGAGGAAATTATTAGAAATTCCAAAACAAGCCTATTGGGAATGCTTTCAGAAACATTGGAATAGGTCTAGACAGTGCCAAGGAGACTACATCAAAAGAGATCCATTTGAATAGATGGTAAGCTTCATTTCCCCAATATCAGTTCAATTTCCCAAGATGCTATAATTTCAACATTAAGTCCTTGAACTTTTTGATTACACCTTGGAAAGTAGAGGAACTGCTTCAAATGTCTGATCGAATGAAAGATTTTTTAGCAAGAAAAACTAGACCTAATGCCATCTTGTTTCTTTGTTGTATTAACATTAGCAGAGGCATATGATGCAAGAAAGCAAGCTTATGCAGCATCAGCCAAAAAAAAAAACACCCCACTTCCATTTCACCCCTCCATTCGTTCGAAATACCTGTCCAGCTGAGCCTTAAATTAATTTAGCCTATCAACTTCTACAACAAGGGATGGAAGTCTGTTCCACCAACTAACTACCTACTGGCTAAAGGCAAATTTCCACACATCTATCCGACATCTGTCTTTCCTCAATCTGAATTTATGCCCTCTCAGGTGATTATTCTGAGCAAGAGGAAGAATCTCATCGGCATTGAGCATGCTCAAACCATTCAAGGCTTTATACACCTCTATCAGATCACCTTGCCGGTGCCTCATCTCCAGACACTTTAATTTGCAAAACTTAAGCCTTTCTTTGTAAGAGCAACCCTTTGTTCCATTCACTAATCTTGTTGCCCGTCTCTGTACTCGTTCCAGCAGCTCTACATTCTTCTTGAAATGAGGCCTCAGACCTGTATACAGTACTCAAGGTGTGGCCTGACCATTGCCTTATACAAGGGAATAATCACCTCCTTATCCCTGCTAGAAAAATTGCTGTATATCATTGACAAGACACAATGAGCTACTCTTGCAGCCCGTCACACTGCTCAGAGAACTTCATATCTGCCTGCCCAGGTCCTTTTCATTCTCTACCACTGTCAGTGTAGTTCAACAGAGTTGATACGTTGCTCTGGGGTTGTTGTTTCCCATATGTAGTACTTTACATTTGACAATGTTAAACTTCATTTGCCACCTCTCAGCCCATCTCAACCTTTCCAGATCCTGTTGCAGCAGCGTAGCATCAGTAGTGTCCATAACAACCTAGCCAACCTTTGTATCGTCTGCAAACTTGGCCATTAACTTGATATACCATCATCAATATCATTTATAAATACAGAAAACAATAATGGACCCAACAATGAACCCTGAGGGACTCCATTAATAACATTAGTCCACGATGAGCAGTGTCCATTGATTATCACTCTCTGTCTTCTCCCCCTTAACCATCCCTTTATCCACAGCAGCAATTTGCCTCCAATGCCACACTGCTCCAATTTGTGCAGCAGTCTTCCATGTGCAACGGTATCAAAGGCTTTTCTAAGATCCAAATATATGATATCAAAGTTATTCTTTGCATCCAGTTCCTTTGTGACCACATCACAGTATCCAATCAAATTGGTCAGGCAAGACTTTCGCTTATCCAAACCATGCTGTATCCGAGCTATAACTGAAGTCTTGTCTAGATGATCCTGCAGTGCTTCTTTAACCAGTGCCTCCATTAATTTTCCTGGAACAGAAGTTAAACTCACAGGTCTATAATTACTTGTGTCAGCCTTTGATCCTCCTTTGTGAATTGGGGTCACATTTGCACATCTCCAGTCTATGGGTACCTCCCCTGATTCCAAGGAAGCTCTCATAATTATGGCTAAGGGTTTGCTTACTTCCTTTGCTGCCTCCTTTAATATAACTGGATAGATCCCATCCACCCCATGTCCCTTTTTTGTGTTTATCTTCAACAATTTCTCCTCCACTTTGCTCTCAGTTATTACAAGATTATCTAGCTTACTGCCAGAGTCGAATACACCTCTGGTATTCCCCTCGCTGAATATCTCGTCGTGTGTGAATGTCGATGCAAAATATTCATTTAGTTTGTTAGCTACCTGAGCAGGATCATCAACAGTTGAACCATCGATATCTAGTGGGCCAATCTGATCCATCCCCTTCCTTCTAGAGTTTACATAAGTAAAGAACTCTTTGCTGTTTTTCTTTGCATCCTTTGCCAAAGATTTCTCGTAATCTGCCTTTGCCTGCCTAACCTCCTTTGTAACTTGGTTACAGACCAGCTTATATCTATCATAGGCTTCTGTGTCACATGTTATTTTATATGTATCCCATGCATTTTTCTTCTCTGCCACGTGTCTCATTAGTTCATCTGACATCCATTTAGGCCTAAACCTTGAACAATATTTCTTAGTTGGTATGTAAAGCCTAGTAGCTTCCAAGATAAGTTCTTTGAATGCTTTCCATTTTGAATTTTCTGTTGGTAACATCATCAGTTGGTCCCACTTTATAGAATTTAAATACTGTCTCAGTCCATCCTAGTCGCCTTTACGAAAGCAATAACCCTCCCCTTTACCCCTAATGGTAGTTACCTCTTTGAGTAAATCCCACTTCAGCACACTGTGATCACTGCCACCTAGTGGTTCATTTATCTGCAGATTCTTAATGCATGAAGAATCACTACTGATAATCAAATCAAGAGTATTACTCCCTCTAGTTGCCTCCCGAACATGCTGATGTAGAAAACAATCATCCAATAAATCCACAAAAGTCTTGCTAGTGTGTGAGTGACCAGCCCCCAAATTTCAGTCAATATCTGGGAAATTAAAATCCCTCATTATAAGACTCTCTGATTTACTGGCCCACTCTATTTCCCTGTACAGTTTCTTATTATACTCATCAGAGTCATTAGGCCTATAGCACACTCCTACTCTCAATTTTGATCTCCCAATGCTTATGTCACACCAAACTGACTCGACACTGCACTGTCCAGCGATGCTGACTGGCTTCACTTCCTTGGATTTTGTGTGTTTCTTAACTAATAGCATAACCCCTCCTCCCTTCCTATCCTTTCTGTAGACATACTCCCCAAATTCCAGTTCTGCATTCCTTATATCTATGTGACACCACGACTCTGATATCCCAACAATATCTGCCTTTGATGTTTTGAGCAATACCTCAAATTCATCAAATTTATTTACAAACTCCTAGCATTGGTGTACATGCAAGTATACATGCACCTGTTTCTATTCTTAGCTACCCTAACACAACCCATGTGTTTACTTATACTGCAATGACTTCCAGCAGTCTCTGAAATATCCTGCATCTTGTTTTTCAGGCTTCTGCTCATTCCAATAGAAGCAGTGCAAGAATCTCTTTCACCTCTGCCAGTGGCTACTGTTAATCTATTAGTCCTTGTATCCCCCCGCCCAAGCTAGCAGTTTTCTGACCCACCTAACACTGCCTCGATAGCATCAGCAAATATTCTTGCACCCTTTCTATTTAAGTGTATCCCATCCCTGTAGAAGCAGTCTCTCCTGTTAACAAGTACAGACCAGGCTGAAAAAAATTTTACCCATTGAGCCTTGCACAATCTTTCCAGGGCCGAATTGGTCGACAAGGCTCTCATCATATACTCCCTCCTATCGTGTGTGTGTGGAGAATTGCAGACACTTTCAAATTCAACCCTAATTCACGGCTTTTTTTCAACAGTGACCTGTACTTGTTAAGTAATTCTGCCGGTCTCCTACTCTTAATATTAATAACAGCAAATATGAAAATCTAATGTCCTACACACCTTATCAGTGAACTGAACTCAGGCAGTATGCTTCACTGATGAGGGTCTAGAAGAGTTAGCAATAAAGGTGAACATAAATCTTAGTTTTTCAAATTTTGACATGCAGTATATACCAAATGAAATCCAGAAACATCTACTGATTCTTTCAACGTGCTTGACGGACCATTAGCAGCTAAATGCAGATCATTTTCATGATATTGCAAACTGGCCTTCTGGAACCCACTAATCCTGCTTATATAACACTTATTAATGATCTTGAAAAAATATCAAATTGGATGTCTAAATATGTGGACAGTGCAAAGTTTGGAAGGATGGTCAGTGACAGTAATCAGGGTATCCCACTCTGTTAAGATCTGATAAATGCAAAGAACTGCATTTGGTAGCAATAATCCTAGAATAACATACCAATGGTACCATATTCAAGACAGTTGGAGAATGAAAAAGATCTAGTGGTAACTGTACAGTCTGATGTGAAGTTCTTTGAGCAGTGGAGACAAGCTGCTAGGGCAGCTCATGGGGTCCTGTCAATGCACTATCAAGGACAAGGTGTGATTATTCAGCTGTTTAAGGCAATGGTTAGGCCACATCTTGAGTACTGCATACTGGTTGGGAGCCTCAGTTTAGGAAGGTTGTAGGTCTGTTGGAACAGGCGCAAAAAACAACAGGCTTAGTCAGGGGCACCAAAGGACTCTTTTACCAAAAACAAGTTCTGTAAATTGTAGCATCTGGAAACTAGGCACCTGAGAGAGGAAACCTGATTGAAGTAATTAAGACTTTAAATGGGTTGAGTACACCAAATGTTGATGGTACCCTTGCTCTTTCTCAGATGACACACATGCATACAGAATGCAAAGGGTCATAAATTTTAATTGAAAAAAGGATGGTTGGAGGATAGATGTGCAAAGAGTAACTTTTGGCCAGAGAGTAATTGACTTAGAACAAATTTTCATGTGATGTTGCAGAAGTGGGTAGCCTGAATAAATTTAAAGGGTTGAATAAATTATAAAGGATGGGCAAATGAATTGGTAGTTTTTTTTGGGGAGGGGTTGATGTTTTAAGCTTGCTTCCTTGCACTGTTTTGTCACTGCTAATACTAACATGCTACACTTGAGAATAAACAACCAGTGTTCGGTAAATTATTATTACTACCACTACAGATAGATATTTATATGTGGAATTACAAATGGTTTTGTCATTATATGAACATGTAATTAGTAATGAATTCATTATTAGAACTTTCCACACCTTTTATATAAGAAAAGACAAGACTATAAAAGTTATTTATAGTCAACTGGTGATTCCTTTGATGAATCATCCCATGTTGTTTGGGCATCTACTTTTTACAGGAATTCTGTATTTATTATTATTATTTAAAAATTTTATATTGCCCACCGAAGGCCGATGGCATCTGGTCTAAAATGCATTAAAAACATTTGTAAATACTCTGTCCTATATGGTTTCTAGAATAACATTACATTTTTCCATAATGTAGAGTCACTATTTTATTTCTTAAACCTGGATTATAATTTCACAGGAAAAAGCCAAAATTCATGGGAACTTTGTGGGACAAATTACATTTACCTTTCAGTTTCCCAAATGATAAAATTCTCTTCTTTCATACTTTGCCAATCATCTTGCAGAAGTCACTGTATTTCAAAATTGATCACTCCATCAGAGCACCACTACTTGTGATAAGCTGGAAAGTTGTTCTTTTTGGGAAAAGCGTGGGTTGGGTTTTTTGGTTTTATTGGCGCATCAGCTACTAAGGCTATAATGCGCCAAGACCAGGTCATTTATAAACGAAAATTTTTAAACTTTCAGTGACCTAATTAGTTAGGTCACTATGTCAAAATATATAACAAATATATAAAAGAAAAATGTAAAAATTTTATATATGAGTAAAAATATTTATTAATTTTAAAAAGATAAAAACAGCAGACACGTTGTCATTGTCAGATAAAATCTGACTGAGTGTATAAGGCTCAGTCAGATGGTTAAAAGCGGTAGGACGGATATTGCTAAAATCTGAACATTCGACTAAAATGTGTCTGATTGATAAAACTGTGCCACAAGACTCACACATAGGAGGGTCATCCGCCCTCATTTGGGAAAAGCAGAAGAGAATTAAGTTAAGTGGTATTTAATTATTTCATAGTTTGTGTAGAGCACTGATATTCAGCTTTTGAGTTGTATTGTCTTAGAACATGAATATATTATTGAACATGATATTATCCACATCACTTGCAGAAATATCTAACCACTCCAGTTGATCAGAATCGAAAACTCAATTGTAATTCTTGTAAATACCAAACTCTGGTATTTACAGGAATTGACATACAGCTTAAAAAACAGAAAAGAAATGCTAGCCTTCAAACAATGAAATGAGTTACATGAAACAGAACTTTGTGTTCCAAATAGCATCCTCCTTAGTCCTGTCAGAGATGACAATTTCTTTTGAAGCATCAGTGACCATATCCTCGCTAATTAGTCTTTACATCCTTATCTGTCATATTACTGATGCTTGTCACTTCTTATATCATACCTATGTTTTTTCCAACCAAAAAGGGGAAGCAATGGATGTTGAAAACTGAATCATACATATTACTGGTAAAAGTGTGCAACTTTTAATACAATTCAAATGTATATATTGAATATAATTAAAATTATGGTACAACTTTTTATGTAGGGAAATAAAATTACATATTTTTTAATGATAAAATCAGGGTGCAACCATTATATAAGGCAATGAATACATACATAAATATGTATGTATTTATTGTCAACATACATACATACATACATACACAGGTCACAAATCTCTCCCTTGGAAAGAAAGTTGCTTTAAAGGTTTTAAACATTAATTATTATTAAGGTAACATCATGATTCTTTTTATGGGCTGGTGTGGTTCAGTAATAACTCTTGTTTACCAAGTCAGAAAGGTTTAGAATTCAAATTTCGCTAATGACTGAAACCTTTATTAGGGTTTTTCATCTGGTAGTGAATTAGTACCAGATGAAGGTAATGGATTTCTTCCTCTAGTAAACTGTAGTTTGTCATTCAACTGATCTTCAGAATATATATTTTTTATTTTTTGTTAGTTGTTGGCACATCAGCTTCTGTGGCCATAATGCACCTCCCAAAGTTTTTGCATTTTACTCTGATCCAAGCCCGAGGCGGGATCCGAACTAGCGACCTTTTGGGTTGCCAGACAGGCACTTTACCCACCTGGCTAGCCCGGTCGGCTTCAGAATATATAGTTTACAGATATACCATCCATGGGACATTAAATTTTTAATGAACATTCTTTTGTCTATGAGAAACTAGATCAGAATACATATGCTATAATTCATCTACTGATTATTAAGAAATTTTTCCTTGTTCCTGAGAGTTGAGCAAATAAATATTTTATGTTCAAAATCTGAAAGAAAGAGAGTATATTCAACAAATGAAGGAAAAATAAGTCAACAACAAAAACAGCATATAGAAAAAAAAAAAAAACACCCATTCCTTATTTCTGTTACACCTTACATATACTTTTTTCAGCATGTTTTAATGAAATTTTTGATGTTTGTAGTGCTTACTATAATTAAATTTTATTAACTTCTTTGGAACAGCTAAACCAATATTTATTTGGTTTAGCACAAGAAATAATATCTTTCATCATAACATATAGGTAATACTATATATAAGTTATAGGATGAAGAGTAATTAAAATTTTTCTAACAATGACAATAAGAATATCAAAAAAATTATGCAAATTTCATATTTTAATCACACACACACACACACACACAGAAAATTAGTAGATTTGTGTGCTTCTACTTCAGAAAATTGGAAATAGTGTGTGTTATTACTGCAAAATACATAGCTTTTGCACCCAAATTTACATTACTCAATGTTGCTAATTTGTGGTTACTGATTTGCTTCTTTGCAAATAAGATTAACTTTCTTAAATTAAAAAAAAAAAATTTTATGGAAAAAAAAAAGCTGAAAGGTAGATTTGCATTGATAATTATCAAAAATATTAAAACAAATTTAATATATAAAACTTTATTTTAGATATTACAATTCATTACTCTGAAACTTTATTAAAGTATAAAATAATACTGCGATATAATATAATGGCAGTTAAAATTTCAATTATTACTTTTAATAAATTAAAATAAAAAATTAGTTCAATGTTTAAAGAATTATATTTAATAAAAAAATATACATTTATATTATTACTACTTAATAAAATTCAAGAAAGTTAGCATATAAAATAGGGGAAAAAAAAAAAAAAAACAGGTGTCTGAAAAATATTACCACATGATAATATTCCCACAAAGGGAATCTGAGCTTTGGCATCGAGAAATTATATTTGAAAGTCCACAGAAAGGCATAGAATAGGTGTTCAAAATGGTCACCTCCATGCTTGATCTACAATGTACCGCAACTGAATGACATGTAGAAGTATACAGCTATATGAAAGTGGTGATGTAGACATCTGTTATTTGAGTTCTTCATGTGATGCAGTTTTATGCCATATATTTTATCTTTCATCATATTCCAGAGGAAGAAATCCATGTCAACATTTGATAGGTGAAAGGTGCTGGAATTCTACTCTCCATATTATTTGTAGGAAGGTAGCAATGTAAAATTATTCACAAATCATGAAGTGAGAAATATTATCTGACATCAAGTTATGGTTGACATGAATTAACTGCCAAGGCTTCTTTATAATCCTGTTATATGGGCTTTTTTGGTGGCTGTTCGAATCTTGATTGCTTCCACAATGATAATCCTCACTCTGCATCCTGCAGAGCTACGAGCGTATTTTACACCATATTTTGACGGCAGCTTCATCTTACAACTGTTAAAAATGATGATGAATGGGATCCAAATTAATGCCTCCATATGCACTGAACCATGTTAAAATTCTAGCTTACACTGACCTTGAAATTCCAATTTTAACATTTTGTTCATGCTGCTCAAAAATCTCTCTCTCCCACTACTGTGTTTACAAACTAATCAGTCATTATTTGAAATAGCAGTCACATCCATGAGCTTTTAACTGAAACGAGTTCCAATGCAAAAAAAAATTTCTCTGAATGGAAAATGCCTCAAAGTAAGACAATTTTATGGAAAATTAACACTCAACATTCATTATATGCAAGTTCAGGAGCACAGATTTTGAAAACAAGTGGAAAAATACCATCAGGACCTGGTGCCTTCTTAGCATCAAGATTGTTCAAAATCCTGACATCCTTTTTAAAAAAAGACCACAGGAGGCATTGAATAAATTGTAATGGGAATGGTAGGAGGTAGTTTACTAATATCATCAATACAAGTTAAAAGAAAAGTACAATGCTAGCAGGTCAGGTTTATCTTTGTCTGAAGTGGTAATAGAACCATCTGGATTTTAATAGAGGTGGGAATAGAATGGGCAAAAGTTATGGCCAACAGCATTGGCAAGAGACCAGAATGCTTGATTGTCATTTGGATAAGAAGAAAGTTTTCTGCTCTTAGCCTGTTCAAAATCTAGTTGACTGATTAATGAGTGCTTTACAATTGTTGTGAACTCTGCTGTAAGCAGAAAATGAACCTGGAGTTTGGGTACAAGCCAATTGCAATATGCAACATTCTGAAGATTTCATAAACAAAAATCCTACTGAAATGCTTTTATAAAGTTTTTGCATCTAATTTTCTTTCATTTGTGTTATTCTATTTTTAATAATAAGGCTGTTTTATTTTTCACATTGCTATGTTAAGATGTGGGATTGACCACCAGAATATATATATATATTTTTTATATGATACTAAATTATCAATGATACCCTAGATCAGCGGTTCCCAACTGCTGGTTCGTGAGCCCCTGGGGGTCCGTAAAAGTGTTCTGGGGGTTTGCATTAAAAATTCTGTAATGGTGTTTGCTTCAATGACAAGCAAAAAGCCTATTGAGAATGGCGAAAAACACTAACCCCAAAATCATTCACCTTCAAAATGAAAAGAGCAAAGAGCAAACAGGATTATAAGACAAGCCCATAAGAAGATGATCTTCAAAAAACTTGCAAAAGCAAAGAGAATTACCAACAACTCAAAAAAATGTTTCCATATGATTTGGGAGGCTTAAAGAATGGATGGTTGCACCTTTGGAGATTGCGGTGATTTACAACCTAGCACAAGGCAATCTGTAGACTCAACAACCAATAGGACCCCCTGGAGAATCTGTCCATCCCTAAATTGCAGCAGTCATCAGAAGCCTACCAAACAAGTGCACCACAGGCCCAGATAAATTCCTCCTTTTCATTATTAAGATATGTAGTCCTTACCTGCTGGACTTACTGTCCCATACTATCAACAGAATCATTGAAATGGCCACTCTCCCTGAAGCCTGGAAAACGTACCACACAAAACCAATTCCCAAAACCAATCGGCCTAAAACCTGGAAAGACTACAGCCCTATTTCCATAGGATGCAACTTATTAAAAATCTTTGAGAAATGCATAATCAAACAATCAATGTTTTGGCAAACGTCCATCTTATCTTTACTCAGTCATCAAAAACAGATCAACTATAACAAACCTATTAGAGACAAGTTGCAGGATCCAGACCACTCTGAACAATAAAAGCCATATGGATATCCTCTTCCTGGACCGCTTATGACAGGATAGCAATTCAACCTCTCCTCCACTCCCTGGAGTCTCACTGTTGCATTACAGGAAATTTACTCACACTCTTACAGGAATTACTAACAGAGAGGCACTTATTGTTAAGCATGAAGATTTTAGCATCGATTACAAACTAAATAGAGGAGTTCCCCAAGGAGGGAGTTCTCTCTGCGACACTTTTTGCTGAGCACTTGATCCATTCCGCTCAACCTGCAGTAACATAATTACCTAAGCAGACGACATAAAAATGTTCTTTCCATCAGGCAATAGTGTTAGTGAGCACAAGGTTGCTCTACAAGCCACACAACAGTTAACTAACCTAGCCAACTTCCTGGTTTCGACTGGTCTTGAAATAAATCTTCTCAAAACGGCCCAGATATCCTTCTCCAGAAAGCACAAGAAGCATAACATACTCTTAAGTGGTCAACCCATACAGAAAGTCCTATATCACAAAGATCTGAGAATTACCCGGGACAAGTTATCCTTCATGGAGAATTTTACTACCAACAAAAGAAGAAGATCCTAGTTGCCATCTGGTGCTCAAGACAGGAATTAGATGGGGTCCATAATGCTCAACTGGTGAAAGAATACATTGTTAGGTGCATTACTCCAGTTGCCTTATACGCTTCAGTCATTTGGTCATCAGCTCCGGAAACATACGTCAAAACCTTCCTAAGCATTGAATGTTGGCTTCTTAGGCGGTTAAACTGGATCATCCAATTTCCCTTCTGTATAAAGAGGCATTCTGTATGCAAATATGGAGTGGACACCCTGGAAGTTTATTGTTATCAGGACAAATATTCATATCCTGGCTAAGTTACTGACAGATAGATATGATGCACCAGTCCTATCAGGCATCATCTCGCACCCACGAAGTCAGAGGCAATCATGCAGTCTGGAAATCAAACTACTCTGGTCCAACCTAACCTCCTTGAAAAGGTTTAACAGGATGTTCCCACTTAATACATTGAAAGTGCTTAACTGGTTTCAAGTAAACTGTGAAAAATTATGCTCCAGTAAAACCTACAGAATGACTATCTTCCAATAAACAACTGAGTCACAATAGTCTCTTGCATGCAGTGGAAGTAAAAACTGAGTTGGGAAGCCTGCCTGCCATCAAAGGCAGTCCCAATGAGCAGTTCTCTCAAAATATCTTCCGTAATTTCAGATGTTGTTTTGGAGGTTGTGGAGCCTAGCAACACAATTTTTTTGCTTCTCAGTGTTATGCCACCATCAAGCAGTTTGTGCTCATAGTTTGGTAAGCTTTACATGTTGTGAATACTCCTCTTTTAGACACTCAGCACAAAGGACCTTTTTTATTTTTAAACTGTCAATTTTTTGTAAATTTATTCTCTGAGTTGTAATTTTTTTATCCCCTCTAGCTTGCATGCTGTACAAGGGGTGATTGTAAATAGCAATCACTTGAATAAATAAATAAAATAAATAGATTTATATTATAGGTATATTTTTATAAACTACAAAATATGACTAATATTAAACAATAAAGTAAAATAAAATTAAATATTAAGTAAAGAATTGCCAACAAAAGAAACATCTCCCACAATTCCTTATACTGGAATTAGTTTACAATCTTACAGTATATCGTGTTAAATAAATGTTTTCCATACTAAATTTTTTTTCATTCTCAAAAACCATTGTCATGTATAGTTACTTAATAATAATTTTTATTATTAACATCACCTATAAAAATGTAGTACTGGAAATATTTTTTGTGTGTATAATAAAAATTCAGAACTATTATACAATTTCAGAGAATATAGGCTTAGTCGTTAGCAATAAAAATATTTTGAAAGGGGTTCGCTATAAAAAATATTACTTTGAAAGGGGTTCACAAGTCAAAAAAGGTTGGGAACTGCTGCCCTAGATTATCAATAATACTAGTCTATTGAATTTTGTTTTATATACATGTTTAACACATTCATATTATGTCTATTCCATTCTAATGGAATAGAACTGTCTAGTTTACAATTAAGAGGCCGCTGTGTGGTCGTTTTGGCTGATGCTGTATAAGTTTGCTTTCTTGCATCATTTGCCACTACTAATACTAATTTAGTAAAAATATGGATAATTATTTAATATGAAATAATTACAGGTGCCTTAAGTGACTGGGGTTCAAGCCCATGACTGCTAAATACAGTGCTGTTTCTTGCATTCTCTCTACCTTGTGAACTCCTCTGACCGTGTGGTCGTCCTGGAGTATAAACAGAAAATTAATTAATTTATTTTTATTTTATATTTTTGAAAGGGATATAAAGTTTATTTTCTAAATGGAAATAACAGTTGTGTTCTGAGGTATAAAAGTTTTCTGTTTTATCATTTAAATGTCACTTCTGCATCATCGGTAAATCAGATGACACCTTTTAAATGTTCATATATTTGTGACAAAAATATAAGGAAAATTTTTAGTTTTTTAGAGATGTTTATCAAAATTATTGAAATGTAATTATTAGAATTCTGAAAATTCATAGAATCACTAGGTGGCAGTGATCACAGTTTATTGATGGGAGATTTACTTAGAGATGTAACCATCATCAAGGGTAAAGGGAAGGGTTTTTGTAAAGGAGACTACAGTGGTCTCAGTCAATTTTTAAATTATATACAGTGAAATCAACTAATTATGTTACCAACAACAAATTCTAAATGGGAAGCAATCAGGGAAGTTACTAGGCTTTTCTCACCAACTAAGAAGTACTGTTCAAGAATCTAATGAAATGTGGCAGAGAAGAGAAAATGCATGGGGGTGCATGTAAATTATCAGGTGATACAGAAGCTTATGAAAGATATAAACTAGTCTGCAATAAAGTCACAAAAGAGGTTAGGCACGTTAAGGCAGATTACGAGAAATCTTTGGCAAAGAAAAACAGCAAAGACTTCTTTACTTATGTAAACACTAGAAGAAAGGGGAAGAACCAAATTGGTCCACTTGATATCCATGGTTCAACTGTTGAGGATCCTGCTCAGGTTGCTGTGAAACTGAATAAGTATTTTGTATCTACATTCATGCATGTGTAATTCTTTAGGGAACTGGAGACTACAAGTTTATCACACTCTAACGAGAAGCTAAATGATTTTGTAATAACTGAGAGTAAGGTGGAAGAGAAATTGAAGTTAAACATTAGAAAGGCACCTGGGGCGGATGGGATATATGCAATTATATTAAGGGCAGCAGCAAAGTAGGTAAGCAAACCCTTAGCCATAATTATGAGGGCATCTTTGGGTTCAGGGGAAGTACCTGCAGATTGGAGGTGTGCAAATGTATCCCCAAATTCACAAAGGAGGATCAAGGGTAACATGAGTAATTACAGATCTGTTAGCTTAACTTCTGTTCCAGAGAAAATAACAGTCTCTGGTTAAAGAAGTAATGCATGATCATCTAGACAGTACTGCATACATGGCATGGATCTGTTTAGGGAAAATCCTGTCTGACCAATTTGATTGGATATTACGATGACAAAGGAACTGGATGCAAAAAATAATTTGGATATCATATACTTGGATTTCAGGAAAGCTTTTTATACTGTTGCACATAAAAGATGACTGTACAAACTGGAGCAGTGTGACATTAAGGTCAAGTTAGTGCTATGAATAAAAGGATGGTTGAGTGGGAGAAAACAGAGAATGGTTATCAGTGGACATTGCTCTTCGTGCTAATGTTATTAGTGGTGTCCACTAGTGCTCAGCTCATTGTTGTTTTCTATATTAATGAAGTCTTAATGTCCAAGGTTTGCAGATGAATGAAAGGTTGCCCAGGGAGAGGGGTGTTAATGACAGTAATGATGGACACTGCTCTTCATGCTCAGTGGACACTTCTCTTCATGCTAATGTTGTTAGTGGTGTTCTTCAGTGCTAGGTGCTCGGCTCATTGTTGTTTTCTATATTAATGAAGCCTTAATGTCCAAGGTTTGCAGATGATTGAAAGGTTGCTGGGGGGGGGTTAATGACAGTAATGTTGGTATGCTACTGCAACAGGATCTAGAAAAATTAGGCAGATAGACTAAGAAATGGTAATTGAAGTTTAACCTTGACAAATGCAAAGTACTGCATATGGGCAGCAATAATTCAGCAGTAATGTATCAACTGTGTGGCACTACACTCTCAAAAATGAAAAACACTGGGGGGGGATAATTGTGCAGTCAGATACGAAGTTCTCTGAGCAGTGCAGACAGGCTGCCAGGGCACTCATGGGGTTTTGTCAATGACATACAGGTATAGAGAGGTAATTATTCCATTGTACCACATTGTGAATACTCTGGAGGCCTCATTTTGGAAGGCTGTAGAGCTGGAACGGGTGCAGGTAAGGGCAACAAGGTTGGTGACGGGAACAAAGGGGTGCTATTGCCAAGAAAGGCTTCAGTTCTGTAAACTGCAGCATCTGGAGACTAGGCACCTGCAAGGCACTCTGATTGAGGTATTTAAGACTCTGAATGGATTGAGAAAGCTCCATGCTGATGGGATTCCTCCTCTTGCTCACACTACACATGATGGGGCATAAATTCAAATTAAGGAAGGATGGTTGCAGAATAGATGTGCAGAAGTTTGCCGGAACAAACTTCCATCTGTTGTGGAAGTGGACAGCTTAAATAAATTCAAGGAAGAACTAGATAAACTATTGGAGGGAATGAATAGGTGCAATGGAAAGATGATTTTTTTTTTTGGCTGGTGCTGTATAAGCTTGCTTTCTTGCATCATTTGCCCCTACTAATACTAATTTAGTAAAAATATGGATAAGTATTTAATATGAAATAATTTCACACAAAATAATTATTCACATTTTGAAATACAGAAACTTCATATTAATAAGAGGAACAGAAACTTTTATTTCATATAAATGAAATATCTTAATTACATAAAATTATGTCATACAAGTTGATCCTAAAGTCAGTTAACTCAATCTTTTAGCTATAATTCTCAAATAAGTAGACAGTGCCTGATTTAGACATTCAAGCCACAATGCATAATTTTAAAAATAAGGTTGCAGCACCTTGAAACAGCAACTGCATTGTTTTGGGTTTCCTGGAGCAATTCCACTCCACCTTGGTAAACAGTGTCAAGGTCTGAATGATGACTAAACGGTTAAGATTTATGTTAAAAAAGAAGCAGTGGATGTAGAAAGCCAAGATGACAAGCAAGCATAGGGGAGAGGTCAACACATTACTGGTTTGAGTTGTTACCTACTTCAAGCCAGTATTGGGAAATATGTGTTGATCTGACTTTTAGTCATCTGAATGACTACCAAAAGTTCTAAGATTTATGTTACAAAAGAAGCAGTGGAGGTAGAGGCCAAGATGACAAGTAAGCATAGGGGAGGGTTCACCAGTATTGGAAAATTAAAGTTCATTAAAGTGTTGGAAGTTCAGACATTCCACAATTGTAATGGAAACAAAGCAAAAGAACATCTGCATATTAAGTTTTATGTCAAGATTGGAAAATCTGGAATGGAAATCCTCCAAATGTTAAGAACTGCATTTGGTGATGCTTGTTTAAATAAAGCTGTCATTTGTAGGTGATGAAACATTTAAAAAATGACCACAAAGTTGAAGGCTGAACTGAACAACTGCCATCAACGATGGCAGTCATTCAGTCCAACCTTCACTGTTTCAAATGGTTGCTAAAGTGCATGAAAAAAATTCATTCTGATTAGTAATTAACCAAACTGGGAATCTGCTTTGGATAATGCTAAGGTTTCAAATGAGTCTGATTGAATCAATGAACCCTTGTTATGCACATTGACTGAAAGCTTGTTTCAAGATGCTGAATGATGACTGAAAGGTTCACTATCAAGAATTGTGTGAAGGGCTGAGAAGGGTGATCCTAATTTCATTTATTGCATTGTTAATGATGATGAAACATTTGTATGGCTATGAATCTAAAATGAAATTCCAGTAATCCCAATGGAAGTCATCAAACTCACTGTTCTAAAAAAAGCATGTTAGGTTCAGTCAACCAGCGTATTAAAAGAAGATTCTGATCCAACCGAGGGGAAAGTTAGGAGAAAACACCATCTGTTTGAAAAATATGGTTTCTTCATCATGACAATGCTCCCACCCACCCATCCACCCACCCACCCACCCACCCACACACACACACACACACACACACACACACACACACACTGCATTCTTCCTTCAAGGATTTTTGGACCAAATAAAGAACGTTCTATAGTACTCCACCCTCTATATTCGGGCGCCTCCATAGCCAGATGGGAAGGAGCAGCGCTTAGCACACACACACTTCTTAATTAGAACGGGGTTTGAGCCCATCACCACCAAATATGGAAAGGTCAGGGAATGACCACCGCATATTCCCGGAGCAATATGGCCTTAGTTGCTAATGCTCCTAAAAAAAGAAAAAAAAAAAAAAACCAAAATAACCCTCTATATTCACTTGATCTTGCCCCATGTGATTTTCTCTCTTCTCTAAATATATCAATCATTGAGGGGGATTACTTATAAAAATGTTATATCAAAAAGTTGTAAAACTATTTTTTTAAATAAACTTTTGATCAAATTTTGTATAACCATTAATTTTCAAGAGGTGGTGTAGTTAAGTATATGCATAACAAGCCTTTATTGTGTTTTGCAACCAGTGTCAAGCTAGGTGGCAACACCACTAATGTAAAAATAATAGTGGTCTGAGAAACCCCAATTTTTTTAATCCTGAAAAAGTTCAATAGCTTCTGAAATGCGTGACTTCAAATAGCTTCTGAAATGCGTGACTTCAAATAAACCCAGCTATGTGATCAGTAAGATAAAAACTACAAGATGAAATAAAATTTAGGTCACAAATAAATGAACAAACCATAAAAACTCACTAGCTTCACTGGAGCTGAAGAGAATTATGACAAATTCTATTCACTGTAGAATACCCAAAAATATTCGAAGGACAATTATGAAAAATACTTTTATTTCAGTTATCTCCATAGAAAAATCATATGCACTGTGGTTAGGAGATCTTGGAGGCTATGCAAAGTCACCAAATCTTGAAACAACATAATTGGGAAACATGTTAAGGAAAACTTATATAGTGGCACTGAAATTGTAGGTTGTTGTTCTGTCTGGTTAGAAATAAGCACCATTCTTGTCTAGTCCTAGTAGCTCATTTTTTTAAAAAGTTTGCAATAAACAAATGCATCCTGCACATTTACTATTACCTTTAATCTTCTTCCTTGAAAAAAATTTTGCCCTATGATTCCAAATGTTGCAAATCCATATTCTACTGTACTGTACTATAACCTGAAGTAGGATGGCTTCAGGGAAGAAGGTTGTGATAAATAGTTATTCCTCGGATTGGGTTAATGTAAGAAGTGGGCTCTCCAAGGATCAGTCTTGGAACCACTATTGTTTTTGATTTTCTTAAATGACACTGATGAAGGACTAGAGGGAATGATGTCTAAATTTGCAGATGTAAAGATTGGTAGAGTAGTTAATGATCACTGCCAAGCAGAGCTTCTTCAGAGTGACCCAGCAGACTTCAGGGATGGTCAGAAAAGTGGCAGCTATGCTTTAATCCAGGAAAGTGCAAGGGCTTACACCTGGGGAACAGTAACCCCAAAATAACTTATATACTTGGTGGAGATGAACTAAAGTCAGTAGTGGAAGAAAGGAACTTGGGAGTTATATGGTCAGACATGAAGTTCTCCGAACATTGTAGACAGGTTGCAAGGAAGGCCCACGGTGTCCTATCGTTGATTTAATGAACGTTTGCTAGTAGAGATAAGGATGTCATAATCCCATTATATAAGGCTATTGTTAGACCACACTTGGAATACTGTGTTCATGTGTGGAGACCGCACCTAAAAAAAAAAAGTCATTGAGCTTCTTGATGAGGAAAGACTTCAAATATGCGGGTTACATAGCTTGGAAACTAGGCACCTTAGAGGTGACTTGATTGAGGTGTTAGTTAGTTAGTTAGTTATTTGGTTTTTAGGAGCATTAGCAACTAAGGCCATATTGCTCCGGGATATGCGGTGGTCATTCCCTGACCTTTCCACATCCTCTGTATTTGGTGGTGATGGGCTCGAACCCTGGTCTAATCAAGAAGCGTGTGCTACACACTGCTGCTCCTTCCCACCTGGCTATGGAGGCGCCTGTTTGAGGTGTTTAAGACTTCGAGAGGCAATAGTAAAATGAATGAGGATGAAATTTTCAAAGTTATAAATGATTCTGGAATTAGGGGCCATAATTTCAAGTTACGGGAGGGGGGAAATGTTTAGACTGGATTGCAGGAAGTTTTATTTTAGCCAGAGAGTTATAAATTACTGGAATAAGTTACCTACATGGGTGGTAGAGGCTGACAGTTTCAGGAAATTCAAAGGTCAGCTGAATAGTTATCTACAGAAGGAGGGAATAGGTTGTTTATTTCCTTTTCTCTTATTATTATTATTTTATTTTTATTTCTTTTTTTTGGCTGGTGAGGTATAAGCCTTAGGCTTCCTTCCACCGTATTGCACATCATATGGAAAAGTGATAGAACTCAAAAATTGTCGAATTCGAGTTAATATAATAGGAGGATGCACCAGCTTGAACTTACATCTTGGAAAAAACTACATATTCATAACTCCAATTTTGAGCCAGTATAGTGCAGTTGTTTCGCTTTTCCACTAAGTAGATATTGCCACTGGTCACACAAGTAAAGTGACACATCAGAGTTGTAACAGATAAACTTATCTTTGTTACGCTGGTAAAACGACACTTTTTTTAATTGTGACTGGGTGATATTTTCTTACTATATTACAAATCTAAATTAAATTGCTATAACTTTACAATTTCATAACTTAAAAGTGATAAAGTACAGTGTTTCTTCTGGCATGAGGGTGAAGGTAACCGGGGGGGACCATAGAAATAGACACTTGCTTGTTTGTTTGTTATTTGGTTTTTAGGAGCATTAGCAACTAAGGCCATATTGCTCCATGGATATGCGGTGGTCATTCCCTGACCTTTCCGCATCCTCCGTATTTGGTGGTGACGGGCTCGAACCCCGGTCTAATCAAGAAGCATGTGCTACGCACTGCTGCTCCTTCCCACCTGGCTACGGAGGCGTCATATAGATACTTGCGTTTACAAATATTTAGTTATATAATATCGGGGTAAATACACCATAGTTAACCCATATATTTGAGCTACGATTGTAGCATAGAAGGCATCGTTTTAATTGTATCTCATAATGTGGTTGCCTTCACAACAAGATAGCTACTATTGAATTACTTCAAATAAATAACGCTTCTTTAGTAGAGAAGACTACTGTTATTTATTTTCAGCGTACCACCACCCAGACGTCATCAGACCCGCCCACTGATGACGAAGCCAAAAAGCTTCGTAACGATCATCTGGATGGTGGTACGCTGAAAATAAATAACAGTAATCTTCTCTACTAGAGAAGGGTTATTTATTTGAAGTAATTCAATAGTAGCTATCTTGTTGTGAAGGCAACCACATTATGAGATACAATTAAAACGATGCCTTCTACGCTACAATCGTAGCTCAAATATAGGGGTTAACTAGGGTGTTGTTTACACCTATATTATATAGTTAATTATCAAAACCCATAAGGATTATGCCTAGTGCACTTAATTTTCCAAATACAAATATTTAGAGACTGCCAGATCCATGAACAGTACTGATCTTGAGATTACCTTCTACTCAGACAACTGTAGTGGACAACAGAAGAATAAATTCACTTGTGAATGCTGTATCTATGTTAAGTATTCAAGCTGAGTCCATCACTCAAAAGTTCCTAATTACAGGACATACACAAAATGAAAGGGATAACGTGCATTCTGTGATAGAAAAATCTGTAAAGTAAGCATTGAAATCGGGACCAATTTATATTCCTTGGCAGTATGTTACATTAACACATTAAGAAATGAGGAATCTGTATAGAGTAACTGAAATACCCATGATGATTTCATCAATTTTAAAAATGTTTGTCAGCATTATGGGAACAATTCAAAGACAGAAGGCAGTGAAAATGTAAAGTTAGGGAAATCAAGATACTGAAGTTTAAAAAATGTAGTCACAGTGCATTTTTCATAAAAACGTATGAGCAAGAAGACTAAAAAAAATTGTGACTAACAAGCGATTTCGGTCGTTGCAGGGTAAAACTGTCGAAATGAACTTAGCATACACCAAGAAGATACAAGTTTCAGATAAAAAAAAAAAAAAAATCAGATATCCTGGACCTGATTAAAACAAATCGTATCCCTAAAAGCTACAAACTTTTATATTTCGGCATTCAAACCTTAAACCTTATTTTGATTAATAAGAGAATTATTATATTTTTTAACTAAAATTACATTTTTTGGGTTTTTATTACATTGTTCATTTCAAAATATTTTTCATTAACAAAATACACTATTTTTGCCTAAACTATTTCAAAATGTTAATTTTTCTGTATCTTTCCTATATTAAAAGTGTCACAACTGAAAAAATATAAATAAATAATAAATAAGAAAAGTGACACAACTCAAAGTCATGGTAACACAAATCTGTTAGAAAGGTTTACTGCACTTTTTCAAGTTGGCAATTTTTTTCTAATCTATTATTAATGCCCACAATCGAGATGAAACCTTATGATTCCTTTGTTTTCGCTTTTCTGAAAAATTGCATTTTTTGAGTTGTGCCACTTTTCCAGACGATGTGCGATACGGCCATTACTAATACTAATGCTAATAACCTTCAGACTGTACAGAAATTTTTCATGCAGTTCTCTACAATTTCTTTGAGACCAACTGAAATGATGGGATGTCTGGAGGAAAGAGTTTTTGTGCTTGCCCTTTGAATATTGCTGAAGTAAGAGAAGATTCCATAGGAAATCAAAGTGATCAATGAAAACTTGTTTACAGCATATCATGGAAAAATCTCAGCATAGATCAGATTGTTACACAACTAACAAGGAAGTACATTAGCCTGTCTTTATTTTTAAGATCTAAAATTGTATTATTTATACTGTTAAAGTTTCTTTTTTCACAAGTAATGTCAATTGATTCAAATAATATTGCAAAATAAAGGCCACTGGTTCACAGTGCCTTGTATAATTAGAAAGGTATAGTGTATATTGTCTAGTGGCACTGGGGGTTCCTCCAATTCTGCGATAGTTACTCTGTGATACATACAATACTCTGTAAAGGCCAGACAGTGTATGTTGTGTGTGTGTGTGATTTGTATGTGTAGTGCTGGGTTGTGTTGGCATGTTGTTCATCTGGCCACTTAGCCTAGAGGCCTGTGGAACACCATTGATCCCTAGTTACTGGCCATCTGCACGGGGAGCCAAGCCAAGTCAATAGGGAACAGTACTCTGGCAGGGCCAACCCCAGAGTTGTCTGAATTTTCTGGGAAGGGTCCACATAAAAAAAAATCCTAATCTGGCTGTCATGCTAGTGGATAAATTCCACAGTGTAGAGGCCAACCAGCACCAGCAGGCCTTGAATCCCACACTTGCCAAGTCAAGTGTCAGTGTGTAATCAGTCCTGAGTCCTAATCAGTGCCTCCATACCATTAGCAGCAGTCAAGGTCAGGTGTAGAAGTTGAGGAAATGGATCAATAGTTTGGAGACATTCTGTGCCAAGCTCAGGCCCATTGAAGTAGGTCTTAAAACCTACACTTGTCCACATATCAAATGTCAGCAGAGACTTAATCTCATGCTTCCAATCCTATTAGGAAGATAGACAAAGTAACAGCTACTAATCTTGAAACTGGTGATTAATGTACAATAGATATTTTGCTGGGGTGGGATCTATCACCACCAGAAGAGTTTTTTTTACTGAACAACAGGGTACAGGGGGGGGGGAGTACAAAGGAATGGTAACTGTTTATGAGGAAGACTACCTGGGTTGCACAGTGGTGTTGCACATAGGTATAAACAATTCAATTGTGGAAGAACTTTAGTGTATGATGAAGAAATCCTAAGAAACCCAGCAACTGACTGTAATAAAAGAGTGTGTTTCAAAAATTGAGGCATTAATTCCGAAAGATTGCCATATTAGCTGCAGAGCTCCAAATTAGTGTAGAGTCTAAGGGGAACATCATCCATCAACAGTTGCATATGAGTGTAGCCAGACTTCTGACCCCTTACCAGAACATGTTAGGTTTTAGGTTAGGTTTTTTTTTTTTTTTTTTTTAGGAGCATTAGCAACTAAGGCCATATTGCTCCGAGAATATGCGGTGGTCATTCCCTGACCTTTCCGCATTCTCCGTATTTGGTGATGACGGCTCAAACCCCGGTCTAATCAAGAAGCGTGTGCTACGCACTGCTGCTCCTTCCCACCTGGCTACGGAGGCACCCTTACCAGAAGATTGCTGTTATTTGGTTTTTAGGAGCATTAGCAACTAAGGCCATATTGCTCCGGGGATATGCAGTGGTCATTCCCTGACCTTTCTGCATCCTCCATATTTGGTGGCTCAGGGCTTGAATCCCGGTGTAATCAAGAAGCATGTGCTACACACTGCTGCTCCTGCCCACCTGGCTACGGAGTCGCCACTCTTACCAGAAGAAGGAGATGATGTGGACATGAAATGTTGTCAATGTGCCAGGAAAAGCAAGAGGAGTTTTCTTTCATGGCTAGCCACCATGGATGAAACTTGATCCATCACTATGATCCTGAAACTAAACAATTGTCAAAACTATGGAAGCATACAGAATCACCATCCCCAAAAAAGGCAAAGGTGCAACCAAGTCTCATCTTTTCAACCTTAAACCCATGCATGATACTTATTATTATTTTTATTATTATTAGCCATATGGGGCAAGGAAGCCCGAGGCTTATGCTGCACCAGCCAAAAAAAAAAAAAAATTCCTGAACTACCCAGAGAGAGAGAGAGAGAGAAATAAAAGGGAATCACCAAGGAAGAGAAGAATGGTGATATCCAGCTCAGGACCCTGGGTGTGCCAAGCCCATACTCACCAAATGTGAGCCCCTGGGTAGGTACTAAGTACTATAAGTTCTAATACCTTTTGTGCTTGGGATTTTCATTAAAAAAACTGCTGACAAGGTGATGCTGTCAGTTTTTTTGGAATCAGCATGGTGTAATACTAACATATTACCTTCAAAAGGGCTGTACTCTTGAGAGCAAAATATTATTCCAACCTCCACATAAAGCTATTGTACTATTACAAAAAAGATATATGGAGAAAACTGTCAAAAGATGTATGCGCCTGCTTCAAGACAGTGCCTCTGTTATTCCTCACATGTTGCAGTGAGGTGTGCCCATGAAACTGTTTGAAATATTGCTGCATCTTGCTTATTCCGCTGACCTTGTACCCTTGGATTTTTTCCTCTTTCCTGCCCTGAAGTCCTTTCTTCGTGGAAAACATTTTGCTGCTGAGTTGTGGTTTGAAGGGCAGTCAGAGGACTTCTGCAAAACTGGCCTGCGGAAGTGTAAAGTGTGTTAGTTGCCTGATGGCCCCGGGGTTTCCCCCATCTCCGAGTGCGGAAGTGTACTGAGAGGTAAAAAAAAAAAAAAAAATGTAATTTTGTCTGGTGATTATGTTGAAAAAGTGTAATACACGGTGTTTGTTTCAACCTTCTATTGCAACTACTTCTGAATACAAATCTTTTTTTAACCCCCCTCGTATATCTCAAAGGATGAGCAGAGCAAGAGAATAAATCATTTTTAAAAGTCATCAGTGGAGGAATAAAAGAATTCATGCACATTTTTAAATTTTTTATTAAATTTAACAAAAAGACTGAATATCTATGTCTTAATTTAAAAAAAGAAAAAACTTTTTTTCAAAATTAAAAAAGAAAATTTGGGTCAGACAGGCCAGCTGCTACTGATAGAACAACTTGCACAGCCTGGTCTGTTAGTTCCTCTTAATGCATACATCTCAGAAAACAGTGCATTACATCTACAACTACTCAAGTATAATTAGGAAGGTAGATTACAGCCATGGCTCTTGAATTGGTGATCAATGTGTAATAGGCATTTCAATTGAGACTTGTCAAACCACTCAGCAAAACATCTATTTGTAACATTAGCCCTGCTCTATGTCTGAATGGTATTTTGAAAGAGAATCTTAGGCAGACGTGAAAGATTTTAAGCAATTTATTATAACATAGGCAAAGTAAAGGCGACCATTTGGGGGGGGGGGGATGAGTGCAGAAATTCAGATTGGCTACTTGTAAGTAACCAGTTGGGTAGTAAATGAAAACAGCCTATTGCAACTGGTTTCTCAGCAGGCATTGACATTCTGGATAAGCTATTTCTTGCACAAGGGTTGTTTCTGCTTGAGTGGATTATGTGAATAACTAAAATTCATGTATATGAGCCACAGGAAAATTCTCTTCCTTTCACACGAAACTTCTGTACTCAGAAAATATTGTTTGTTTGTTTGTTTGTTATTTGGTTTTTAGGAGCATTAGCAACTAAGGCCATATTGCTCCGGGATATTAGCATTAGCATTAGTAGAGGCATTTGATGCAAGAAAGTAAGCTTATGCAGCATCAGCCAAAAAAAAAAAAAAACAAAAAAAAAAAATAAATAAAAAATAACCACTTCCACTTCACTCCTCTGTTCGTTTGAAATACCTGTCCAGCTGAGCCTTAAACTTATTTAGGCTATCAACTTCCACTACAAGGGATGGAAGTCTATTCCAGCAACCAACCACCTGCTGGCTAAAGGCAAATTTCCTCACGTCTATCCTACATCTGTCTTTCCTCAATTTGAATTTATGCCCTCTCAGGTGATTATTCTGAGCAAGAGGAAGAATCCCATCAGCATTGAGCATGCTCAAACCATTCAAGGCTTTATACACCTCTATCAGATCACCTCGCTGGTGCCTAGTCTCCAGACACTGTAATTTGCAAAACGTAAGCCTTTCTTCGTAAGAGCACCCATTTGTTCCATTCACTAATCTTGTTGCCCTTCTCTGTACTCGTTCCAGCATCTCTACATCCTTCTTGAAATGAGGCCTCCAGACCTGTATACAGTACTCTAGGTGCGGTCTGACCATTGCCTTATACAAGGGAATAATCACCTCCTTATCCCTGCTAGAAAAATTCCTATATATCATCGACAATACACTATGAGCTACTCTTGCAGCCCATCTGCACTGCTCAGAAAACTTCATATCTGCCTGCACAACCACCCCCAGGTCCCTTTCATTCTCTACCACTGTCAGTATAGTACCACAGAGTTGATACGTTGCTCTGGGGTTGCTTTTTCCCATATGTAGTACTTTACATTTGTCAATGTTAAACTTCATTTGCCACCTCTCAGCCCATCTGCTCAACCTTTCCAGATCCTGTTGCAGTAGCATAGTGTCAGTAGTGTCCTTGACAACCCTGCCAACCTTCGTATCGTCTGCAAACTTGCACATTAAGCTTGATATACCATCATCAATATCATTTATAAATACAGAAAACAATAATGGACCCAATACTGAACCCTGAGGGACTCCACTAATAACATTAGTCCACGATGAGCAGTGTCCATTGATTACCACTCTCTGTCTTCTCCCCCTCAACCACCCCTTTATCCATAGCAGCAATTTGCCTCCAATGCCACACTGCTCCAATTTGTGCAGCAGTCTTCCATGTGCAACAGTATCAAAAGCCTTTCTAAGATCCAAGTATATAATATCAAAGTTATTCCCTGTATCCAGTTCTTTTGTGACTGCATCATAGTATCCAATCAAATTGGTCAGGCAAGACTTCCCCTTAACAAAACCATGCTGTGTCTGAGCTATAACTGAAGTCTTGTCTAGATGATCCTGCCGTGCTTCTTTAACCAGTGCCTCCATTAATTTTCCAGGAACAGAAGTTAAACTAACAGGTCTATAATTACTTGTGTCGCCCTTTGATCCTCCTTTGTGAATTGGGGTCACATTTGCACATCTCCAGTCCATGGGTACTTCCCCTGAGTCCAAGGAAGCTCTCATAATTATGGCTAAGGGTTTGCTTACTTTCTTTGCTGCTTCCTTTAATATAACTGGATAGATCCCATCCACCCCAGGTGCCTTTCTTGTATTTATCTTCAACAATTTCTTTACTCTCAGTTATTACAAGATTCTCTAGCTTACTGCCAGAGTTGAATACACCTCTGGCATTCCCCTCGCTGAATAACTCCTCATGTGTGAATGTCGATGCAAAATATTCATTTAGTTTGTTAGCCACCTGAGCAGGATCATCAACAGTTGAACCATCGATATCAAGTGGGCCAATCTGATTCATCCCCTTCCTTCTAGAGTTTACATAACTAAAGAACTCTTTGCTGTTTTTCTTTGCATCCTTTGCCAAAGATTTCTCGTAATCTGCCTTTGCCTGCCCAACCTCCTTTGTAACTTGATTACAGATCAACTTGTATCTGTCATAGGTTCTGTGTCACGTGTTAATCTGTATGTATCCCATGCATTTTTCTTCTCTGCCATATGTCTCATTAGTTCATCTGACATCCACTTAGGCCTAAACCTTGAACAATATTTCTTAGTTGGTATGTAAAGCCTAATCGGTGGTCATATGCGGTGGTCATTCCCTGACCTTTCTGCATCCTCCATATTTGGTGGTGACGGACTCGAACCCCGGTCTAATCAAGAAGCGTGTGCTACGCACTGCTGCTCCTTCCCACCTGGCTACAATTTCAGAATTGATTCTCTGAATATAACTATAGTTTTTGAAACACAGTATAACTAGTTAATAAAGTTCTTGTGCATGTATGTAATTCAAAACTGTCATTACTATAATTTTATTATAAATGATTTAAATGACAGTTATATCCAAAAAAAGGGGAAAAAAAAAAATGTCATGGTAGGTTGCACATAGTGTGGTAAAGACTGTGAGCCTGCCAAGCACATGAGTTTGAGAAGTTGTGGTTGACAAGCTTGCATGACACTAAGTAACCAGTATATGATTTTTCATATCAGTAAAGTAGTATTAATATCATTAATACTATGTTACTAAATATCATTTTATGTTATTTTGATCCTGTGGATCGCCACAGGACCAAAATGAGCCACCATCATAAACTGTTATAATTCAGAAATATTTCAAAAGATGAAATTTATAATGTGAAATTCACGTTGCTAATGAGAAAAATCCAATGATAATTTTCAAATAAACATTTAAAGGCAAACAAGAAATTAAATTCTCTCACTCAAGTTTACATACAGTAGAATCCACAATTAAGCTTCCCTTATTCACAGGCCACTACAGATTCAAGTAATGGTCAGATTATATTAAAATTTAGTGTCTGCACATTTCAAAGGATAGGATAGGAAAGAGAATAAAACAAAGGGATTTTAATTGTTTTAAAAGGATAAATAAAAAGGATTCATAAATGTGTAAATGAATGGTGGGCACTCTCTACACTCAAACATCATAATATAATAAAATTATGGTGACCATATCCCTTGAATTAAATGGTCTTGTAGCTCGTAAATTCCTGATATAGTATTTGAATGCAGCAGTATATAAGTGTGAGGTATATGAAAATAATCGGTTTTGTACGTTGTGAAATGAAGTTATTGTTGAAATAACACATAGTATATTTATGGTCATATATTTATGTGCATTTTTTCATGTTAGAAAACTAAGAGAGGACAGCATATTGCAACTGGTTTCTGCTGCACTCTGCAGTTGGTGTAAACATTTTAGACAAGGTTTCATGAATAAACTTTGATTCCACCTCAGTTGATATGTTAATAATTAAAAAAAAAAAAAAATCAAGCATAATGAAACAAAGGAAATTGCTACATATTGCACACAGAATCTTGGCTCTAGTTATGGGTAATGTGGTGGTGTTTCAAACAGAATGTCAAACAAAATAATTTCCATGATTTTTATCTGTGAGAATATATATAGAGTGTTTCTAAATTACACTGACAAAATTATAGGCGTGGTTCTATAAACAAAAGCAAATATAAATAAAATAGTTCATATAAACATGTCTGATTCTGAATCGTCAGGAAGCTACAGCTGCTTGAAATTTAAAAAATGGCAATGGAATTTTGAATAGTAAAAAAAAAAATAAATAAATAAAATAAAATAAAAAAAATAATAAGGAGGCATACATCTAACATGAATAAGTATTTTACTAGGTATGCATCTACTTAACTATATTCATTATTTTTTAAAATTCAAAAAGCCACAGCTCCATAACTGTTCAGAATCACACACACATATGAACCTTTTCAATTGTTTTGGTACATAGAACTACCCCTATAATTTTGTCAGTATAATTCAGAAACACCCTATATATCAGCTTAACAAAAAAAAAAAAAACCAATATATATATATATAGAAATTGTTTATGCAGAAAAAAAACATTTCACAATTAGCATTGAGGAAGCAGTAATAGATTAAAGCAATTGTATTCAACTGGCAGGATGCATACCCCTGGGGATATACAAGGCTTTGTTGGAAAAAAAATCTATAAATTTTTTATATTACATGTATATGGTAAGTTTATTTGTGTTAATCATGTGCTCAGGTTAATTCAGTAGTCATCATCTGTATTATAAACAGGTATTATCTTGAAAACGTATTTTGGGGACTTAAATTTAGTAGAAAAATATAATGGATAAAATATTCTTTGAGAAAACTGTAATGAGTATATCGACAAAGGTTGAATAATCGAAAGGGATATATCAGCAAAAGGTTGAATTGAAATTTTTTTTTTTTTTTTTGACATACAAAAAACAAGTAGAATACTACTGGACAAAAGCAGAAATGAAATCCAATAACAATGAAGAGCCTGTAAAAACTATCAAATTTAATGAAATAATAAGAGTAAATGTGAGAAGCAACTTTATTCACTCTAACTTTAATCCTGACATTAACAAATATATGACATTGAGTACAGCTCATTGATCAAGTGCATTATATCTATTTTTTTAGCCACTGGACCAATGAGAACTTTACTTAACAAAAACTACCTTTCATTATACAGAGATAGTTGTGTGTGTACATGTGTGAAGTGGAAGGAAAGGCAACTAAAGCCATAAAGCAGCAGTATACAGTTCTGTAACAGTATGCATGTTTCAGTCAGTTTGTCCAGCTGCTGGAAGGAAAACCCAGGTCTCTGGGAGATAAAACCATGCAACTCTCACCTGACAATAATCAACTCAGTCATGTTTTAAAAACGGTCAAATAAAGTTCCTTCCACCCAGAGAGGATTCAAACCTAGGTATTTTTTACACTGTGTACAGTGACCCAGCAACAACTGGCCTTTATGCACGACTTATTTGCAGGAAGGAAAATGAATGGTTGCAGAACATAAGGTGTGATGAACTGCATTTTTATTTAAGTGACAAAGTGAATATCTACAAGTGTGAGATATGAGTAAAATCCAATTTGTGCATAATACAAGAACATACACTAACGGATAGTGATTTTTAGGTGAGACTGGATAGCAGAGTCCATCACAACTATCTATTTTTTCATATATGGGACACACGCGCACGCACACACACACACACTTAAAGAAATAAAGCAAAACAATAGAAATAGACTGTAATATGTTTTTTCAGTGGTAGCTACCTATACTCTTTTATGTTATATGTTTATTTCTCCAGACAGCATTAATCCGGGTTAATATATATTTTTATGCAAGATACTAAAGATGCTCTGCATATCATGACCAACATTCAGAATCTGTTGTAGACAACCTTTCAATAACAGTGCTAAGTTATGAGTTTTCTATCTTGTGGCCCTTTCACTGTAGAAATGTGAATCCACTATAGTTTTTGACACTGGGATTACCTGAAGGACCAGATCTAACATTAGCATACGCATTTCTCGATGGGTATGCTTCTGTCAAGAATGGCTTCCTTCAATTTTAGCCCACTTTAGATGATGCAAAACATTTGGTTTTAAAATGAGCTACAACCAATTCTGAATCTTTACTGGTGATAGAAATTTTTTATTCTCTTCCACATCCTTTGAAATGTTTTGAAACACAAACTTTGAATAAAAATTTAAATGTATTCTGGCCACAGTTCAGTCTGCAAAAGCCTGTATAGAAAAATTAAATTATGAATGTCATATATATCACTTTAAACAATCTTTTAATTAGTTATGTATTTCAATTCAATTTGAAAATTATTTAAAAATATAAATCAGTTTTTTATAATAAATTTATAATCATGAAATATTGAAATAATTATATTTAAAAATAGATTTGAAATATTAAGAAGGTAGCACATGTAAATTACATTTTAAAGGATATAACTTACATATTAAAAGGCACGTAAATACAAGATGAAGCAGCTGTCAGCTAGGTTTTCTCACCTTGACAGTGTGGACTTCTCCATCAGAGTGAGTTCCCTCTGTGGATGAAGACTTCTCAGGCAGATGGTGTGCCCCTGTGTGGCGCTGCTCCTGTACAGAAGCCAAGCTGGCGAGCAGGAAACAAAAAATAACCAGCTGCAAAACTCAGTAGTAACTAAGAGAGTACTTTGTACAGTTTGTGAGAGAGTGAGGCTGTCAAAACAAAATGCCTGGTGGGTGCCCGTGGCCTGCAGCTAGAGGTGCTCAAACATCTGTGTGAAGGCGGCGTGCAGAAGCCAAGCTGCCAAGAGGGAAAGAAACAACCCATTGGCAAATGGGAGAGGCTCCTGGCATTTTAATAGTTAGAGGAAGTGTAATTTATTTCTACAGCACAAGCACCACATGGGCCAAGATACTGATTTTCTGCATAACTGAATTAATATTGGACTGTTAGCAAAACTCATAAATAGCAAAAATAGCTAATTTAATAAATATCTTATATATGTATATATATATATATATTTATATATTCACTACAAAAGTGGTAAGCATTTAAAAGAGCCATTCTACTTAACAGCCATTCAGAATGCCAACTTTTGAATAATTGTATTATATATTACTCTTGAAAGTAAATATAATACAGTGATTCACATTTATATAACAGCAGATCAAATTCAAGCAGAATGCAAAATTTGTCATGCATGCTCATGACAAGATCTGAATTTAAAATTCAGTCAGCTATCATATTGTCCAAGACTTTTTGCATGAAAAAGCTAAAACAATATGATTTTGTTGTTTATTTTATCCACTTCTAACAGCATCAGGCATTACATTCATGTGCATTAAATACTATGAAACTAATCACAATAACTTGATCTATTTTAAATAAATATCAGCCAAAACATGCATTAAACAGCTAAAAATTGTATACAGACATGCAAAAATATGAAAAGAAGATGAAGTTTTGTATATAAATATTTATGTAAAAACAAGAATGTTCAGTACTGTTTATAAGTAGTTATTACTAATGACATGATAGTTTCCAAGCATTCAAGAATTTATTTATTTATGACTGTCAATTACAATTTTGTATCAAGACATGTAATGAAATGCAAAATGGGTTTCTGATGTTCTGCTATAACTATGAATCAGTGACATGTATATTCTGATTTATAATCATTAACTAGCTTTTAAAAAAAAAATAATTCAAATTACCATATTTTGTGGTCAATAAGATGTATCCACATTTCAGAAGGAAAATTTTGGGAAAAATATTTTATTGCATATAGCATTATTTGAAGCACAAACAAAAGTGCTTACTAAACAAAATGTCAGTGTAAAATAAAGCTTTTACTCATTGTATAATGCTAAAAAAATGTATCGTCACTACTGATATTATAGTTTGAACTTTCACTTTCTTTAAATGATTCCATATTTCTTGAAAGTTATGAAAACTGTCTCGTGTTTCACTCATGAGACAGTTTCCACAATTTCCATTACTTTTTTTCCTTGGTTGCTTTGTTCATCCTGTTGGAGTCAAATCATGGTTTCATGTCTTCATCCATTTTGCCCATTTCTGTGTGAATACTTTTAAGGGAATGTTTATCGAGATGTCCAACAATTGTAGTTGGCTAACACTGTTTAATTCAGTAAAGATTCTTATTTTTTTTTTTTTTGCCGCCTCTGCTACATGTGATTTGAAATGGTCACAATAAAAGAGCTTGCTTTCTTAGAGTGCTTCATGGATATATTTGACACAATCTCTAGTCATGTCTAAAGATAAAGACATCACTACACACCTGGTAAACCTTCCATAAGATGCAGGAAATTTTAGACAAAATTTCCAGGAAAAAAAGTATCTTATGGTCTGGAAAATATGATAGTTATCAATAAATATGTTGCATATTATGACTATCTGAGGTCTACTGATAATGAATGGAACACAAATTTTATAGTATGTTTTTTCCTTGTATCAAACCACTAATATACTATGGAATACTAACTGCCTTCTATTTGTGTTTGAACTGCAAATGTTCAAAGACTGTCTAAAATTTATCAATGGGGAGGGGGAAAGACCACAGAGTGGCAAAACTCTCATTACAATGGCAGGTCATATCCCCACTGTATACCAAAACCATTTAAAAAAACAATATTTGGAAGAAAAAAAAGCAACAGGATATGAGATTCTTTATAACAAAATTTAAGAACATTTTCCTAAAATGAAAACTCAAGAATATTACTGGCTTAATTTTAATTTGCATCAAATCCAAAATATTAACTCTGGATATGTAAGGAAATAAGAACCTTTCAACCTTTACCAAATTTCAATGAAGAGTCTGGATGTGGTACGCCTAGGCTACTGAATATTCTGTCACCACACGAGTTATGATGAAGGGCCTGGGAAAACTTATCTATGTGAATAAGATGGAACTGTACAAAAAACATTTGTTTTTGATATAATCTGTTGTTAACTCAATGTACAGTTCCTACTTTAATTTAAAAAAGTAAGTAGTCATAATCTTACCAAAAAAAAAGTTTGATCTTCATGTAGCTTTGTTATAGCAGTTGCTGAGGGTTCTCTGAAATCAACATGTATGTGTTGAGTATCTCTGCAAAGCATGTTATAGCAAGTGGTTTGTGTGTTTGATGATATGTTTGTATTGTATTGACTGGCCTCTTAGCAAAGAGGCCAGTCATACAACAACCAGTCAGCAAAAGTCATCTGGAAATCTGATGGCATCCTCTGTCCTTGATCATTCTGGGTCTCTTGCTACAACCCTATGGCCTTTCAGGGACAGAACACTACAAATTAGCATCATCGCGGCACAGAATATAGAGGGGTTTCTTAAATGTCAAAAAAAAAAAAAAAGTAGAAATCTGTAGATCAAAACTATTGGGTGAATGATTAAATTCCTTGAAACTTAATTATCTTGAATAGAACCTTGAACTTTCTGTAAAGCCTCAACTGGAGTACTGCTGAGGAGAAGGAAAACTCTATTCATCGATTTTCTTTGGTGGTCTCACTTAAAGATATTATTATTTTATTAGATAAAAGAAGAAATATTCACATCTTTTGTAAAATATTTTACACCAGATGTCCACATTCATGTATGTTAATCAAGAATTCTAGGAGTACTGACAACTGTAACCAACATTATATTGTGTAAATCATTTGAGATGGTGAGTTTGTGAACTATCAACTCTACATGTATTGCTTTTGCCATGGGTTTCCAGTTTTTTTTTTTTTTTATCTCAGTCACAATTCTTGAAAGGCATACTTCAGGATTTGCTAAAATTATATTCACATTTTTCTTAGAAAGCAGTTTTATTCTTCTGTCACGTATGTGATAAACCATTTAATTTAACCCAAATGTTTTGAAACTGTTGAATTTAGAAGACCAGGATCATCCCTGATTGAATTATTTTGCTCAAAATTTTACTTGAAAGTATGAAGGTTTTTTTTTTTTTTTTTAAGTTAGTTGTTGGTGCATCGGCTTCTATGGCCATAATGCACCTCCAAGATTTTTGCAGTACTCTGATCCAAGCCCGAGGCGGGATTCAAACCCGCGACCTTTGGGCTAGCCCGGTTGGCTAGGTATGAAGGTGAAAGCTCTCATAAATGGTTTCCATCCTTTCATAATCTTTTTTTTTTTTGTCAAAGTTGGAAATCCAATGATACTAGCAGGGGTGGCCCAGTATCACCTATTCTGTCAAAAATTTGACAGAATAGGTGATACCAATTTCATCAAATCCATCTTATATGCAACCTCACTTACATCCATATGTGATTATAATAATATTATTGACTGGAAACCTTTCCTAATATTTTTTGATATACACAGGAATTTGTAACAGCTTGTGTCAATATTCAGATAGGTAAGTGGTATTTGATAACTGGAGACCAGTTATATCGTTGATATCAATTAGTGTAGCTGGTTTGCCATCCATCAGTTATTGCAAAGGTTTGTGTTTGATTCCTGTCACTCATGTCCTAACATTTTCTAGTTCATTTTAACACTGAGTTAGTCTCAGGTGGGGAATGCATAGCTTTTTTCCCTCTCAGCAATTTGAGATGATTTGCCTGTTTGTAGTAAATTTATCCAATTAAGTCATTGATTGTTTGTCATTGTGTGTACTGTAGGCCAATTCATTTACCAAGCATACAAAATTACAGACTGGATATAATTATAAAGTAATTTTAGGACTAACTGGCAGGGCTGTTAACAACAGTAAAGACAATATGCTACTGCAACAGGACCTAGATAAGTTGGGCAAATGGACTGAGAGGTGGCAATTGAAGCTTAACATTGACAATTGCAAAGTACTGCATATGGGTAGCATTAACCCAAGAAAAACATACCAACAGTGTGGTACTACACTCAGGGAAGTGGAGATGAAAATGATCTGAGGGTAATTGAGCAGTCACATATGAAGTTCGCTGAGCAGTGCAGATGGGCTGCCAGAGCAGGTCATGGAGTCTTGTCAATGATATATAGGAATTTTGCTAGCAAAGATAAGGAGGTGATTATCCCGTTGTACAAGGCAATGGTCAGGCCACACCTTGAGTACTGTGTACAGGTCTGGAGGCCTCATTTTAGGAAGGATTTAGAGTTGAGTTGCTAGAATGAGTATAAAGAAGGGCAACAAGATTGGTGAGGGGAAACAAAGGGTGCTCTTACCAAGAAAGGCTTAAGTTCTGCAAATTGCAGTGCCTGGAGACTAAGCACCTGTGAGGTGATCTGATTGAGGTGTATAAGGCCTTGAACGGATTGAGCAAGTTGATGGGATTCATCCTCTTGCTCAGATTACGAACCTGAGGAGGCATAGATTCAAATTGAGAAAAGGCAGTTGTAGAATAGATGTGCAGATGTTGTTGTTGTTGTTTAAGGGTTTTAAGACACAAGGGCATCAATGGCCAAGATGTGTCTTTCCAAGTTTTTAATGTAAATCAAACATTTTTTTCAGATTTGTTTATCAAATCTGATTTGCCGAATAAAATTAAATAATTCATCTATATTCGCAGAGTTGTCTAAGATCTGTTGAAGGGTAACTTGATTCTGGTTATTACATAAACTCTGAAAACAAAGGAATCTGGAATTCCTGAATCGAGGGCATACCAAAAGAATGTGTTTTACTGAAAGTTGAACTTGGCATTGAAAACAGAGTGGGGAATTTTTGTTTGTCAATAGATGAAAATGAGTAAGATGAGTATGTCCAATTCTCAGTCTGGCAAGTATTACTACTTCTCTGCGACTCTCTCTGATGCTTGAGTTCCATATTTCTGGATTAGGTTTTATTTCATGTAGTTTATTGTTGACTTCATTTTTCCATATTTGGGCCCATTCATTTTCACTTTCTCTAATAATGATTGGACTAAAATCAGTGTGTGGAACTAGCATTGTTCTTTTTGGCAGTTCTGATGCTGACTTAGCTGCAATGTCTGTTTTTTCATTGCCTTCTATTCTGCAGTGTCCTGGGATCCAGCAAAGAGTTATTTCAGAGTGTTTCTTTTGACAAAGGTTGATTAAAAACTCAATTTCTTGTAGAAGAGGGTGACGAGAATGTCGTTTACCCTGTATGGCTGAAATATCACTGAGTGAATCCGAGTATATTAAGACAGAGAGTGATGACTATTGACATATTTCACTTAATGCAAGCTGTATAGCATACAGTTCTGCAGTTAGAATGCTGCACTCAACTGGAAGGGATTTTGAAATTACATGCGAAGGGAACACGATTGCTGCACCTACATGTGATTGGGTTTTAGATCTATCCGTATAGATTATGAGTTTCCCAGTGTGTTGCGAAGTATAGTTGGCATGCAACTGTCGGATATTACATAGTGGAATGGTATTTTTTGGCCACTGAGCGAAGTAAAGATCAATGTTTATATGATGTCTATTCCATGGAGGTAAAGGCATATTTGCACTTTCCGCAATTTTATTGAGATCGAGTTTCCACTTTTTTATTACTTCTTGAAGACGAATTCCAGCAGGTCTGGGTTCATTAGGTTTGGATTCATAAAGTGTTGACCATAAAGGTTGGTTGAGATATACCCAACAGGGGTGAGTTGGAAAGCTTCTTATTTTGGCAGCGTATTGGCAGAGTAGGCGTTGTCTTCTAAGATAAAGCGGAGGGTCGTGTGCTTCTATATACAAGCTTTGAACTGGCGAGGTTCTGTAGGCGCCTAGTGCTGATCGAAGGGCACTGTGTTGAATGGTGTTCACAGACCGTAAGATGCTGTTTTTAGCTGATGCATATACTATTGCTCCATAGTCTAATCGTGACCGGATTAGAGCACGATATAAATTCAGCAATGACTGTCTGTCAGCACCCCAAGATGTTGAGGATACTGCACGAAGGATGTTTAGTTTCTGGAGGCACATAGTTCGTAGATAGGTTACATGTTTACGAAAATTTAATTTGGTGTCTAAATTCAGACCCAATAATCTTATGCAGTCTGTCATCGGTATTTCTCTGCCTTTCAGTTTTAATACAGGTTCCGGATGAAGCGATCGTAATTTACAGAAGTGTATTGCTGCTGTTTTCCCCTCGGTTAATTGATAGCCGTTGCTTTCTGTCCAAGTTTCAATTTTGTTTATTGCTATCTGTAGTTGTCTTTCAATGGTAGCCATGTTCGATGATTGACAGGAAATAGCAAGATCATCTGCATACATATAAACTTCAACCGTGGCTGGGATGTCTCTTATAATGCTACTGGTACGTAATGCAAAGAGTGTGGCACTTAAAATCGATCCCTGAGGTACTCCTTCTTCTTGTGTGTGAATTTTGGACAGCTCATTCTGGAATCTTACTTGAAAGTTCCTGAGGTGAAGAAAATTCTGAATGAATCTAGGCAGGTTACCTCTCAGTCCAAGTTTGTATAAGTCTTGGAGGATTCCATATCTCCAGGTTGTATCGAATGCTTTGGTAATATCGAACGTTATCATTACCATGTGCTGTTTCTTAAGAAAAGCATTTCGAATGTGAGCTTCAACCTTGATGTGGACATCAGTTGTACACCTGTCATGGCGGAAACCAAATTGATGGCATGATATAGCATCTTGATCTTCAACAATCCAGACACGTCTCTTATGAACCATCTTTTCTATTATCTTTCCTAAACAGCTTGTCAAAGATATAGGACGATAACTATTGGGGGTTGTTGTTTGTTTGTTATTTGGTTTTTAGGAGCATTAGCAACTAAGGCCATATTGCTCCGGGATATGCGGTGGTCATTCCCTGACCTTTCCGCATCCTCCGTATTTGGTGGTGACGGGCTCGAACCCCGGTCTAATCAAGAAGCTATTATTATTATTATTATTTGGTTTTTAGGAGCATTAGCAACTAAGGCCATATTGCTCCGGTGCGGTGGTCATTCCCTGACCTTTCCGCATGCTCCGTATTTGGTGGTGACGGGCTCGAACCCCCAGTCTAATCAAGAAGCGTGTGCTACGCACTGCTGCTCCTTCCCACCTGGCTACGGAGGCGCCAACTATTGGGGGAGGAAGCATCTTTCCCAGGTTTCGCTATGGCTATCACAACTGACTGATGCCATGTATCAGGATAAACATTCTCCTCAAAGATTCTGTTGTAAAATTTCAGTAGTGAAGATTTTGAGTTTGAGTTGAGGTGGCGAACCATTATGTAGAAAATGCCATCTGGTCCAGCAGAACTATTTCTAGAATTCTGGAGAGCTTCATTGAGTTCATTCATCATGAACGGAAGGTTATAAGAATAAGATTGTTTTGTAACATAGTTAATTTTATATTTTTCCATGGACATTTTTTGCGTCTAAATGAGTCTTCATAAGATTGAGATGATGAAGTGACTGCAAATGTTTCTGCTAAAGCCTCTGCAATATCAGTTGGAGAGGAAATATCTATTCCTTTCCAGGACAGGATTGGGGCTTTGGTCTGTTGATACTTTCCACTGAGGATACGGATCTTTCTCCAAATTATTCTGGGGTCAGTGTTTCTGGAGATGGTAGAACTGAATCGAATCCACGCATCCTGTTTAGCTTTTCTACGAATTCGACGTGCTTCAGCTTTCAGCCGTTTATAATATATAAGATTCTCCATTGTAGCATTTCGGCAAAAAATGTTCCAAGCTTTGTTTTGTTTCCTTTTGCAAGAAAGCAGTCCCTTGTCCACCAACTATTATACCTTTGTTTCGTAATGTTAACTTTAGGTATTGCACTGTCAGCAGCTCCAAGTAATTCTTCTACTATATGTCTAGTGGCATTATTAATTGATGCAGTAAGAATCAAATGGTTATCAAATTGCACTGTTTTCGAAAACTTCTCCCAGTTAGCTCGATGAAAATTCCACGTAATTCTTTGGTTAGATGTATAGTTTGTATCTGTCTGTATTTTGCAAATTATAGGAAAGTGATCACTATTGTGAAGGTCGGTTAATACTCTCCAATCAACACTAGGATACATGGACGAGGAACATATGGACAGATCTAGAGCAGAGCTAGAACCTGTAGGCAAGTGGATATAAGTATGCACACCGGTATTCAGTAGTATTAAGTGATGGTTATCAAGTAGAGTTTCGATCATCCTCCCTCTACGATCCATGTTCGGGGAACCCCACAAAGGATGATGAGCATTTAGATCACCTAGAAAGCATACAGGTTGGGGTAGTTGATTAAGTAAATTATCAAGTTCTGCAATGGAACATGAAACGTTTGGTGGAATATAAATGGAGACAAGAGTGAGATTAATCCCAAGAACAATACGAACGGCTACTGCTTCTAGATTAGTGGAAAGTTGAACGGGTTTCGATGGTACATTACTACGAACTAATATTGCTACTCCTCCTCTTGCTGGAGAATCAGAACATCTGTCACGTCTATATAGTGTATACCGTGAGAAGTGTGGGCTGTAATTTGATGATAAATAAGTTTCCTGTAGACAAATACATGCAGGATCATGCTGGTGCATTAGGTATTTTAATTCGTCAAGATTGCTTCTTAGTCCTCTACAATTCAATTGAATAATTTTCTGCATTACTTGGGTTTAGGTTAGATGGATTGGTCTGATCGTTTGTTTTTCCCTCGATCCTGTTTATATTTCTCTCATTTTGAAAAGACTGGGCGAGTAATATCCATCTCATCATCAGCATGAAGCATGAGAACAGCATCATCATTGTCTAATTTCTCATCGATTTCCATGGTTCGTTCAGTTGGTTTATTTTGTGTACGATGAACATCTTTCTCCTTTAATAATGTGCCTGAGTTTGGAACGTCTTCTTGTGGCTTGGATGGCTTTGTATTAGTAGAATTTGATGGACTCTTTGTCTTTGTTGCTGTTAGTGTCTCACCATCCGCAAGGATGGATCTAGCCCATTTAATAAGAGATAATTTAGGAGGAATAGTAATATAAGTCTGTGTAGAAAATTCTTTAGTGTTTTTGACTGCATTGGAATATGTTTTGGCAGGCATCACATTTAATATCTGTTTACGTGCCTCTTGGTAAGATACATTTTTCTCTACCTTGTACTTCATTATTTTCTTTCCCATTTTCCATAATTCGCAAATTCTAGAATATGCGGGGTGAGTACCCTGGCAATTGGGACACTTTGGCGTTGCTGTTGTACATTCAGTTTGGGAATGGTCTGATGAGCCACACAGGGGACAGATTGTCTTACACTGGCATGCTGTTTGAGAATGACCATACTTCTGGCATTTAAAGCATCTAAGTGGATTTGGTATATATGGTCGGATCTTACAGGAAAGGTAGCCAGCTTTTACTGATTCTGGTAGATTCGGACTGCTGAAGGTAAGGATAACATTTCTTGTGGGTGTAAGGACACCATCTTGTTTGGTCATAATTCTCTTAGCACCGACCACACGTTGTGCTTTAAGTTCTTCGGCAATTTCTTCCTCAGAAACATTAAGGAGGTCCCATTCCGAGATGACTCCTTTTGAGGTGTTTAAACTTCTGTGCGGGGTTACCGAAATGGGAAGGCCTCCGAAGGTCGTATGCTTCAGGAGTTGTCTAGAATGACTGGGATGGGAAGTCTCTATAAGAAGATCTCCTGAGCGAAGGTGTTTGACAATTTTGGGAGTACCTGCTACAGCCTATGCTTTTCTGCACAAGAAATGGCGATAAGCTACTAAGAGGTTTCGTTGATAAAGAGTGTAAAATTAGAAAAGCAGGTATGTCATGTGAAGAATCATCTTTTTTGATTCTTTTTGCTTGAGATGACTCAAGTTCATGCGAGCACGTAGGCTCTACAGTTGGTGATATTAATGGATCCATAATTGCTCCTTTTCGCCCTGAGTATTAGATTAATACTCAGACTACCAGCCCCGCCACGTGGAGGCAGGAGCGGTGCCACCAGTGACCAAGCGATACAAGATTAGTGGTTAGTTTGTTAGAGAAATGGGTTATATATATATATATATATATATAAAAAAGAAAGGTGTATTTCCTTCCTTGATACTAAGCTTAGTTCTTTATTTAGAAAAAGCCAAAATTAAATAACTTGAAATAAAGAAGGTTTTAACAATCTCTACAATCTGTCGCTTAGAGAAAAGACGCTTTCAAATCACTTTGGAAATATCGCTATGATCACTCGCTTGGCACTCTGGGCCAGATGTGCAGAAAGTTGCCTTTGGCTAGCAGGTAGTTGATTGCTGGAACAGACCTCCATTACTTGTTGTGGAAGGTGATAGCTTAAATAAATTTAAGGCTGAGCTAGACAGGCATTTGGAGTGAATGGATGTGTGAAATGGGAGCTTTTTTTTTTTGGCTGATGCTGCAAAAGCTTGGTTTCTTCCATTGTATGCCTCAGCTAATGCTAATGAGATCTTACTGTTTGGCTTTTGAGGTTGATTAGGCATGTCACTTGTGGAGATATCTTAACATCTTAATATGCTGTTTAAAAGTCGTGAAGTAGGAAATGATGTGTACAAATACTAAATTAAAAGTATTTTAGCTGGTTTTAAATGAAAGTTTAAGGTTCCTGTAGAAAAATTTTAATTATTCAAATTAAAAATTAATAAAAATTGATAATAAAGGGATTGGTTTGGTTTGGTTTGGTTTTGGTTTTATTGGCGCATTAGCTACTAAGGCTATAATGCGCCAAGGATAATAAAGGGAAAAAAAATAACTCACTCAAAGAGAGGTAGTTACTACAGAAACCAACACCATATGAAAATTAAGACCGTCCAGGCGTATAGATAACTTAAGTATTCAAATGAATGCAATACACCATTAAAAGAATTTATGCAGAAAACAAACTTTTGCACAGAAATAGGATGTAGCAAATAATGTAGAAAAGTGAAATAAGTCAGTGAAGGCTTAGTCTAGCACACTAAACCTTTAAAGACAAAATGGTTTCCAAAAGGTTTTAAAGCTCATTACAGAATATATAAAGAGAGATCTTTATCTCTAAACCTTGCCATATACCAGTTTGCCATCTCCCTGAAAACACATTTCAATATTTTCATTGAGACAGCAAACATAGTAATCCATTCTTACTTTGATAATAAAAATAAATAAATAAATAATAATAAAATCTTTGCAAAAGCAGTCTTATTTTGAGAAGAAACTAACTGGATTCTGTTAACATAATTCTTTGCTGATAACACTGGACACAAAAATTAGGGTCCTTGATAAAAATCCTGTAATTCTTCACTTATGCTAGTATGTATGAATTAAATAAACTTATTATTGGGGATGCTCACAATTCATAATATTCTGGATAGTTTGCTTTTTATGGCAAATATTATAAAATGATCAAAAATGGAAAATGTAGAAAAATTGGAATCCTTATCCAGTTTTCTCCAATTCTAATATCCAAGACATTCAGCTAAAACATTCAGAAATGGGCTTAGATAATTCTTATTTTATGCTTGTTTTCTTGTATATTTATATTTGTTGAATCAGATAATAAAGTAGTGCTCAGAAGATTACCATTAGCATTTTTGAGGCATATGATGCAAGAAAGCAAGTTTATACAGCATCAGCAAAAAAAAAAAAAAAAACACCTTTCCACTTCGCCCATTCATTCGCTCCAAATGTTTGTCTAGTTCTGCTTGAATTTATTTAAGCTGTCAACGTCTACAATGACAGATGGGAGTTTGTTCCAGCAATCAACCACCACCAGCTGGCTAAAGACAAATTTCTGCACATCTCTTCTACAACTGTCTTTTCTCAATTTGAATTTACGTCCCCTCAGATGATTAATCTGGGCAAGAGGAAGAATCCCATCAGCATTGAGCATGCTCAAACCATTCAAGGCCTTATACCATTCAATCAGATCACCTTGCAGGTGCCTAGTTTCCAGACACTGTAATTTGAAAAATTTAAGCCTTTCTTCATAAGAGCTACCCTTTGTTCCATTCACTAATCTTGTTACTCTTCTCTGTACTCATTCCAGCAACTCTACATCCTTCCTAAAATGTGGCCTCCAGACCTGTATACAGTACTCAGGGTGTGGCTTGACCAATGCCTTATACAAGGGGATAATCACATCCTTTTTCCCTGCTAGAAAAATTCCTGTATATCATTGACAAGACAACATGAGCTACTCTTGCAGACAACTTCATATCTAACTGCACAATTACCCCCAGGTCCTTTTCATTCTCTACCCCCATCAGTGTAGTACCATACAGTTGATATGTTACTCTGATACTGAAAAGTGGAATAATCCCTTCTTAAAAATGGCTTGTGCTATAAAGTTGCTATATACTGTATACTGAAGTTTAAATGTATTTAATATCAATTAGAATTTTCAAACCATTTTAATACAGAATATTCATATAAATAACTATTTTGATTAATGCCAGTGCAGCTCATTAAATTTCAAAGTGGAATAAAATCTGAAAAAACAATTAGTAAGGTTTCATTTTTAGTATTATGATAGATGAAATTAAATTGAACAAAGTATAAATGAAGAAAATTTCAGTGATAGATTGGCCCCTCCACATATGTATGAATAGAGTGGCTATAATTAAAGTTGATCTACTCGTTGCAGCTGAAGGAAAAAAAAAAAAAAAAACCTAACTAATGGAAAACCAAAGAAACTTGACAAGAGAGTAATGGTCCCAAGTACTAGCCTAATGGCAGGATTCAGCATTAATCTAAAAATGTAGCCAGTATTATACATGACTGATAGTATATTGCATCATTAGATCAGTCCTAAAATGAATAAAATTTTCAAACATCCACACATTATTGTTATTGGTTTTATGGGGCATCAGCTTCTTACTCCATATGTGTGTGTGTGTGTGTGTGTGTGTGTGTGTGTGTGTGTGTGTGTGTGTGTGTGTGTGTGTGTGTGTCTTCACAAGCTTATTTGCATGTTGTGCTGGCTGAAAAACCCTGAATAACTTATGGGTATATGATACTCTTTTTACTTGAGATCAGCTGACTACAGCCCCAATTGAAGAGGTCTTTAAAAATTGCTCCAGTCTCTTAGGAGGATTTGAACCTAGACCTCTAATGAATAACAAGTAGCAATACAACTATACTGTCACAGAGATGTCACACATTGACTTTGTGTTCTCTCTACATAAACTATGTTATGATATGTTAAGAGGATCTCTTTTTGAAAAGAATCCTCTAAAAGAACTCAACAATAAATTTGATCCATAAATCCATACCACATAGTAGCTAGGCAGATGTAACAGGCCTTCCAGAATCATGTGAGAATTGTCTTTTTGCAGCTGTGGGTATTAACATCTCTGCTCGAGTGGAAATGGGCTTTATCTGGTCATAAAATATTTCAATGTATTTATTATCAACTTTAATTTTTATAAGATACTAAACATAATTAAAGCTGCCACAGTACCAGAAAAAAATTAGTATTAATAGTGGCGCAAATGATGCAAGGAAGCAGCACGTGTATATAGCATCAGAAAAAAACCTTCCTACATTACCTGTCCATCTCCCCTAATAAAATTTTCTTATTCTTCCTTAAATTTATTAAAACTATATCTGATATTCATTGAGGTTTAAGCCTTAAACAGCATCTCTTACTTGGTATAAAAACCCTGGTAGCTTCTACAGTTATTTTCCTGAATACTCATTTAGAATCTATAGTTGGTAATATCATCGCTTAGTCACACTGAATAGAATTTAAAAACTGTCTGAGATCATTGTAGTTACCTTTACAAAAGCAAAATCCCTTTCCTTTACCTTTTACATCTTTAAGCCGATCCCATATTAATATGCTGCAATCACTGACCTAGTGGTTCCTTTATCTGGAGATTCCTAATGCACAAAGAGTCACTCCTGATAATCAGATGAAAGGTATTGCTTTCTTTCACTGCCTTTCTAACATTAATAGAAACAAAGAAAACAGTTATCCAATAAATCCAGGAAAGTCTTGCTACTGTGTATGACCAACCCACAAATCCAGTCAATATCTGGTAATTTACTGGCCCAATCTAATTGTCTATATAGTTGTTCATTATACTCATCATAGGTATTTGTCCTACCACACTCCCACTCTTCCGTTTTTGTTTTCACAGTGATTATGTCACATGAAACTGACTCAACACTGCACTGGCCATTCTCGTCAACTGAGTTTGCTGCCTGAGATTTTATATGCCTCTTCACCAAGACTGACCTCTGGTTAAGTCGAAAAAAGACCACTTCCACCACATGGAAATGGCCCTGGTCCAAATTACTTCTGTTGAAGTTGAGAAATATTTCCCTTTATGGCAGACAGGACTTTATTGAGCACAGCTAATCCTATTTTTTGTTGGAAGTCCCAAATGCAAAAGTGTTTAGAACCTTTAGTACTTAGTACTGTGCATGGGTGGCTACCTTATACAAGGTGCGCAAAAAGTTTCTGGACTGGTACAAAAAAAAAAGAACACAAAGCGAAGGAGCTCAAAAATGGTTTTATTTTTATTCAAAGTCATAACCATCTGATTGAATACACTTATTATACCTTTCTAAAAGTTTCTGAAAAGTCAGTGAAGGTGTCCAAAGAGATTATGTTCAGTTTGGCAGTTATATTTTTCTTCATTCCTCAACATCCTGAAATCTCTTTCCTCTGAGGGCAGTTTTCACCTTGGAGGGAGGAATAAATCAGCTGGTACTAGATCAGAAGAGTAGAGTGGATGGTTGATCTGTACAATGTCACGATTTGTCAGAAATGCCTTCACACCAAATGCAGAATTGGCAGAGGCATTGTCGTGCAACAAGAACCAACTGCCTTTCTCTTGAAATTGCAGCCCAAAGGGTAATGCACTTCAGTAGTCTTTGAAGCACCTGTATGTAGAAAGCAGCATTGACTCACTCCCCTTCAGGTAAAATTCCTTGTGAATCACATCCTGTTTGCTGAAAAACATGATCAGCATTGTCTTGATCCTGGACTTCCGTAAATGAAACTTTTTGGGCCTTGGTGATGATTTTCTTTGTCTTTGGGTCATTTTAAAACATTCAACACTCATCTCCAATGATAATACAGCAATTAAGGAAATTAGAACTGTCTTGACAAGTCTGGATGAAGTCTGCATGATGACACTCCTCGTTACTTCTGCTCATCTGTGAAGCACAAAATTTGCACAGACCTTCCTTTTTCCTAAATCTTCATGCAGAATTTGACAATTCATCTCCTTATTCATATCCAACTCATCAGACATCATTCTGAGGATGAAACGATAATCTCTTATCGTTTCATTGATGGACTCCCATTTCCTGGGTCATTGTGAATATCCTCATGTCGGTCTTTGAACCGCTTATACTATTCATACTGGAATGACTTAACGTTCCATCACCATAAACAGTTTTTAACATTTCATATGTTTTTGTTGCAGATTTTCCCAGTTTAAAGCAAAATTTGATATTCTTTGCTCCATTGCAAAATTATGACGAGTAATATTAATGCTACCAACGAACCGGTTATTACTTGCAACCAGTTCTTGTCAGTGTACTAGACAATCACCATACAACAATTTGTTGGAGAAAGTTTGAACAATAACATACCACTTGCATTTATTTTCAAACTTATTGAACATGGCTGCAACAGCACCAGTCTGGGAACTTCATTGCCACTCTTTGTATGTGTAACATCACAGAATTTGATCATCTGATGGACTATGCACAAATTACATGAGATAGACCAAAACAACATGCAACACCAGCTACTTGTTAGTTCCTTGTGCATCCATCAGTGCATGATTCTCCTCTATCTATTTTGCAATATTTCTTACCTTGTATTTATGGAGAGGCCTACATCATATGTTCAGCAAACCTATTTCCTTGAATTTCTAGTAATTTTTGTGACAAAATTTCCCATGAGGCCTTATTGCAACTCTTTTTTCCAAATAAAACTCCATAACTATTGTTAGTACGTTGTTATAATAATGCACAGTCTTTTAATGATGTAGCATTTGTGTGATTTGCAGTGTCACTCACAAAAAACAGAGTACATACACTTCAAACCCTCTGTGTTCCAAAATATGGGAATGGGATCATATGTTATCATGTACCTTCCCTCAGCAATTTTCTCTAAATCACCATCCCCCCCCTCCCCACAACTTTGATTTACTACAATGAGACATCAGTTGTTTAATGTCTCATTGTTTAACTGGTGTCTAATAGACACCATGGAAACAATGTCATCTGCAGTTTGTAATTAATCGAAGTGTACAAAAGTCTCTCATCCATAATACAACCATCTACCCACGCCCTTTATGGTGGATGAATAGCTAAATAAGGGAAACAGCCCTGAACCTGCAGCACCATAATTTGGCTCATTGTGCCTGTTCTGTGTATTTCCAGAAGATTTCATTTTGGTGCACACACACTGCAAGGTGAAAAACCAGATAATTGATGGAAAGCAGATATAATGAAACAAAGAATGAAAAAACAAATACAACACAAAAAATTTCAAGCAATCAAGAATGGGATAAATTATGTAAATCTTTATTTCTAAAAATAAAGTTTTATATAAAATATTTTTGAAAATGTTGCTGTTGTTATTTGGTTTTTAGAAGCATTAGCAACTAAGGCCATATTGTTCCGGGGATGTGTGGTGGTCATTCCCTGACCTTTCCGCATCCTCCGCATTTGGTGGCTCACGGGCTCGAACCCCGGTCTAATCAAGAAGCATGCGCTATGCACTGCTGCTCCTGCCCACCTGGCTACGGAGGTGCTTTTAAAAATGTGCCCAATGGATAATGGACATGTAGTATTTATGTTCCATTTAGGGGTATGAGTGACAGAAGGTTAATAGTAATGCATGACTCATTTTTGTGCTGTCAACCATACATGTTTCCATAGTAGTAACTTCAACAGTGTGCCTAACAAATATAAATAATTTACATAAATTAATTTTTCCTTCAGATATGCCAGAGCTGATGAACTTTAATTACAGCTACTCTGCATGTGATTGATTTTTTTGGATTAATTTACTTGCCAGTGCAATAATACAATTTAGTTTCCATGCCAGAATTATCTCATTATTAACTCTCCTACATTAATGAACAACTGACTGCTGACTACTCTATAACAAAAATAAAAAATTATTCATAAAGCTAATATTTTAAGAAAATTCAAGGGCACATTTTAAGAAAGCATGAAAGTATGCTTAAAGCATGTCAAATATTCAGAGCCAAAAACACAAGCAAAAGGAACAAATTTTTCAGCCATATTGAAAAAAATATAGAATATCAGGGCAAATGAAAATAGTAGCAAAATATGAAGAAAATAATGTGCAAAAGCAAACCTGATCCTGACAAAATGAACTGCATGCTTAGCAAAATTTTTTGTGCATAAAATGAGTCATAAACAAAAAAGGGAGACTAATAAATTGTGCTAGGCTTTCTGGTGAAGTGATAACATCTTACTGAATGTCTTCCATATCAATCTTGTCTGCTACACAAGTACTTTTTAAATAAGTTATCTTCTTATAATCAAAATTAGTAATGCCTGTAGTGTTTTGGTGAATATTACAGATGAAAAATAAAACTAACACTGTAAAAAAAGAAACTAATTTTATAACTGTGGTTGGAGTATTATATAATAGAAAACCTTCAAGGAAAATCAACTAACAAATACTAAATAATTTGAAAGTGGAAAATGCATTAAACTTAAAGGTCTTTTAAATATCCTATTTGCGGCCATAAAAGATTTTATCAGAAAATTTAAAGCCTCATGAAAAATTTGCTGATATTATTATACCTTCTACTAAGTGTAAGTTGTAGAAATTCATTTAAAAAGTTCTCACACAAAATCATATGTAACACAGTAAAACTTTAAATCAGCAAAATTTTTTAATTTCTATCAGAAAATTTATTAGTCACACAGCATTTAGTATATTAAGTAAGTTATACTGTTCATATATTTTTATAGGTGTAATGAAGAATAAATAAAAAAGTTATGCTATTTACTTAAAACTATTTTAAGCATAAACTTTTAAAGTAACTATTTAAACTGGTCAAGAGAAACACAATGATATTCAGCAGTTATAATGAGTCATGAGTATTATAACTATTTTTATCAAAAAAATATAGTTGAAATGCACCTAACTTTATGGAAATATAAAGTTCATTCAGAGAAAAAGCTACAGAAATAGTAAACTAAATTTTCAAATTGCTAGTAAATATGAGAGAGTTTATGTTCTGTATTTAACTGAGAATTATAAAATTACTATTATACTGTGAATAAAACCCAACATATATTTTAAAAATACTGAACACTCAACAAATGGTACAGATTATTACTTACCACCCAAAATTCTTAAATTCTAACTCTTCCCCTCTCATGGGTACCAATTACAAAAGTTTACATACTTATAGTCTCCTCAGTAAATGAATGGATTGAAAGTTGGGAAGCAAGCTGGACCTTAATGACACTGGATTTTAATTTTTGAAGAATGTCATTTTGAATTAGATGGTTTCTCAACATGTCAAGGTTGGCATTGAGGGTTTGGAAGAAGAAACACTGATAATGGATATCAGTCACACAGGATGTAATATACAGGAAATACACAAAGACTGATTGTAACGGCGCCTCCATAGCCAGGTGGGAAGGAGCAGCAGTGCGTAGCACACGCTTCTTGATTAGACCGGGGTTCGAGCCCGTCACCACCAAATACGGAGGATGCGGAAAGGTCAAGGGAATGACCACCGCATATTCCCGGAGCAATATGGCCTTAGTTGCTAATGCTCCTAAAAACCAAATAACAAACAAAACTGATTGTAACATAGAAGAGGAGCACAGAAAAAAGAAGAAGAAAAGTATAGTGAATTGGAAAAGGGACTAGGAATGGATGCTGGTTAGCTGCCAAAAGTGGTTGGAATTTTGACATCCATGCACTGCTGTTGGCTTTTCATAATTAATGAACTGGGAGCAGTTGCTTATCTAAAACCGTGATAATGCAGTGTCTATCACATGATAATGTAGTGTCCATCATACTGGTCTCACTTGAAGCGTATGTGTTTGTTAAATTTTTAGTTTTAATGTGTAATATATGATTCTGCTTTTGGTTAAAGCCCTTCTGGAATTAACAGTTTGGCTTATTTTGTCATATTTTCTAAATTAATGTGCCCCTCCAACCTTCCATATCTTAAAATTATTCATTACAGTAACTTCTACGAGCATTCATATTTTCATGCAGCAGCCAAAATTCCATTGTGAAGGAAAGTAACCTAAAGTAGTTTATTGAAGAGGCCTCTGGAGTTAGGAACTCTATGATTCATCTATGATGCTACTAAAACAGTGACTCAAATCGATAAAATGTCTTTATTAAAAAAAAAATTATTAAAAAATACACGTACTGACCATACAGTCAAACTGTATATTAAAATAATAATAAAATAAAATAAGATGGTATATAACAAGAATAAAATATAAAATTAAAAGTGCTAAAAAGATATTTAAATCACTAAAAACCACTAAAACAGGAGCTTTCAGCAACAGCAGCCACCTTCATCAGCAATAATGGTTGCAGGTTATCCAACAATCTATATATGTACACATATGCCCCAGCAGGTCCACAACACGAACTATGGCACCTGCACATGGTCCACTTCTCGTGCGTTGGAACCAGAAATTGAACGAGCCACTCTAAACCATTTGTCTCTCCTTAGGATAAGGGCTTCAAAGAGTGGATGAATGCAACAGCCCTTATCCCCATTAAGACTATAGCGTCCAGACGAACATTTCCCTAAACCCTCTAGCCATTTCCGGTTCCAAAAGCCATGAGCTCTATCCACAATCACGGCTTTTTAGCTGTAATGCCATGCCCAGTTTCCCAGGCATGTTGAGCTATGGCTGAACCCACGAAATTGGCTATCTTGAGGGCCCTATCGTGTTCTCCCAGGCGATCATGCAGCCTGCGTTTCGTCTCCCCCACATAACACTACCCACAATCCAGACACTCAATTTCATATACGACCCCACTAGTGTCATTACCTGCAATAGGATCTTTGATTGCGGACACTACTGTGTGCAGTCTCCGACCCGGCAGCAGCACAAAGCATATCTTACACGAACGTAAAATACAGGAAATGGGTTCTGAAATGCCCAGATAGTAGGGAATGTATGCAGTGGCAACAGGTGTAAACGCATCCCTGCAACTGCTACTCATATCTCTTAAACACCCCTCAATAATGCTCTGCGGGGTAACCACACGTTACTAGGTCAACCGTAACACGTTTAGTCTCACTGCCCCTCTTCTCAGATGAAGAGCAGTGGGACCCCGCCCTTTCCATTAAGGCCTTAACCACACTATTTTTGTGGCAACCAGGCTGACCAGTTTTAAAGTGTGTGTGTGTATTGGCTACGACACATAGGTTTTCTGTAAACCTTAGTTTTCAAGTGTCAGCCTTCTCTGTACATACGCACATCTAGGAATGGAAGGGCCCCCCCCACTCAACTTCCAAGGTAAACTGAATATATGGCAAACCGTTATTCAACCAATTAAGTATTTCTGTTTCATATCCTCTTTGTATTACCGTGAACATGTCATCGACATACCTCTTCCACTCTTCCAGCAGGATATTGGGGTGGACTAGAGCTCCCCAACATCCTGTCTTCAAACTCTTCCGTGGCTAAATTGGCTATAATTGCACTAATAGGTGAACCCACGGCCACTCCATAGACCTGCTGGTACAGGCCTGGGCAAACTTTTGGCTGAAGGAAGGCCACATTAGGAATTCAAAAAGAAGGCAGGCTGCACGTAAAATACTATTTTTAGATATATATTATTTGTTATCACGAAGAAGAAATATAACATAAAAAAAATTATTCTCTAATAACCAAGAATTTAATGAGATGAATGGAACTGTTTTACATCTTTTAACATTTTTTTAATTTTGGGTGTTAATTTTGTTGTTGAGATTCTTAAAACTGCTTGTAAATGTTCATCAGTGATGCTTGATCGTAAAGAATTTTTATTTAGATTCATGATGGAAAATGTTTGTTCACAAATGTAGGTTGATCCAAAAATGACCAACATTTTTCAGGGCAAAATCTTTTTAAGTTCGTCGAATTTGTCCGAATTAAGAGTATTGTAAAATTTACAGATTTCCTCACGACGGTGCAATTCTCTTAAATCGGTTTCACACTGCAGATCTATAATCTGAAGTTGTAGTTCACTCAGTGCACTATCAATTTCTACTGAAAATGGATCACACACTATTGCCAAACGTGTCTCAATTTTTCGGAAGTCGCCAAATCTTTGTGAAAAGTCGTCATTCAAAGCGTTGATAATTTCACAATATTTTTCAAATTTATTTTCTGGAATCTTCAGCAACTTTAAGTTTTAATTGAAATCCATTCAAACTTTTTAGCATATCATGGGCGTATAAATTTTTCCCTTGTAACATGGTGTTGAAAGTATTGAAGTGTGTCACGATGTTCGGGGTAAACGTCCATAATATTTTTCAGTTTTAAAAATAGAAAGATGTCATCTTTAAGATCCCATACTCGTCGAAGAACTTTTCCTAAGCTAAGCCATCGAATTTGGCTATGATAAGGAATATCTGTGTATTGGGATTCAATATCTTGAAGAAAATTAACGAATTCTTCAAGTCTGTGTTTCAGGCCCCTCGATTGTATTAAATTTACTAGTTTAATAATACAAGATGTGACATGTTCAACTTGTAACACATTTTTACATAATACTTGTTGATGTATAATACAATGAATTGTAATTAAATTATAATCAGGATAATTTTCAAAACTTTTATCCTGAATTTTCTTTAACACTCCAACGTTTTTACTTGTCAAACTTGGTGCTCTGTCAGTTGTTACGCTTACCACTTTGTTCCATTGTAAATTATATCTTGTTAAGCATTTTTCAACTTTTTCAAATATATCAGCTCCCATTGTTTTGTCTTTAAGAGATTCCATTGAAAGAAGCTCTTCAATAATTTCAAAATTAGAGGTACATCCACGTATGAAAATTAATAACTGTGCAGTATTCTTTTGGTCGTTACTTTCGTCGAGAGCTATCGAGTACCACGTTATGGATTCTAATACTGATAATAATTGCTCATTCAAATTTGTATCGATACATTCAGTTCTTCTTACCATGGTTCGCCGAGATAAACTTATATTCTCAAATTTGTGTTTAATGTCCGGACATATAATTCCACAAGCTTCAGTCATACATTCTTTAATATAGTCTCCATCAGAAAAAGGCTTGTTGCTTTTTGCAATTATATGAGAAATAACAAAACTTGCCTCTACAGTAGCTTCTTGTTCCTTAGTTAGCCGCGTAAACACATTTTGTTGTCTAGATAAATTTTGAATCAATCCATCAGCAGTTTTCCTTCTCGCTTCCGGAGTTAAATTGGCACCATATTTGGAATGTTTAGTAGTGAAATGTCTTTTAATATTGTACTCTTTCAACACTGAGACACTCGCCCAGTAGATGAGACAAATAGTCTTGTTATTTATGTTAGCAAAAAAATATTTTGTGTTCCACTCTTCATTGAAGACACGATGCTCTTGTTGAATTTTTCGTTTTTTATTCATTTTTAAAAGGGCGTAAATATTATTTTTATTGCTACTGGCACCATGATGATAACCAAAGATAACGCAAAAAAAACTAACTGCGGAATGACTGTCAGAGAAAACAGATTGAAATGCGGCCGGTCGGCAGTCCTATCCTATTACTCCGCCACCGCAGCAAAGCTGTTGTCGTCATCATCAGTTGTCTGTTACTGTAGTTTTGCATGGTTAGTTCATAATCGTGAATTATGCCATTATAAAATCGCCCGTTGGCTCGCTCCGGTTCACGCACAATTTCAAATTCTATCTCAATTTGAACAATACAGAGATGATAAAACAATTTACAAGTCAACAAATTCTCTAATGTATTACATATACAGATTTATTTTTCAAAAAGGTGTCGCAAAAGGCATAAAATAAGTAAACTTTTTTTTCGAAAATACAATTAAAGATCGCAGGCTGCACAAAAATTTGTGGCGGGCCGCATGCGGCCTGCGGGCCATACTTTGCCCGGGCCTGTGCTGGTACATAACATTTTGAAATAACATGGTGGTACTAGATAAACATAAACTAACACCTTCACAAATGTCTTCACCACTTTGGGCTGTCCTTTCCTTCAAAGTACCATCCCTACTCAAAGCTTTCCACACACAATCCAAGCCATGTTCAATGGGTATACATGTGAACAAAGAAAAGACATCGAAAGATGCCATAATCTCACCCTCTTCTACCTCCTGAGCATGGACGAACTGCACAAATTCCCTGCTGTTTTTAATGGTGTAATCCGAGTGGCCCCACCACGGGGGATACAAGTTCAGCCAAAAGTTCAGTCTGGGTAACCCCCAGAGCATTATTGAGGGGTGTTTAAGAGATATGAGTAGCAGTCACAGGGATGCTTTTTACCTGTTGCCACTGCATACATTCCCTACTATCCAAGCATTTCAGAACCCATTTCCCGTATGTTACGTTCATGTAAGATACGCTGTGTGCAGTTGCCGGGTCGGAGACTGCACACAGTAGTGTCCACAATCAAAGATCCTATTGCGGGTACTGATACTAGTGGGGTTGTATATGAAATTGAGTGTCCGGATTGTGGGGGAAACGATATGCAGGCTGCATGATTCCCTGGGGGGGATACAATAGGGCCCTCAAGACAGCCAATTACGTGGGTTCAGCTGTAGCTGAACATGCCTGGGAACCTGGGCATGGCATTACAGCTAAAGAAGCCATGATTGTGGATAGAGCTCATGGCTTTTGGAACCAGAAATGGCTAGAGAGTTTAAGGAAAATTTTTGTCTGGACGCTATAGTCTTAATAGGGATAAGGGCTGTCGCATTTATCCACTCTTTGAAGCCCTTATCCTAAGGAGAGACAAATGGTTCGTTCAATTTCCAGTTCCAACGCACGAGAAGTGGACCATGTGCAGGTGCCATAGTTCGTGTTGTGGACCTGCTGGGGCGTATGTGTACATATATAGATTGTTGGATAACCTGCAACCATTATTGCTGATGAAGGTGGCTGCTGTTGCTGAAAGCTCCTATTTTAGTGGTTTTTAGTGATTTAAATATCTTTTTAGCACTTTTAATTTTATATTTTATTCTTGTTATATACCATCTTATTTTATTTTATTATTATTTTAATATACAGTTTATACATCAGTACATGTATTTTTTTTTTTTTTTTTTTTAATAGAGGCATTTTATCGATCTCAGTCAGTGTTTTAGTAGCATCATAGATGAATCATCTAAAGTAGTTTGTTTGGCATTACATAACTTCTAACCATATTTTCACACATTAATCTAATAGTTAATAGGATTTTTGTTTTAAGTTGTGGTGAAACAGCAGCCCCACATGGCATTAATTTTGAAAAGTGACAGAACCAAAATATGTAACAGCGTGCATTCCCCAAGAAAATGCAGACTTAGTAAAATTCACATAGTCCATATGGGAAAATCATTACCTAATTACTGATTAGTCCAATGTCTCCTTAAAAAACTAAAAGAAACAGAAGCATATGCGAGACAGAGAGAGAAATGCAGTATGGGAAAAACAATTTTACAAAAGCCTTGCCTTCATTTTCTTCTGTGAATGTTATATCTTGGTGGATATAGAGAAAGACAAGAGTGAGAGAGATTGTCAAACAAGTGAATAACTACATATCACAAGTGAAGGAAATTTAATAATAATAATAAAAAAACTGAATAACTAGAGAAATATTTGTGGCCTCAGACAAACAGGACCAATACTCATCGATGAAAATATAACTGGACACTCCTAGTTTATTCTGTTACAGGCTTCAATCAACTTTATACCTTGACAACTTAAACTTGCTGAAACATATAAACTTCTTCTAAAAAGATAATGCCCCCATCACATTTTGGCATAGATATTTGAGAATGGTTGAAGGTCAATATATGGGTAGATATATAGGAAAATAACAGAAGAGGAGAAAAGCAGTATGCACTGGAACTTAACAAGTTTGAGCTTCTGCAGACTGCTCAGGGCAAAGATATCGACGAGGAATATTACAACTTTCTGAAACTGATAAAGCCCAAGAAACCTATAGGTAAAAAGAAATTCAAAGAAGAAAAAAATCAGTCAAGAAACACTTGTCATGATGAACCGAAAATGACAAATGAAGAGCAAGAAAAACACTGACAGGGAGAAAAATGAGTATATTCAGTTATGCAAAGCCGTTAGAAAGAGACTCAGAGAGGACATAAGAAAATTTAACACAAGAAAAGTAGAACAAGCATTAAGGGAAAACAAAGGATTTAAATCAGCAGCCATGAGCAGTAATACAGAAAGACAAATGATACTGAAACTGAAGAACAGCGATGGTGTACTTATAAACAGCAGAGAAGGCAAAATTCAAATAGCAGAAGACTGCTATAAAGAGTTATACAAGGAGCAAGGAAATGATGCCAGCAGTGGGGAAGGTGGATCGCAAATTAGTAACACATACAACATACCTGATATCCTTCCTGATGAGGTAGAACATGCGTTGAAGAAAATAAAGAATCAGAAAGCCCTCGGGGAAGATGAAGTTACTGTAGAGTTAAAATTGGGAGGAAGAGACATGACATAAAAACTGGCAAGACTCTTCACAAAATGCATTAGAAAAGGTGTGATGCCTAAGTTGTTGTTATTATTTGGTTTTCAGGAGCTGTTTGTTTGTTATTTTGGTTTTCAGGAGCATTAGCAACTAAGGCCGTATTGCTCCGGGATATGCGGTGGTCATTCTCTAACCTCCACATCCTCCATATTTGGTGGTGACAGGCTCGACCCCCAGTCTAATCAAGAAGCATGTGCTACGCACTGCTGCTCCTTCCCACCTGGCTACAGAGGTGCATTTTTAGGAGAATTAGCAACTAAGGCCATATTGCTCCGGGGATATGCGGTGGTTATTCCCTGACCTTTCCACATCCTCTGTATCTGGTGGGCAGGGGCTCAAACCCGGGTCTAATCAAGAAGCGGGTGCTAAGCACTGCTGCTCCTTCCTGCCCACCTGGCTAAGGAGGTGCCTTTGACGCCTAAGGAGTGGAATAATGGAATCATAGTTTTACTGCATAAGAAAGGAGATAAATCAGAAATTGGAAATTACAGACCAATTAGCTTGTTATCCCACATCAACAAGTTGTTCACAAGGATCATTACTAACAGATTAGAAAGGATACTTGATGAGAATCAACCGACAGAGCAAGCTGGCTTTAGGACAGGATTCTCAACTATGGATCACCTTCACATCACGTCACACCTAATGGAGAAAGCAAATGAATATAAAACACCATTATGCCTGGCACTTGTGGATTATGAAAAGGCATTTGACTCCATACAGCATAAGGCAATGTTTCGGACACTGGAAAGACAAGGCATAGATACCCCATATATTATGATTTTGAAGAAAATATATGAGAATGCTACCTCCTTTATTAGACTAGATAAAGACAGTAGTAAATTTAAAATTGAGAAAGGAGTTCGACAAGGAGACAGAATATATCTCCGAAGTTGTTTACTGCTGCCCTTGAGGAAGCTTTCAGAAGATTAGACTGGTCACAGAAAGGGAGTCAATGTGAATGGAGAGTACCTAAACCATTTACGATTTGCAGACGACATTGTGGTCATAAGCCACGATCCCAAAGAATTAGAGGAAAATTTGAGTCAGTAAGGCAGAGTTAGTAAGGATTTTGGACTAAAGATGAATATGGCTAAAACAAAAGTAATGATGAACAAGTATACCACAGAAAGGGATATAATGATTGAAAGAGCAGTAATTGAAAAGGTGGAGTCATATACTTATCCTAATTTGTCTGAAGTCAAGAGAAGAATAAATTTTGGATGGATAGCATCAGGAAATATAGTCACATACTGAGGAGCAATATCCTAATTTGTCTGAAACGTAAAATAATGAACCAATGTATACTCCCCACCATGACTTATAGAAGTGAAACTTGGGCACTCACCAAAAGAATGGAAGAGAAGCTGAGAACTACACAGCGAAGAATGGAATGAATTATATTGGGAATCAGACTGTTAGATAAGAGAAACACATGGCTTAGGCAGCAAACTCAAGTAAAGGACATTCTTATCAAAACTAAAGAACTAAAATGGTCTTGGGCAGGACACATAGCTCGAAGACATGATGACAAATGGCCTAAGAAAATAACCGAATGGTACCCAAGAGGAGATAAGAGAAAACCAGAAAGACAACAATGGAGATGGACAGATGAAATTCATGAGTTTGTGGGTAGTAAATGGATGGCCATTGCACAAAACAGAAGGAACTGGAAAGTTGCTGGAGAGGCCTTCATCCTGCCGTGTATTGAAAATGGCTGATGATGATGATATAAGTAGACAGTGATGGGTCCAACTGAATCCTCACTACATTCTCTAGATTGATTGAACTTGACTATTTCTGTGGGATAGCCTCAAGAATACAAAGTTGTCCAAGAATTCGTAAACAATTAAGGGGCAACATTAGTAATATATCTAACCCTAATCCTTTTAATATGAATTTGGTAGGAATGACGACAAATGTGCAGCACAGAATGTCTGTACAAGTTTAGGTCATGGAACTAACTAAATGGTAGTAAATGTTGCCAATATTATTGACAAACAGCACACTCCAGTAACATTTCTCCTTATAATGTGGAGAACCATTGCCACTGTTCGAAAGACCAACTGACAGAACCTTCTTTCATACACATCATCTTCCAGTGACTGTAGACATGTTTAGCAGAACATGCCTACAGTCACTGAAGAACCAGAAAAGAACCATTTGTAGACTTAAGTACTGACATGTATTCCTCTGAGCAAGCTTCTTGCAACACGTTGCAAATCTATGGGAAAGTCTTTCCCCTCCCAAATGCACATAAAACTATTTTTGCTTGTTTTCAATTTGGGATATTGTAGTGCACATGAAGGCTGGAACAGCTCACACAGATTGATTAAGCAGTGTATCTGACACACTGACCAAGAAAGTCTTTTCCCTTGCTTAAAAAAAAAAAAAAACTAACTCAAAAGCTACAGATATATTTGAAATATAGAGCTATATACAGATTTCCCATGCATGGTCTATAGACCCCACTAAATAATAGTACTTTGCATTGTTTTCAATATTCCTGGGAGTTTTTTAAAATAAAAAAAAATAGCAACAGGTGACCGAAAGTAATAAAATGTTATTTCACACTACTCATAGTCACCACTGCTTGTAGGAAAGATATTGAAAAATTAAAATTTTGTTAAAGCATTTTGAAGAAGATAGTCTCCCCACTCCAAAGCCGAGAGGTGGTTGTTGATGAACTGCACAGCAAGCAGTTTAGAGAAACAGTGCAATATCAGCAAGCCAAAACCAATGTTATGGCAATATCCAGTGTATGCTGTTACTAGAATTCCCTAAAGAACCATTCATAAAACTTTATGGATAAGTTTACACAGATATCCATTTAGATTAAATATTTAATATCCATTAAGTTGGAACCACAGGATTATCAAAGTTGTGATCATGCATGATAATGATTGACAAGTTACTCAATATGAAGACTGATTACTGGTTATATTTATTGAAGGTAAAAATTAATCTCTTTCATTAAATGCTTTAGTAGTAAGCAGGAAAAGTTGCATATTGGGATAGAGTAAATATTCACACAAGCACTGAAGAACTACTTCACTCAGTAACCATATGGTGGAGCATTATATACACCTTTATTGTCACATCCTTCTTCGCTGAATAGGGTAATGCAACAAGCTGTTCGGAAACATGCACAATTAATGGAAACCAATGTCTGACTGTTTATAAACTAAAATTATCCCTATAATAAGTGAATTGCTTTTTTTGATGACTTAACATTCATTTAATGTTAATATATGAATATTAACATTAAATGGAATAACATCCTGCGTTCAAAGTTATGTGAAGACCTCTCGACTTGAAACATTTGGTGCAGAACATTAGTAGTTAACATTCAGCATCTCCTTGGCACACCAATCTTTCTGACCTCACCTCTGCAGCTTTTTATTTATGGATTTATTTGAAATATAAAGCTGTATACAGCTTTCTCAATCCCCACAGCACACCTAAAGCATGCAATACATTGTGAGTCATCTGCATTTCAACTAACATGTCCAAGGCAGCTTGTCTTGTGCAAATTAATGCGAACAAAATTGGAATTTTGGTGTATTGTCTTTTATAAACTTATTACATCTATTTATAACTGTATTTTCATTTGTTTCTTTACAGGATTGCTTGATGCCATTATAATGTTTTAAGGAAGAATTGAATGATTTATGCAGACAGCTGTGTTTTTAAATAGAAATCCTAAAAAGTGATTTAGTTTTAGTGTTCATGCATCTTTCGTTGCAGAAATGGATTTCATCCCTAGAAAATGGTCTAAGATTGTAAATTTATATAAACATACTTTACTTACTCAGAGGGAGAAAGCAGAACAGTGCAAAGTTAGTTTGGGAGATGTTAACAAAATAATCAAGCTGAAACAGACAGGTTCAATGTTACCTCAAAGAAAAGGCCAATGTGAATGGAAAAGAAAAACAACACTCAAAACTGATGCCTATATAATCAGAAGAAGGAAAATAGACCTGATTTGGCCAGTTCTGACTTACAAAAGGATTTGGCTGGAACTGGTGAAAATACATGCTCCAACACTCAGTCACAGACTTTTAGAGGTCGGCTGGAGAGCTCATAAGCCAATCAAATCAAAATATAGCTTTTGACTCAAGCTATGAAGAAAAAAAAAAACTGAACTGTGACAAAAGGCATAAAAGCTACACTAAAGAAGATTGGAGAAAAGTTCTTTTCTGTTGAAAGCCATTTTGAGGTACAGGAAATCAAACCTTTATAAAGAGAACAGATGGAGAAAAGTGCATATGCAGTAGACTACTAAATACCCTATTAAAAAATTATTTTGATCCAGTATCGTGATTTTTTGTATCAAGGTACTGGATTCCTTGTATCTACAGATGGGATGATGAAAAGTGACAAAAACATACCAATTTTAGCCATCTTAGATGCAACTGGGAATGCCATTATTCAGCAGGACCTTGTTCCCTGCCATTCATCCAAAATAACATGCAATATTTTAGAGGAAATAGTATAAAGTATTTGGAATGGCCATTGCAATTCTCTAGACTATGTGAAAGGACAAAATTGGACTACACAATGAAAGAGGTGGTTTGTGCTGTGATCGGTTTGAATTATGGTATGATTCCACGATCTAAAAATAAACGAGACAAAAACTGATTGATTCCATGCCAAAATGAATAAAGAGGATTATAAAGGCTAAAGGAGGTCATATTACAAAAGTGTATTTCTTTGGTTTTTGTACTTGAACTATGAAATAAATGTATCTTTTTGAAAAATATCTCTCTGTTCACATTATTTTGCCCAAGACTATAGATAACACAATTCTCTAATTACACTGTCTACCAAAAAATAAAGGGAGACACACAGAACCAAGTGTTTATACTGTACTGTAACATTTTGTAAAATGTAAATTGTTAATAAATATTGCAATCTCAGAATGAAAATTTTTCCATATCTGAGTGTGTAATTTTTCATTTTGCTTTTTCTGTAGTTGCACAAGTACTGCCCACTTTTCTGAACTAATTGTTTTCCTCTTAAAAAAGAAAAACTCCCAATAACAATGCAAAAACCATTCTTCAGTGGGGGCTATAATTTTAACTTATAAATATTTTAAAGTAGGGGGAAAGGTTTTATAGCCAAATGTATATTTATACGTCTGTGTATGTGCAGAGGTGAAAATGCCACATCCTCTGCTGACTTTCAAAAATACTGAAAATTTTTGACTACTATGTTTGTATTACTATAATTTTAAGTAGAGAATGCATATTTTCTAGGAAGAGAGAGAAAACTGCAACATTTCGATCAAAATTTTAAAAAAATGTTCTGTGAAGAAAATGAAATTAAAGAAACACGTAAGCTGTTTGAAACTAGGTGTGAAAGTTAAAGGATATCAGACCATATAAGATATATGATTTATCTTATAGACTGAATTCAAAAAGAATTCTTATTCTTGACAAAAAAAAAAAAAAAAAAAAAACATTCAAGATTTTTAACTGAAAGGAACAGCCTGATTGCTAAGTTTGTCAATTAAAATTAAATCTTCATGGACAGTTCTGCATCTAGAGTACATTCTTAGGCACCACTATAAAAAGCTGCAGACCAAAATTTGAGATCTCTAAGACAAGTGTTTCTTGAAAGATATGAAAAATACTTACCTTCAATTGCTGATTCTCAAAACTTTTAGTAATTACCATCTATCCATTTGTTTTATTAAACACAAGTTACAATATAATTTAGGCTTTTACAATATAAATTTAAAAGCAAGCATTAGTTAGTTTCATTACACATCTAGTAAGAATATTAGACTGAAAATACTCTATAAAATAATTTATAGGACCAAAATGAAAAATAATCCACTAAACAGGTTTTTGCATATTATTATTTCAATTGTGACCCTCTTACAAAAATTTCAGACTTTTTTAACTTTTGGTCAAAGTGGAAATAACCTAGTGTGTGACTTTATCATTTATATAGTTACACTGTACTAATTGCATTATCAGCCACTCTGTACAAAAAATATATATAAATATTGAATTTATGGGCAACTTTATGATTGACCCATTCTTGTACTCTTATTTGTACAGTATAATCATTATGATTATTTTTATTCTGTATTGTATATTCTATGCATTTTGTGTTTTTTCCTGTTTACATAAATAAACATAAAACTCTGCTTTTTGATATAAGGACTATCTAACAAACAGTGATGTTCCAAAAACAATCAATTAAGAAAAATCCTATAATTGAATATTTTAATAGAGAAAAGATTTATGGTCTAATAAATTAGTAATTGAGGACTATCTTGTCCTCATGCATATTCTGTGGCCAAAGAATTTCAATTGAGATTGCCAGCTATCTGATAATGGACAAGTAAGTATTGAAACAGGCTGTAAAAGCAGTGTCTTCTATTTCTAAACAAACAATAGAATAGCCTTTTGGCGATGCCATTTATCATGGAAGTTTGTCCCATTTTGATTAATAAGAGCACAGCATTTACTTATGGTAATTTCTGCTGGCTGCAAATAAACATCCATTTTTCAGTATTTAACTTCAACTGATGCTAAACTTTTCATTCTTTACCCAAATCATAAGTCACAAAATCTCAGAAGTCTTCCCTAATTATGATGAAATATATTGATGTCCTTCCACCTTTCTTTTCTTACTGTGTTATCAATGTATTTTCTAGTCTTCATAAATTTTTTAATAGTTGATTAACATAAATTTAAAACTTCATTTAAACTGGAAACAGTGGTCCTCTAGGTACAGTGAATCACAAAGCAAGTTAAAATGAACTTTCTTTTCTTTTCTTGCCTTTCAGATTTTTTTATTGTCCTTTTGGTAGACTACTGAAATGGATTTAAATTTTCTGAATAGACAGATGGTTTCCCAAATTCTAATGATCCACAAAATCAGAATTGGGCCCACTGCTCATTATGTTATTGTTATATTGTCATCAAGCTGACGCTATTCTTTTATCCTTTAAATTTGACAAGTTACACACGATGACAGAAAATTTGGAATGACTGTATCATTTATATGAAGGATTAGTTTGAAATTACGTCGCATTTTAGGGCAAAAGCCTCAAGCTGTGTAGTGAGTTAACATGCTTACAAGTTAGTGCAAATCATGACATCATGACAACTTGTTGTGAATACCTTCACAACAAGTTGTCATGATATTGCACTACCTCGAATAAGTAACTCTTCACCATAGGAGAAGACTATTGTTACTTATTCTCAGTGGATGCCACCACCCAGATGGCACCATTTCAGAGATGATTGGCTCCTCTTCGGTGGGTGGGCAGGCACCCTGGTGTTGCAATGATTGCAAGGCGGTTGTGAAGTATAACTTCACAATATGAGAGATGCCTAATGATGTGTAGTAATTTGAATTATGTAGCATTTCGGGGCAAAAGCTTCAAGTTGCGTAGATGAAATTAGCTACTGGATTAGCTAAAATTAATGATTATCATATAAGTAGTGCAAATATATCATTTTTGTACATAGCTACAGTGGCACAAACTGAAAGCATATACACCTCTATACTGTGAAGCAAATCACACATTACTTTAATCTTATTCAGTGCTCAAACTGGAAAACATTATCAACTGGACCACTAATATTTGACAATAAAAATCATTTATTTTGCAAAAAAATCTCCAGCAGTTTTAAGCACTTATTCTATCTGCATACCAGATTTTTTTATATGCTGTTTTTCAGTGTTTTGGTTGCTGTTGGCACCACCATTTGATAGCTTTTCTCATCATCTGGGTGGAATCAATGACACGATCAAGATAAGTATTTTTCAGTGTTCCAGAAACATGAAAATTGCAAGGCAAGTTCAGGGACTGTATAGAAGATGCTTATTCACTTTCCCAGTGTACTTTCTGGATTACGTCCATGGTGTGTTGAAACATGTGTGGTCATGCATTGTCATGTAAAAAAATTATATCATCATTCAGAAGTCTGTGTTTTTTGTTTTGGTGTCATTTTGCAGATCAACATTTAGAATTTTTGTGTGTAATTTTGCAAGGTGACTGTTTTGCTTCTATACAAGAAATGGCACAGCAGCCATCTCTAAGTCAAAAAAACAGCACGAGCATAATCTTCCTAGTACTTTTTGAAAGTCACGAATATCAAGCTGATGACTGGTAATTCCACTGCACTTCATGTCACTTTCTCTCTACTTCAAAATGCCTATAATCTGTGTCTTACCCACAGTTACTGTGTAGTCCAATAAGTAATTTCTTTCCTTTTCATATCATGCTAGATGCAGCAGACATAATCATATTTGTAAATGTTTCTGTTCATTATTGAGACTAGTGGCCAAAGAGAACAACTGGTAACCCAATTGCAAAAGGAAGACAGACCATGGGAGCTTGCTTAGGCCTTTATGTCAAACCCAATCAAACACTTTTGAAATGTCAAGAGCAACTACCACTTTAATCCACCATCCCCATTTTTTTCCCAGAAAGAACAACAATCTAATTTTTAGACTTAAAAGGCAGTGCTTGTTTTTAAATATATATATATATATATTGGTATTGAATAAGTGCCTTTAATATGATGTGTTTAGTTTTAGATAGGTACTTAGCTGCAACCCAAAATTAGCCATAACTTTGACCAGTTATGGCTAATTTTGAATAAGTGCCTTTAATATGATGTGTTTAGTTTTAGATAGGTACTTATCTGCAACCCAAAATTAGCCATAACTTTGACCGGTTATGGCTAATTTTGGGTTGCAGCTAAGTACCTATCTAAAACTAAACACATCATATTAAAGGCACTTATTCAATACCAATATATAATTAAGACTGATGTAATGTTTTATCTAGTCATTTATAGATGGCATTAATCAGTTCTTGCTATAATTAATTTGATAGAAATAGTTTGGTTATATTACTTTACAAGGATATCTATTAAAACTGATTTGATATATATATATATATATACAGGATGTCTCAAAAATATATGGCATAACTTCAGGAATGAGTTCCTCATATGTAGACAATAAAAATATTTTATATCAACATAGTTCCGGAAATGCTTGGTTCCCGAGTTATTAACTGGAATGTCTTATCTCCCGCAGGTGATTTCCTTCATCACAAGGTACTGATAGAATCTGGTAGTTTTCCATTCCGATCAGGAGCAAGCAGACATGCACTTTATGTATGGTTTGGTGGACGGCAATGCTATGGAGGCTCGTCATTTGTACCACGAAAGGTTCCCAGAACGAAGATGTCCAGACAGGAAAATGTTTGAAGGTATCCATTGCCGCCTTTGTGAACATGGGACCGTTACATCTCGTGCTGCCAACAGAGGACGACCAAAATCTACGACTCCTGACGTAGAGGAGGAGATTTTGGATGTTGTGCATGCCACTCCTGGAATCACCACACGCAGAATAGCAATGCAACTGGCTGTTCAACATTCGACTATTTGGAGAGTGTTGCAAGAACACCAACTGTATCCTTGCCATCTGCAACGGGTACAGGCCTTGTCACTAGCAGATTACCCTGTGTGAGTAATGCTCTGCCAGTGGTTCTTGCAGCAGTGTGGTACAACTCCTCACTTTTCTGCCTTAGTGATATTTACAGATGAAGCACAGTTCACACAAGACAGAATCCAAAATTTTTACAATCAGCATGTATGGGCTGAGAAAAACCCACATGCAATTCTTCCATCACATCACCAAAAGTGGTTCAGCCTCAAAGTCCGGGTGGGTGTTTTTGGTGATAAGTTATTTGGGCCCCATGTACTTCCAAACAAACTCACAGGGCAGGCATACAGAAACTTTCTGGAAAACAACATGCCTGATTTCTTGGACGATGCACCACTGATCATTCTTCAATAAGCACATTTCGTGCACGATGGCGCTCCCGCACATTTCAGCCACCTAGCCCGCAGCGGCAGATGCTTTGGAAAACATAATTGAGGCAGCAAAAAACTGCAACATGAAGTATTTTCTCCTGATATCAATAGACTGGCACTTTTGATTCTCTCTGGGGGCCTGGAATCCTGGCCAGACTTCGGCGCGCCCAAATTCCAGGCAACCTGTTCTGCTGCCTTAGATCATACTTGGAAGACAGAAGGATTACAGTGACTACTCCCTTTGCCACTCTCTCCAGGCAGGTCCACAGAGGCTGCCCCCAGGGATCAGTTCTGGGGCTCCTTCTGTTGACTCTTGTGCTGGATGAGTTTCTCAATATGGAAATCCCTAATATAAGAATGCAGGCATACGCTGATGATCTTATACTGATGCTGCAGACTAATAGCAGGACACAGCTGGAGACCTATGCAAATCATGCCATTTCTGTTCTGCAAGGATGGCCAATGGGAACCTACTGAACATCTCACCGGAAAAAACATTCAATACTCCTCAAGGGCTCCCTTGACCCCAGGAGGCCTCCCCAGATCAAGATAAATGGAACAACCATTAAACTCCAAACAGAAGTCAAGTATCTTGGCATTATCCTTGATAGACACCTAAACTTCACACCGCATCTTAGTTACCTCAGAGTAAAATTCAGGAAATATTCCGGCCTATTCGCTAGAGTTACACGCAGAGACTGGGGTCTGAAGAAGAAGAGGGCACTCGCCATCCTCTACAAGGCATTCTTCATCCCTGCACTGGCTTATGCAGTGGGAGCTTGGTACGCTAAGGCAAGCACTGCTGTTAACAGAAGGAAACTGGAAACCATCCATCGAATAAATCTCCTCACAACAACCAGAGCATGCTGCACGGTGAGCATCCATGCTCTCCAGGTCCTTGCGGGATGTCTCCCTCTGGACTTGGAGATTGTCGGCCGTGGGCTGCTGCACCAACAAGCCAAAGGAAGGGTAATCACACATTTGGGATACACTACGGACCCAACTCTGACTAGACCACAGGAAAAAAGACGTCTTACAGACCACATGAGAACAGTCTGGCAGAATCGGTGGAATGACTCCACTAAAGGCCGCATAACTAGAAGCTTCATACCAGACATTGGACGTGTTTACCCTATTTCCCCGACCTGGTACTCTCCTGGATTTCATACCGCTTACCTGCTGACAGGGCATGGCTCCTTCAGGAAGAAGCTACACAATTTTGGAATCTCGAACATAGTGCACTGTAAATGCAGACAAGAAGAAATTTGGGAGGACCTGCTCTACGAATGTAATATATATGAACACCTCCATGGCCTGCTGTTTACCAAAGTACGCTCCATCCTTAGAAATCAGGAGGACATAGTGCTGCAGGAAGAAGAAAACTATAAGGCTTTCACGCTTTTCGCTCAAAATCTCTTCGCGAGGCAAAGAGCACTTCCACCACCCTGAAACAAACTTCAGACTTTGGACCACCGATGGACACAAAGAACACAATTGGCCATTGACGACCAGCTGAGTGACTACAGGACTTGAACACAAGTGGTGGGGACAACCTACAGCAACTGAAAGACAACTGAGTCCTACTGGATGCGACCAAACACTGGGACCTAGATGTAGCTGGCCTGTCAATTGCAGGTGACGCATCCTGGCCTCTGCCGAGACTAAGTCCACCACCTGGAGAGTCAAAGTGAATGACTTAGATTGCAGCCTTGCTGCCAACTAGCCAAATGGAAACCCAGGTCCGACACCTTTCTGGGCTTGCTTTATCTCCTTTTCCCGGCAGGGGACACCCCTGTCCCTTCCTCTCCCTGCAAAACCCACGTTCCCTCTGGTGTGGCATGGGCACATCCACTGAACAATTGGGAGCCACCTTCTCTATCGGTCCATTTCTTCCTTTTCTGCCCTCCAGCCTTCCTTTTCCCCACCCAAATCTGTTTACCTTCACAGTGCACAGCCCCACATGTCAAATAGTAACTACACCAAAATTGCTTGCCCGACCCTTTTCGGCCAAAAATAAAACTCATCCAGCGTATGATCCCTTCTCGCTCTTAAGGCAAATCTCTATGACCAAACAAAAGCACCAACAGCGATTAAAGCGATTTTTTTTTTTTTTAGGTCCTAGCCACTGAAATCTGAGGAAAGTAGGTGGCAGTACCTGCCAGAGTACTGATTCCTTACTGGTAACACCTGGCTAGCCTCCACGTGGCACGGTATGGGCAACGTCGGGTCCCATCAGGGGCCCAATGGCCAATAAGCCAGATGAACAATGGGCACAACAGACTACACTATACACAATTCACTCACTTTAAATCTCTGGCTTGACAGGGTACTGTCACTCGATACAGAGAACACCGCGGAGATGGGAGAAATCCCAGGAGCCGCTAGACCCTCAACATACCAAATACCAAATGCCTGGCCTCCACGCTCACTGATTTAAACCCACTAGATTTCTTCTTGTGAGCCATTTAAAGTTATTGGTGTATTTGACTCTGGTAGCTGATGTCGAAACTCTCCACAATCAAATTGTGGCAGGTTGTGAGACAATACGAAACATGCCAGGAATGTCATGTTCAGGCAGAAGGTGGACATTTTGAACAATTACTATAAGGTGATGTGAACAGTTAAGTGTCATAGACAGACCTTAAAAACACGGGAACCAAGCATTTCCGGAACTGTGTTGATATAAAATATTTTTATTGTCTACATATGAGGAACTCATTCCTGAAGTTATGTTGTGTATTTTTGAGACACCCTGTGTATATATATATATATATATATACACACAGTGGATTTCAGTTATTTGGGCCACCGGTTAATCGGGGCAGCTGTTTATTTGGGGCAAACCTTAAAAAACAGAAACCAATGGAGAAAATAGCCAGGGTTTACTTCGCTTAATTGGGACAGCATGCCGTTTAATCAGGGCAGGAGACTGCAGCACTGGAGATTACCCTACGATTGTCTCTGATGGCACCACGTGGTTCGGTCAAAATTCTGGAGGTCACAACCATAAAACAATAAAAACAATTAGCAGTCACCTGTTTATTGGGCTTTTCTGTTAGTGAAATCTATCATAAACGGACAGTAAACTCGATCTTACTGAATTTGCGATAATACCGACAGCTGGAATTGTGGGTTATTATGGTGAAATGTGTTTACACTTCCATGAAATCTTAAATCACATAAAAAAATTAATTTTCAGAATCTTCTCCTCATTCCTATTTTTAAAGCTTTGTAACTCGTTACTCCGTTCTCACTCATGCATATCGTGTTACTTGCAATTTGTGTGTGCCGTGTTCTTTGTTATTGATTGCTTATCTTTTTACCGTTTTAAATTTTAACCACCACCCACAAATGTCAGTGAACAGAAATGTCAACTAGTTCGTATGTACACATTACAGTACGTATTAATTATTCTGATTATCACGTATATTCTTCCGATTTTCATGTATGATTTAATTTTTTAATTGGTAAGGTAATAAAGGGTAAATTTGTGCTTAATATATCTTTACTTTTATAGCCTGTGGATAATATTCCTCCTATTTTCACTGATTAGAATCACTATTTAATAGAATTAAAATTCAATTCACAAACGTGATCACAATGACCGGTGCTTACTACACATCGTATAGTGAACGGTACTTTACTATGGTGAGTTTGTCGTAACGTAATTTGATTGTACAGTGAACCAATTGTAAAGGGGGGGGGTACATTGTATTTTTAACTGTTTACGTGAAACTTCGAATAATTGGGGCAGCCGCTTAATCGGGCCAAAATGCACCAGTCTCGATGTGTCCCAAATAACCGGAATGGACTATATATATATATATTTTTTTTTTTTTTTTTTTTTAAGAACTGATTTCAATTCATAAATGATTTTTACAAGGTAATATTGATATGCATTTGTGGGGAAGATTCTGATAAATATACACTAGTCAACCATAAGTATTTGCATACCATCATTTTTGGAAAAACAAAAGGTTTAATGAGCAAATTAATAAGGTGGAGGCACATCATTTCTCTAATGACAGCATCAATTCATCACTGAATACCTGTGGCCAGCTTCTTGTAGCAAGCATCAGGAATTTGCCCATTCTCCTTCGGCACAGTTGCTGAAGGCAAATGTATTTGCCACATCCTGATACAGTATTTCAGTATATCCCAGGGATATTCAATCAGATTAGGTCTGACCTCTGGGCAGGCCGGGCGAGTTACTGGATTTGGTTTTCTTCAAACCAGGTTTCTTACATTGCTCATTATGATGGGATGGAGCAATGTCATGCTAACATGGGGAGGACCATTCCTAGAGAACTGTCAGAGTGTATGTTGGCACTGATAGTTTTGGCTATATAACCCATGGTACAATGTCCAAACCACAAGAAGCAGCCTCAGACCACGACCAAAGCTCCTCTGAACTTCACTGTGGGCTACTACACTGTGGTAGGCGATATTCCTCAGACATTCTTGGTTGCCTAATCTGAAAACTATGTAATGTGACCTACGCTCAATTGGCCCTGTTTCCAATGTTCAATGGTCCAAGCACCACTGTAAACATCTATAATTTGTTGGCATGATGTGGGGCTTGTGAATAGAAAATGTGCCACAAAAATTAATGCAGTGTGCAGTGCAGCTCCCTACAGACTGTGAATACACTTATGGGCACTCCTAGGAGTGAACATCTAGAATTTCAAATTAACATTTTTTAAGGATATCACTCAATTTGCTTTCACCACTTTCTTCAAGGAAATGACAATTCCTATCTGTCAATTTTTTTGGCCTACTGACTGTGCATTCCAACATTGTTCTAATTTTCTCATCTTCTGCTACATCAGCTACTGTTGATTTTCCAAGACAGAAATATGTGGCTATCACATGTAGATTGCTAATATAGAACCAATGATTAAACCTCTTTGAAATGCTATACACACATTGCTATGACTCATTCTGCTTGTTTGTGATATCTCTGCTATTGCCAGTACATTCTTAAACCTGTCCTGCTTTGAACATATCTTGTTTTCACCATGTGCTATACTGAAAAGGGTGTAGTGCACAGTGCAGAATAAATGTGATTATGACTTAAGCCTCATAGGATACATTATTATCATTTTTCTATACAAATATTTCTGGCTCAGCTATCTTTTAATAAACTAATATAGAACCTGATTAGTCAGTTAGTGCCATACAAATGAATGTTCATAAGTGATCTATAAACTATAGTTCAATAAAGTCTAAATTTTAACATAACTTTAGAACTAAATGAAACTATTAAAATAAATAATAAATAAATAAATAACTGAAAATTTAAAAATTTTTAAGTTATTCCTAAAACAAAGTTTCAGGTTTCATTTATATTTCTATATATGACACATTAACTATGATATGTAAATTATTGAGTTAATTTGTTTCTTTCCTGAAGTGAAACTAAAGAAAGGAAAATAAAGTTGGCACTACATTAACTTCTGCATTGATATGGCTATAAGCGTTTTAGTATATAAAGGTGTAAAATTTTTCACTGTTAGTGGAAGTGATAAAGATAAAAGAGTGTGGACGTGTATGTGCAATATATTATTGGAACTATTATAATTGAGTATTTTATTCAGGACCACTAATAATAATAAAAACATAAATAAGACTAAATTGATAGAAATATGTCCAATTTAACATCTAACTAATAAATCAATTTTATTTCAGTTATGACAACTTGGAGAATGCAGAATTTGTAGACACAAGGCATCTGAGATCTTCACTTTGAAACAACACACTGCTCTGCTACAGGTGAAGGAACATAATAAATTTTCCAACACTCTTCTAGATTACTGGTCTAAAGTTGTAAGATCTTATGGCTACAAATATGAATCTTCATCTCTAAAGGTGAAGGTTATATGTTATCCAATTTTTTTTATATATATATAAAACAAAACTACTGTATTTTTAAGATAAGGAGCTTAAGTATTTTGTTCAGAAATAAGAGACTAATTAAGAAACAAATTTCAGAATTCATATTTAATTATTCATAATTACATATATATGAAATAGAAAACCATCAGTAATATAAAATTTACGGTATACGTTATTTGGCAGTTACTTTACCAACTTCACCCTTTCACTTTATTTGTTCAAGTAAGTGAAATATTTTTCAAAAAAAAAAAAAAAATATATATATATATATATATATATATAAGGGAAAAAAGTATGAAACAGAATATTACCGCTTAAGTGTGACCAAAGTGCCAGTCAGTTTTTTGCAGCGTCTTAATGCGGTTTCAAGCCTCTCAGGTTCTTCCTTTAAAAATCTAAAATATAAAAATGGAGCCTGTTAATTTAGAATTCAATTGCATTTATTTAAAATGTGCTTTGATTTTTATTTTTTAAAAACAAGATGTGCTTTTAAAAAGCAAAACACAAAATTACACGCGAGATGTGTTAATTAAACTCTTAGTAATACTCCACAAGTGATTTTATACAGAGTTCCATGTGTGTTTTATACAGAGAAATAGAGTGGATCAGTAAGTCAGTGACTTATAATGGGGGATTTTGTGACTAATCCACAAGACTGGAACTTGTGGATTGGTCACCCGCACGCTAGCAAGGCTTTTGTGCATTTATTGCATGATTGTTTTCTATAGCAGCATGTTAGAGAGGCAACCAGAGGGAGTAACATTCTCGATCTGATTATCAGCAGTGATTATTCATGCATTAAGAATTTACAGATAAAGGAAACACTAGGTGGTAGTGATCACACTGTACTGATATGGGATTTACTTACAGATGTAACAACCATCAGGTGTAAAGGGAAGGGTTTTTGCTTTCATAAAGGTGACTACATTGGTCTCAGAGATTTTTTAAATTCTATACAGTGGGAACAACTGATGATGTTACCAACAGCAAATTCTAAATGGGAACTATTCAAGGAAGTAATCTTGGCAGCTACTAGGCTTTATGTTCCAACTAAGAAATACTGTTCTAGGTTTAGGCCCAAATGAATGTTAGATGAACTAATGAGACCTGTGGCATAGAAGATAAAAGGCATGGGATGCATATAAATTATCAGGCAACACAGAAGAATATAGTAGATATAAGCCCATCTGTAATCAAGTCACAAAGGAGGTTAGGCAAGCGAAGGCAGATTATGAGAAATCTTTGTGGCAAAGGTTGCAAAGAAAAACAGCAAAGACTTATTTACTTATATAAACTCTAAAAGGAAGGGGATGAATCATATTGGTCCACTTGATATCAAAGGTTTGACTGTAGATGATCATTCTCAGTTAGCTGTCAAACTTAGTATTCTGCATCTACATTCATACATGAGGAGACGGCCTGATATTTATCAAACTAAAACAGGGAACTAAGTGATTTTGTAATAACTGAGAGCAAAGTGCAGGAGAAATTGTTGAAATTAAACATAAGAAAGGCACCTGGGGTGAATGGGATTTATTCAGTTATATTAATGCAGGTGGCAAAGGAACTAAGCAAACCCTTAGCCATAAAATTATGAGAGCATCCTTGGACACAGGGGAAGTCCCTACGGACTGGAGATGTGCAAATGTATCTCCAATTACCCCTTTGTGAATTGTATCTCCAATTCACAAAGGGGGATCAAAGGGTGACACAAGTAATTACAGACCTGTTAGTTTGACTTCTGTTCCAGGGAAAATAATGGAGTCACTGGTTAAAGAAGCATTGCAGCCTTGAGTACTGCATTCAGGTCACGAATGCCTCATTTTAGGAAGGATGTAGAGTTGCTAGAAAATGTACAGAGAAGGGCAACAAGACTGGTAAGGGGAACAAAGGGGTTCTCTTATGAAGAAAGGCTTAAGTTCTACAAATTGCAGCGTCTGGAGACTAGGCACCTGCGAGGTGATCTGATTGAGGTGTATAAGGCCTTGAATGGATTGAGCAGGCTCAATGCTGATGGGATTCTTCCTCTTGCCCAGATTAGTCGCCTGAGGGGACATAAATTCAAATTGAGGAAAGACAGTTGTAGAATACATGTGCAGAAATTTGCCTTTAGCCAGCAGATGGTTGATTGCTTGAACAAACATCCATCTGTTGTTGTGGAAGTTGATAGCTTAAATAAATTCAAGGAAGAAGTGGAGAAATGTATGGAGTGAATGGATGGATGAAATGGGAATTTTTTTTTTTTTTTTTTTTTGGGTGATGCTATATAAGCTTGCTTTCTTGCATCATATGCGTCTACCAATGCTAATAAGTAAGAGATTTAATGAAGACACTTTCCATGTGAAGTATTTTAATTAGTTTATTGGTATGCAGAGGAGATTTGGTACAATTAGATCCCAAACAATCCCACTAACTAAATAAAATTGGCTACTTTTCAGGTCTCAAAATCAAAATTCATCTTTGGGTCTGGATTTTAGGGTTTGGGAAGAGTTGTTTAACTTGATTATAGGGGACCAAACCATTGGAAAGTGGCATACAGTTCTACTCTTTTGCTTTCAGATAGCTTTAATGCAGTACACACTTACCTGTTTTACTTACTAAAATATTAAATAGCTATATTTAATATATTAAAATATTAATATCTAAAATATTAAATAGTATATCTAAAATATTAAATAGCTATATTTAATATTTTAGTAAGGCAAAAGTAGCATATACAACCATAATAAAACACGTGGGTTTTTCAATTTTAGCACAAATTATACAATACAGCCCAGGGATGATAACCTTCCCCAATTCAGAAAAAAATAAAGGTTTAATTAATATAAAATAACAAATTAGTAAAAATTAACATTAATAAAATTTTATTTTCAAATAAAATAAATGAATGTGATGGCAATTTGTGCTCAAACTTGTGCTGCCTGTAGTCAGAAGTCTATAAATATGAGCCAAAATACCACCTGTCAAATTATTAAAGGCTACCTTTTCTATTAATAAATTATTAAAGACCAATAAATAAACAAATACAGAGACATTATGAATGTTACAATCTGATGGATGGTGAACTGATCAGAAGCACAACATTGATGGCTCCACAGCAAACTTTTCAGTAATTGTTTACATGTACAGTAAAAAAACAAAAAAACAAAAACACACAGTTGTATTTGTTGCACAAGTGATTGTGTGCTGAGCTGACTGAATGCAGAATAAAAGTACAAATATGTCTGATTAACTGTGAACTTAATTTGGTGAGCAGCAGACTTTCTTTTGAGAGTTTGGAGACTCAATTAAAGTTTAATTAAAGCAAAAAAAATATACTGGCTGCAAAATATAAAATTATTAGAATGTACACTGCAAACTGAGCTACATTTTAGCTAAATAACATTTAATTTAAATATAACTGTATTTGGAGAACCAGTTTGTCTTCAGTAGTGCTACTCAAAGAACACGTTTCACACCAAACTGAAATATTAGTTTTGTCAAAAAAATTTTTAAATGTTTGGATTTGGGATGTTGGCCCATATTGCCTATTCTGAAAGTAAAAAAAAAAAAAAAACCCACAAAACGTGCTCAAACTGAATGGTGTTATAGAGAAGTAGTGCCGTTATCTACCCAATATATATGCGAATATATTATTTTTTTTTCTCCAATTAAAAAACTATTGGCTTTTAAGCATATATTAAATTCAATAGTTTTTTAATTGGAGAAAAAAAAAATAATATATTCGCATATTAAAAAAATATGCCTAATAAACTTGACCAAAAATCAGAAGAAAACTTCCAACTAAATCAGAGTTTTGCTAATATCTAACTGGCTATGACAATGAGGCAGTGTATAACTAGTAGCACATATTGAGAGTGATAAAAACACACATTGACATGCCCTCAAAAGGGAAATATGGATTGGAGCGACTACGCATACCAAGTATTATTAGATGTAGCAATCGAGTTTAAATACAATCTATCTGTAGTATAAAAGGTGGAAAAGAAAAAGAAAATTAAAATAATTTAAAAACAGAACTGATAGAAAATTGCATGTTATTACGCATGTTATTATATAATGCCCAAACCATGCCTTGTTTTAAGTTTGTGCAATACTGATAAAATTTTTCTAAAGAATTTATTGCAATGGTTATCAAATTGTATACAGAAAGCTCCTGTTTATGGAAAGTTAAATGGAAATACTATAGAAATGAAAATGTAAAGAACATGGCATATTAAAACAAACTAAGAAGTTTGATGTGTTTGTGAAAAAAAAAAAAAAAAAAAAGGGTAGGCACGTTGGGTAGATAACTGCACTACTTCTATATAACATCATTCATACCAATGTGATGCACAAAAATTTTGACAGAAAAGAAAAAACTGTCTACAAATCAACTACATAAATCTTCATTTTATAGTAACTTATGTAATGGAGAATTTGTAGCAATTTTTTTATGCATTATATCAGTGTGGTTGATATTTGCTCTTCTTTGCTTCATTCATAATGCTTTAATAACAAGTGGATGATTTTATTATATTTGTATGATTTGATAGTTAAATACAGTCGGACCTTTATATAACTAAATCAATCATTCACTTGAAAAAATTTGTTAAACAGAAGTTTCTGTTATAAAGAAATATGATGGTTTCAACAATGAAAAATACTAATTCAACATTCAGAAATATAGTAAAAGATGGGAAATAAATCAGAAATAAGTGGGAATGAATAAATTTTCTAACATTTTAAAACAATTAATTTATTAATATATACATATTACTACTTACATAATGCGCACAATATATTAATACACTTTTAAGAATTATTTCGTAAAATATTTGTTTATTTTTTTGTTGGATTTTGCTGTACATAGTTCATAAAAATGTTTGCATTTGTTTAAATACTCAAATACATTTTATGGCACATTTTCTTTATACTGAAGGCCTCGATGCAAAGTTTGAAATGCCGCTAACATATCATGTTTGAAAGGTTTAATATTTCCCTTATTGTCTTTGTTGCTCTCATTTTCATCTAACTCATCATTGATATTGTCACTAGTTCTTTGAATACTCTCCTAAATGTTAGTCACTCAGATATTCAGCTACAATGACATCCTTATCAACTCCTAAAAATTTGTCAACAACAGTTTCTCCACTGATCAAACATCTCACTTAGAGTTCATCTCAAGATTGCTCAATGTCTTATAGTAGTTCATCGCTGTTAATTGCCATTTTATCAAAACTTGCTTTCTATAACAGAATGTATGTGCCTTTAGTAGTGCATTTTTAAATTATTGATAATGCCTTGGTCCATTAGCTGCAGTTTAGAAGAGGTATTCGAAGGGAAGAAAACAAGCTTCACACTTGTAAGTTTCGAAATTATCGAGTGAAGGTGGGCAGGGCAATTATCGACAATCAACGCAATTTTTCTGTTTTCTTTCATCATCTGTCTATTGAAATTTAAAATCCACTGATTAAAAATTTCATTTGTCATCCAAGGTTTTGGTTGTAGTGCAACTCTAACGACATTACTCCTTTCAAACACCAGGGTTGTTTACTTTTGACTATTATCAAAAGCCTCAGTTTTTCATATTTGCATCAACCAAAACTGTAATTGTCTCCTTACTATTTTTACCACCTTTAAAAGTCAGTGTCTTGTTCGGCAAACATTTAAAACGTAGACCTGTTTCATCAATATTGAATATGCCTTTGGACACAAAGTCCTCCATAATTTTTTTCAAAACTGTTTCTTTCCAATGGGTACAGTCTTTTTTGATTACAACTCCACTTTCACCAGAAATAACTTTTTCAAGTAAGCCATGGTGCTTTTTAAATTTGTCCAGGTAATGAGAACTGGCTTTATGCCCCCTGAAAAGATGCCTATTCCATAGTCTTTCCTTTTATTAATGGCTCTGATATCGACATGTTTTGGTCTTGAATCAACTTCACCACTTAAAAATAGCTTCATCTACACCTTCATATAGGCATAATTTCACATACGATTGAGTCCCATTTCCTCAAACAGTTTGAGAATCAAAACATGGTTTTTCAGAATGGTTGACACACTACTGGCAGGGATACCAAATTTTAAAGCGATTTTTTTTTTTTTTTTTTTAACTCTCCGACCTACACTATTAAGCACTTCCACTACACTCAAGGATTTCCTCTTAGACATTGTAAGGTTACTTGCACAGCAACTAAAACAAAATTGATTTAGGGACCACTTGTACCTACCATGTAAACAGAGACAGGTGAAATTTAGTGAAATTGTGGATGACTCATTTCTGCGAAACAATAGATGAATTTTCAGGATAAAGGAAAATCGCTCTCTCCTAATTCTCTAATAGAGTGCTTACAGTAGAAAACGGTTGATGAGAGCCTTTGCCAGTGTCGGGAATATGCCTTAATTGTTGTCAATGGCTGTGGACACAGATAGCAGTTGACCAGTGCAAATTCTTGGTACAGTCGGCAGTTGAATAGGTTTTACAGGCACTAAATTGTGGACTGTTTTAGCTCTTAATTCGTGCTCTTCAGAATTAATCCTTTAGCTCTTAAAAGATGAAGGGATTAATTCTTAATCCTTTTAGCTCTTAATTCATGCTTTCTACAGCATCAGCTCTATTGCCTAAAGGCTAGAGGTGCGAAAAATGTGCACCCAGGTCTCTCGAAATCAGTTCGTTATATGGAAATCAAACACGTTTGCTAAATAGAAAATTTCACTATATGGAAGCTTGTTAAAGAGAGGTCCGACTGTATATCAATTTCTAAGTGAAACTGGGAAAAATAAAAGCAAAATAAATTTCAACAAAAAAAAAAAAAAAAAAATTTAGATAATTAAAATTTTTGTATAATTATTCAGATAATTGGAATCCTATTATACTTGAATCATTAGGAATCTGATCAGCAATTGATGTCTTTAATTAATATACTGAACTCATTTTTTGAATGCAAAATTTAAATAAAAAATGTATATACACTGTACACGAGTGAATATGTTAAAATACTTTTATGACTAGCACAGTGGCTATGGCTGCAGTTCTTCTGCACTGTGTAGAAAAGGCCTGGACTTCATGGGATGAACTTTTATGGGGGGGGGGGGGTTTGCCCCTATTGTAGCTTAGCAGAACTGAATGGTTCACCATCTGGGAAAAACTAAGCTGCTTTTTTTTAAATCTCATAAAATAAGAAAACTGACAATAGAATCATGTAATTTACAGACAATATAATAATGTGTCATGGACTTAGCTGATGGCACATATTTCAATAGTAAAATGTATTTTCTTCATTGGTATACAACTGTACTTCTCAAACATAGAATATCTAATTAGCAATTTCAGAAATATTTGGATCTTCAAATATTTATGAATTTATGCTCAATGCATAAAAGCTAAACAGAAAAGAAGAATTAACTTACTTTTCTTCTCTGACTACAACTTCCATTTCAGCTGCCATCACTGATTTCAAACTTTCTTGAAGATTGGGAAAACGAGCTAACAGATAGAGAAGAAAAAAAAAAAAATAAATAAAATAATTATATATACAATGACATATAATTCATATAACTAATTGATTAAACTAAATGCAACCTTTATTCTTTCTTAGATGATGCTCATAAGGGACATAAATATAAACTGAAAAAGGTTGATAGCATTAGCATTAGTACTGACATATGATGTAAGAAAGAATGCTATAGAGCATCAGCGAAAAAAATAAACCTTCCCACTTCACCTATATATTCACTTCAAAAGTTTGACCAGTTCTTTCTTGAATTTATTTAAGCTATTAACTTCCACAATGACAGTTGGAAGTTTGTTCGAGTGATGAATCAATCGCTGGCTAAAGGCAAATTTCCACATTTCTGCATATCTATTTTGCAACTGTCTTTACTCAATTTGAATTTATGTCCCCTGAAGAGTGTAATCTGAGCGAAAAGGAAGGATCCCATCAGCATTCAGCTTTCTCAAACCATTCAAAAGCCTTAAACACCTCAATCAGATTACTGTGTAGGTTCCTAGTCTCCAGATGCTGCAATTTGCAGAACTGAAGCCTTTCTTAATAAGAGTACCCCTTTGTTCTCCTCACCAATCTCATTGTCCTTCTCTGTACTCATTCCAGCAGCTCTATATCCTTTCTAAAATGAAAACTCTAGATCTCTATACAGTGCAGTACTCATGGCATGGCCTAATTATTGCCTTATACAAAGGGATAATACCTCCTTATCCCTGATAGCAAAATTCCTGTATAGCATTGACAAGATCCCATGACCTGCTGTGGCAGCCTGTCTGCACTGCTCAGAACATTTCATATCTGACTGCACAGTTACCCGAGGTCTTTTTCATTCTCCACTTCCTTGAGTGTAGTACCACACATTTTGTACATTTCTCTTGGGATACTGCTACTCATATGCAGTACTTTGCATTTGTCAATGTTAAACTTCAGTTGCCACTTTTAAGTCAGTTATTCAATACCGTTGTTGAAATACAACACTTGATAAAATAGCTAGTTAATATGTAAATAAATAACAGAACAGAACAGAAACAAATTTTCTCTCCTGTTAATATAAGAAAACTTCACTTTCTGTTCAGTTTGGACTTTATAAAATATACCAATTGCTAAAATAAGTTGTTACCCAGCTTCAAGTTTTTAAATTCTATACAGTGGGATCAACTGATGATGTTACCTACAGTGAATTCTAAATGGGAAGCCTTCAGGGACTTAATCTTGGACGGTACTAGGTTTTTCATACCAACTAAGAAATATTATTCCAGGTTTAGGCCTAAATAGATATCCGATGAATTAATGCGGCTTGTGGCAGAGAAGAAAAATGCATGGGATGCATATAAATTATCAGGAAACACAGATGCCTATGGCAGATATAAGCTAGTCTGTAATTAAGTCACAAATGACGTGAAGGCAGATTACGAGAAATCTTTGGCAAAGGATGCAAAGAAAAACAGCAAAGAGTTCTTTACTTATGTAAACTCTAGAAGGAAAGGGATAAATCAGATTAGTCCACTTAACATAGATGGTTTGACTATTGATGTTCATGCTCAGGTAGCTGATAAACTGAATGAATATTTTGCATCTACATTCACACGAGGAGTTATTCAAGGAGAGGAATACCAGAAGTTTATCAAACTGTAACAGAGAGCTAAGTGGTTTTGTAATAACTGACGGCAAAGTGGAGGAGAAATTGTTGAAGTTAAACATAAGGAAGGCACTTGGGGTGGATGGGATCTATCCAGTTATATTAAAGGAGGCAGCAAAGGAAGTAAGCAAACCCTTAGCCATAATTACAAAAGCTTCCTTGGACTCAGGGGTTAGGTGTCCATGGACTGGAGATGTGCAAATGTGACCCCAATTCAAAAAGGGGGATCTAAGGGTGACATGAGTAATTACAGACCTGTTGGTCTAACTTCCGTTTCAGGGAAAATAATGGAGCCACTGGTTAAGAAAGCGACGCAAGATCATCTAGACAAGACTGCAGTTATAGTTGAGATACTGCATGTGTTTGTTAAGGGGAAGTTTTGTCTGACAAGTTTGACTGGATACTATGATGTGGTCACAAAGGAATTGGATACAAAGAATAATTTTGATATCATATACTTGGATTTTAGAAAAGCATTTGATACTGTTCCACATGGAAGACTACTGTATAAATTGGAGCAGTATGGCATTAAGGGCAAGTTGCTACAATGGATAAAAAGATGGTTGAGTGGGAGAAGACAGAGTGGTTATCAATTGACACTGCCATTCACGGACTAATGTTATTAGTGGAGTACCCCAGGGTTTGGTGTTGGGTCTATTATTGTTTTTGGTATTTATCAATGATATTGATGAAGGTGCATCAAGCTTAATGTCTAAGTTTGCAGATGATACGAGGGTTGGCAGAGTTGTTAATGAGAGTGACGATAGTACACTACTGCAACAGGATCTGGAAAAGCTGAGCAGATGAGTTGAGAGATGGCAACTGAAGTTTAACATTGACAAATGTAAAGTACTGCATATGGGTAACAGTAACCCCAGAGTAAAGTTTCAACTGGGTGGTACTAGACTCATGGTAGTGGAGAATAAAAAGGACCTGGGGGTAATTTTTCGGTCAGATATGAAGTTTTATGAGCAGTGCAAAAAGGTTTCAAGAGTAGCTCATGTTGTCTTGTCAATGATAATCAGAAATAAATTTTGCTAACAGGGATAAGGAGGTGATTGTCCCCTTGTATAAGGCAATGGTCAAGTCACACCTTCAGTACAGTATACAGGTCTGGAGGCCTCATTTTAAGAAAGATAGAGCTGCTGGAATGAGTACAGAGAAGGGCAATGAGATTGGTGGGGGGGGGAAAGAGTTGGTAAGAAAGGCTTAAGTTCTGCAAATTGCAGCTTCTGGCGACTAGGCACCTGCAAGGTGACCTAATTGAGGTGTATAAGGCCTTGAATGGACTGATTGAGCTCAATGCCAACGGGATTCTTCCTCTTACTCAGATTACTCACCTGAGGGAGCATAAATTCAAACTGAGGAAAGAATTATTGAAGAGATGTGCAGAAATTTGCCTTTAGCCTGTGGGTGTTTGATAGTTGGAACAAACTTTCATCTGTTGTAGTGGAGGTCAGCAACTTAAATAAGTTCAAGGCAGAACAAGACAAACATGTGAAGTGAATGGATGGGTGAAATGGGAAGATTTTTTTTTTTTTTTTTTTTTTTTTTTGCTGATGCTATATAAGCTTACTCTCTGGCATCATATGTCCCTACTAATGCTAATATTGTGAAAATAACACAATTATTACAGAGTGAATCAGAACTGAGGTTAAGTAAGAACTTTTCAATAATGCCTATTTCATTTTAAACCCACTGAAATTTCAATGGGAGGTTTATTTTAATTCACATGAAATATCTCATATTTATTTTTTGTAATTTCACTCTGACTTAACCTTGGAAACCATTCTACTCATTATGGAGTAACTCACAGTGCTCTTTAACAATTTTTTACCACTGTTTATTGAAAATTTGAGACATCTGTATGGGATAAGGTGAAAATGCAGTTGGCAACAGCTTGTGTATGATTTCATGCAACTATCACATATTAATTTTCTGAAACTTTGTTTGACAAGCAAGTTTAATTATTGATAATTTTACAGATCAAGTTTTAAAATTTAATTTATAATTTGGAGCTTACATGTGAGAAGTTTCTTAAAAAATAAAAAATATACATCTCATTTATATGTCAGAAAAATTAAAGTTAACTGACACCACGTTTCATCATGTAGTCAAGAGGGTGTAAAAGCAAAATGTAGACGGATTAAACATAACAAAAAGCAAAAATACAAAAATAATTCATTTCAATTTGGCAAATGGAGATGGGGTGGTTAAAGTTTAATGAACTTGAATCCTGTTTAGTCAAAATGGATTCTTAAGAATTACAGAATTAGTAAATTATGTATATAACTCCTTTTAAAATGGCTGAATGTTACTAAGATTAAAGAAAAACAATTTCTTAATATAAGTGTGGCTGGATATATGAGATGTGGCAATAAAGTTCCCAGACTTGTGCTATTGCAATCATGTTTAATGAGTTTGAAAATAAAGAGAAGTAATATGTCATAGTTCAAACTTTCTTCAACAAATGATGGTATGGTATCCAGTAGGCTGATAGGTTTCAAGTAACAATCAATTTTGTTAGTAGCATCCGTGTTCTGTGCCATAATTTTGCAATGGAGCAATGAATGAATATCAAATTTTTCTTTAAATTGGGAAAATCTCATTTAACATTTCATACAACAAAAATGTATGAAATGTTAAAAAATGTTTATAGTGAAGAAACATTAAATCGTATCGGTACATGGATGGTATAAGAAGTTCAAACATGGATGTGAGGATGTTCACAATGACTAAAGAAGTGGGTGTCAGTCAACCTCCCAAAACGAGAAAAGAATTGCAAAAGTTTGTGAAATTGTGACGAGAGATTGTCATTTCATCCTCAGAATCATGTCTAATGAGTTGGATATGAGTAAGGATATGATTTGTCAAATTCTGCATGAAGATTTAGAGAAAAGGAAGGTCTGTGCAAAATTTGTGTCACACAGCATCACAGATGAGCAGAAGCAATGAAGAGGGCCATGTTAGGATAGCTAAGAATAAGAACAGGTGCATGTATACTTGCGTGTACACCAATGCTAGGAATTTGGTAAAGAAATTTGATGAATTTGAGGTGTTGGTCAAAACATCAAAGTCAGATATTGTTGGGATATCAGAGACGTGGTCTTACACAGATATAAAGAATGCAGAATTGGAATTTGGGAAGTACAATGTGTACAGAAAGCATAGACAGGATAGGAAGGGAGGAAGGGTTATGCTATTAGTTAAGAAATACATAAAATCTAAGGAAGTGCAGCCAGGTGACATGGATGGACAGGGCAGTGCTGAGTCAGTTTGGGGTGACATACTGATGAGCCAAAACATTATGACCACCTACTTAATATGATGTTGGTCCTCCAAGTGCAGCCAAAACAGCTCGTACCTGGTGAGGCATGGATGCCACAAGATTTCTAAATGTGTCTTGTAGTATCTGGTACCAACATGTAACCAGCAAATCCTTTAACTCCTCTAAGGTCTGTAGTTGAGACGCTGCAGATCGGAGTTGCTGTTCCAACACAAACCACAGATGTTTGATGGGATTGATGTCTGTGGAATTTGGAGGCAAAGGCAATACCTGGAAGTCTTTCTCGTGTTCCACGAACCAGTCTCTAACAATTCAGGCGGTGTGGCATGGCGCATTATCCTACTGAAAGACAGCACTGCCAGATGGGAAGACTGTTGCCATGAAAGGGTGTACCTAGTCAGCAATGATGTTTAGGTATAGGTATATTTGGGACTAATAGCTCCTGGGATTTCTCCCATCTCCGTGTATATACACTGTATTGGACAAGCCAGGGATTTAAAAGTATATGGGTCATGTGGTATGTAGCATGTTGTGCCCTTTTTCATCTGGCCTGTTAGCTGCCGGGCCCCTAATGGGACCTGACATTACCATACCCCGCCATGGGGAGGCCAGCTGGGTGTTACCTATATAGTACTCTGGCGGGCCCTGCCGCCTACTTTCCTGGGATTTCAGTAGCCAAAATCTAGAAAAAATAAAAAGTGACCGTGGTTAGTTATTGGTGTTTGTTAGAATAATTTAGAAACTTGCGAGGCACTATATGCTTAAATAATATTTTCTATATGCCTAAAGGGTCAGGCAAGAAATTTTGATGTAGTTAAATTTGGATGTGTAGGGTGAAAACACTGTGAAAGTCAACAGTAAAGGGGGTGGGAAGACTGAAGCCTGAAGGGAAGAAAAGGAAGTAAGGGCCCTGCGATTGCAGTGGAGCAGGCCCGTGCCCCACCAGAGGGAAGAAATTTGGGGAAGGGGAAGAGTGGGGGGCAAAGCTCCCTCTCTCCACAGGAGGGGAAAGAAAGCACTGTTCAAGAGAGAAACAGTGTGATGAGTCATACGACCACCTTGGATGTCCTTTAGTCCAGGTGCCCAACAAGGCAAGATGAGGTTCTTCTAGTCTTCTGCATATGCACACTGTATCTGACCGAGTTGAGTCACAGTCTTAGTTGTGTTTCCATTACTCTGGGCCATTGAGGGATGGCTGTTGTCTTGTGATTGATATTGTCCTATTCATGGATTTGTGAACTTTTGGGATACCTCCACTCAAGGGGAGGGTAGGGTTCGTTGTCTTGTGAACAGATTTTGCACAAAAAGTGTGAAGGCTTTGTAGGTCTTTTCCTCTTGCAGAATGATGTCCTCCTGGTTTTGAAGAAGCGAGTGAATCTTGGTATATAGCTAACATCTGATGTCCCCGTAGTGGTCACATTCATAGACTAGGTGCTCCCAGGACCTCTCCTGCCCACAGGAGCACCAAGGAGTAGCCGAGATTCCAAAGTCATATAGCTTCTTTCTAAATGAGCCATGTCCAGTCAATAGCTAGGTGGTTTGGAGTCCGGGCGAAAACCAGGCCGGGGAGAGTGGATAAACTTGTCCAACATCCAGTATAAACCTCTTAGCAATGGAGCCTTTGTTAGTGAGGTTCCAGCAATTTTGCCATAGTGATTTCATGTGTTGTAAAATCAGTCTGTTCTCCACGGGTTGGGAGTTTGCTGGGTCTGTGGTGAATCCTATATGGGAGACTATTTTTCCTTTGGAATGTTGGTACAGCAACCCCCAATCTCCAAGTCCAGGGAAAGCCATCCCACCAGGAACTGGAGCACGTGGGTGCTCACAGCACAGCAAGCTCTTGTCATTATGAGTAATATCAATCGGTGTGTCATCTCCAGTTTTTCTTGTTGACAGTTGCGCTAATCTTTGTGTACCAGGCCCCAGCTGCATAGGCTAGCGTTGGAAAAAAGAATGCTTTACAGAGGATGCCAAGGGCCCTCTTCTTCAGGCACCAGTCTTTCCTAGTGACTCTGGCCAGTAGGCTTGCATATCTTCTATATGAGCTTACTGGCCAGGTAGGTGGTAGATATCAGAGTGCCGGGCACATGGATAACTGGACCCGGGTATCCCAGCAGAACATTGTCCAAAGCATGACACCGCTGCCACCAGCCCGCGCACGCACCGTAGTTCACCTGCAGTTGCCTCAATTTGCATAATGACTTGTTGGTCATAATGTTTTGGCTCATTGGTGTAAGCACTGGGAAAGCAAAATTGAGAGTAGGAGTTTGTTAGAGGCCTAATGACTCTGAGGAGTATAATGAACAAATGAACAGAGAGATAAAGTGAGCCAGTAAATCAGATTGTCTTATAATGGGGGATTTTAATTTTCCAGATATTGACTGGAACTTGTGGTTGGTCACTCACACATTAGCAAGGCATTTGTAAATCTATTGGATGATTGTTTTCTACAGCAGCATGTTCAGGAAGAAAGACAACCAGAGGGAGTAATACTCTTGATCTGATCATCAGTAGTGATTCTTCATGCATTAAGAATCTGCAGATAAAGGAACCACTAGGTGGCAGTGATCACAGCGTGCTGATGCAGGATTTACTCAAAGAGGTAACTAGCATCAGTGGTAAAGGGAAGGGTTTTGCTTTCGTAAATGTGACTGCGGTGGTCTGAGACAGTTTTTAAATTCTATACAGTGGGACCAACTGATGATGCTACCAACAGCACATTCTAAATGGGAAGCATTCAAAGAATTAATCTTGGAAGGTACAAGGCTTTTCATACCAACAAAGAAATACTATTCAAGGTTTAGGAATAAACGGATGTCATATGAACTAATGAGACACGTAGCAGAGAAGAAAAATGCATGGGATACATATAAATTAACAGGTGACACAGAAGTCTATGGTAGATAAAAGCTGGTCTGTAATCAAGTCACAAAGCAGATTAGGTAGGCGAAGGCAGATTACAAGAAATCTTTGGCAAAGGATGCAAAGACAAACATCAAAGGGTTCTTTACTTATGTAAACTCTAGAAGGAAGGTGATGAATCAGATTGGTCCACTTGATATCGATGGTTCAACTGTTGATGATCCTGCTCAGTTAGCTAACAAACTGAATGAGCATTTTGCATCAACATTTACACATAAGGAGTTATTCAGGGAGAGGAATGCCAGAAGTGTATTAAACTCTGGCAGTGAGCTAAATGATTTTGTAATAACTGATTTTGTAATAAAGGAGGCAGCAAAGGAAGTAAGCAAATCCTTAGCCATAATTATGAGAGCTTCCTTGGACTCAGGGGAGCTACCCATGGACTGGAGATGTGCAAATGTGACCCCAATCCACAAAGAAGGATCAAAGGGTGACACAAGTAATTACAGACCTGTCAGTTTAACTTCTGTTCCGGGGGAATTAATGGAAGCACTGGTTAAAGAAGCATTGCAGCATCATCTAGACAAGAGTTTAGTTATAGTCTGGACCCAGCATGGTTTTGTTAAGGTGAAGTCTTGTCTGACCAATCTGATTGGATACTATGATGTGGTCACAAAGGAACTGGATGCAAAGAATAATTTTGATATCATATACTTGGATTTTAGGAAAGCTTTTGATACTGCGGCACATGGAAGACTACTGTACAAACTGGAGCAGTGTGGCATTAAGGGCAAGTTGCTACAATGGATAAAAGGATGGTTGAGTGGGAGAAGACAGAGTGGTTATCAATTGACACTGCTCTTCCTGAATTAATGTTATTAGCGGAGTCCCCACCAGGGTTCAGTTTTGGGCCCATTATTGTTTTCTGTATTTATCAATGATATTGATGAAGGTGTATCAGCTTTAATGTCCACATTTGCAGATGGTACGAAGGTTGGAACGGTTGTTAATGATACTAATGACAGTACGCTACTGCAACAGGATCTAGAAAAGTTTAACAGGTGGGCTGAGAGGTGGCAACTGAAGTTTAACATTGACAAATGCAATGTACTGCATATGGGTAGCAGTACTTTATAGAGCAATGTATCAACTGTGTGGTACTACACTCAGAGTGGTTGAGAATGAAAAGAACCTGGTGGTAATTGTGCAGTCAGATATGAAGTTTTCTGATCAGTGCAAACGGTCTGCAAGAGTAGCTCATGGTGTCATGTCAATGATAGATAGGGATTTTTCTAGCAGGGATAAGGAGATGGTTATCCTCTTGTTTAAGGCAATGGTCAGGTCAGACCTTGTATAGGTCTGGAGGCCTCATTTTTGGAAGGATGTAGAGCTGCTGGAAAGAGTACAGAGAAGGGCAACAAGATTAGTGAATGGAACAAAGGGTTGCACTTACAAAGAAAGGGCTTAAGTTTTGCAAATTACAGTGTCTGGAGACTAGGCACCTGCAAGGTGATCGCATTGAGATGTATAAGGCCTTGAATGGTTTGAGCAAGCTCAGTGCTGATGGGATTGTTTCTGCTGTTCAGATTAGTTTCCTGAGGGGACAAAAATTCAAATTGAAGAAAGACAGTTGTACAATAAATGTGTGGAAATTTGCCTTTAGCCAACAGATGGTTGATTGCTGGAACAAACTTCCATCTGTCATTCTTCAAACAGGCCTCTGAGGTTGGGTATATTCATACTGTAGTTTTTAGTGTTTTGCACCAACCTTGCGTAGAAATAAAAATAAAAACACCAAGGAAACTGAACTTTTGATAACTGTGTTTATAATAAATTACAATAACCTGTATTTACAATAAATTTAACTTTACAATAAACTATACATATGAATTATTAAAATCTGCTACATTACAATCAATAAAATGCATTAAAATATACTAGATTAAAAGCGATAAAAATCGTAGCTTTCAAAGGCTCCAGCCTTCTTCTTCAGCGGTGAAGAAGAAGGCTGGAGCCTTTGAAAGCTACGATTTTTATCGCTTTTAATCTAGTATATTTTAATGCATTTTATTGATTGTAATGTAGCAGATTTTAATAATTCATATGTATAGTTTATTGTAAAGTTAAATTTATTGTAAATACAGGTTATTGTAATTTATTATAAACACAGTTATCAAAAGTTCAGTTTCCTTGGTGTTTTTATTTTTATTTCTACGCAAGGTTGGTGCAAAACACTAAAAACTACAGTATTCCATCTGTCATTGTAGAAGTTGACAGCTTAAATAAATTCAAAGTAGAACTAGACAAACATTTGAAGAGATTGGATGGGTGAAATTTTTTTTTTTTTTTTTTTTGCTTGATGCTGTATAAACTTGCTTTCTTGCATCATATGCCTTTACTAATGCCTAATGTGTCATCATCCAAAGATTTCATCCAGACTTGTCAAGCCAATCGTAATTTCCTCAAATATACTCTCACTGGGGATGAGTAGTTGATGTTTCAGTACAATGTAGAGATGACATGTCAGAGCATGCAGTGGACTTCAAAATGATCATCAAGGTCCAAAAAGTTTTGTTTACAGAAGTCCAGGATCGAGTGATGCTGATCGTTTTTCGACAAACGGCATGATTCACAAGGAATTTGTACCTGAAGGGGAGAGAGTCAATGTTGCATTCTGTGTACAGATGCTTTGAAGACTATTTAATTCCATTTCTCAGATGAGGCTGCAATTTCGAGAGAATGGCAGCTGAGATAAGTGAAAACTTATCTCAAAGGAAAGAGATTTCAGGATTTCTACATGACAATGTCCCCCAGCCCATTCTGCACTTGTTGTGAAGATATTTCTGATGAAAAATACCACTTTACAGATCAATCACTCATCTTATTCTCCTGATCTAGCGCCAGTGGACTTCTTCACCTTTCCTAAGTGAAAACTTATCTCAAAGGAAAGAGATTTCAGGATTTTGAGGACATAAAGAAAAACATAACTGCCAAACTGAACATCTGTTTGGAAGTCTTTACTGACTTTTTCCAGAAACTTTTAGAACAGTGTAATAAGTGCATTCATTCAGATGGTGATTACTTTGAATAAAAATAAAACAAGTTTTGAGCTCCTTTATTTTGTGTTCTTTTTATTGTGCCAGTCTGGGAACTGTCACCACACCTTGTATAACTGAAGAATATCACTTCAGCTACTTGTATGTGGAAAACTATTAATGGTAGAAAGAATTGGCACCATGCATGACAGAATGAAAAATTTGCCTCATCAAGTGAACATCAAATTATGCTTCCGAGAAGATTTAAAAAATGGGGAATGCAATCAATAATCTTGGGTAGTAATTGTAAAATAGGATTCTGCTTTGTTGGCAAGATCCTTCCTTTTGTGTAGTTCACAGCAGAGGATGTTGCCCTCCCATCCCGCAAGTCATGGTGACTGTTGCTGAAAAAACTGCTGTTGCTCTAATCAGCGGTGCAGCACAAGATCAACATTCTAGCACTAATGGATGAATGTTGATCTTGTGCAGCACAAGATCAAAATTCGTCCATTAGTGCTAGAATTGTATCAAGACAGCTTAACATTCCATGGTCCATGCTCAAAGTTCTTTGATCTATCGTTCAATGGTTCCTGTACAAAATTCATATTGTGCAACAGCTAACACTAACTGGTCCGCTTCAACATAATGACTTTGCTTTATCCAGAACATTTTTCATAAAATGTTCTGGATGAGAACATTTTATGAAAAATCTTCCTCATCCAGAGGTTGAGGAACATTTTTTTGATTGATCAGACTCAATTCCAGTTAAGCACTTTGGTGTTGTCACCAAGTGCTTCTCTCCATTGCCCACGAGTCACTCTTTAGTGCAGATTTACAGTGAAGTTTTTAACTGGATCATTTTTCATCAAGGGAATTCAAGCTCAGAGTTCAGAGACATACATCTTGCTACTGCAATCTTTTCTGTCGTCATGCGATTCCTGCTCTTCAGGAGAGTGTATGTTTGGAAATAATTGTTTTTATGCATCTTCTCCACACATTGGCCAGCCACTAAATCAGCTGTTTTGTAACACATTTGATAATTACTACATCATTTCCATTCACATAAAGAGCTGGCCAAACATTCGAAGTTCACTGTTCCCAGTCACTTGGAACGTTTGGCCATCTCAATCCCCGAACCTCAATATTTGTTACGTTTGGTTATGGAGATATCTCAAAGACACATCCAATCTTTGGCTGATTTGAAGGAAAGCATCATAAGGAATGTTGTTAACATTCCCAGAGAAATACTTCAAGCACCAGTTGACTATGCTATAATCAGTTTCAGCATATAGTGGACAAAAATATTAAACATCTCAATAGTGGGCAACAATATTACATATCTCAATCTTCATACCTAGCAGTTCATGCAGAGTTTTCTAGCAGTTGCACACAGCACCAGTTGTTCCTTGGTGGCAGTTTTTAGAACTAATATTTTTTGGTAATATTTTCCAAATTTCACGTTTCCGTCATTAACAGTTTTTCCATCCAGTGGTGAGCTATAGTGGGCTCGCATGGGCTCACGAGAGCCCACTGTTATTTTTTTTTTGAAAATTTGCGAGCCCATTGTTGAGATGATCATTTATTTTACAAATGAAATCCTGAATGCAATTATTGAGTATCCAGAGCCAAAACTACGGTGGGGTGAGCGGGACCCCATCCCCAGCATTTTAACTGGTGCAATCGATCAGTTATGTATTTTAAAATTGCTTCATTTTTGATTTAATTACAGTTGGACCTCTGTTTAACCAACTTCTTTATAGCGAATTTTTTAAAATTCCTCCTGGTATTTACATTTAAAATAGTTTCTGCTGAACAAAGAAAATTTCCATATAACGACAGATTACAAGAGACAACTTTGTATGCATTGTACCCACCTCTGGTCTTTAGGCAATTAGAAAGTGTGAATTAAGGGTGAAAGGAATTACCATTTCACAATGTTAGTGGTGTCCCTAAAACCTATGCAGTGATATACTGAGAAGTTGCACTAGTCAATATGTCAGAGGATTAAGAAGATTCCCGATACGGGTAATAGCCTCTGGTCAACCTGTGTTGTGGTTCCACTTTACTCCACAAGACGTCACAATTTTTTCAGAGAAGTGTGTGATCCATGCCTTCAAATAAATTTCTCCTGTCTACATTTACATGGTCACAATAGCATGGTCCGTGTGATTCTGACATTTTGCACAATATTCAAAGAACTAGTGACAGTAGCAATGTAGAGGTGAGTGGGGGGGGAGATCGAGGCAACTAAGATATTATATAAACTTTATGAAGATGAAATGTTGACAGATTTTGAAATTTCGTTGAGGCTTTCACTGTGTAGAAAATGTTCTAAAATATAATGGCATGCAGGCAATAATTAAAAAAAAGCTGTATGCATTATATCACCAATCTCCAAAAAAAACAGTGCGAATTAAGGATGATTGCTAAAGAACTTGATGTGGAAACTATAAAGATCGGTCGTGTGTTCGGGCTACAATGAGCAGCTTGTAGCTTGCAGGTTAAGGGAATTATACCTGCATCATGCAAACATTTTGAATCAGAAGTTAAATATTCTGGATTATTAAATCGACTTTTAAATCTGGAATTTCTTAACCATTTAGCACTAATGATCAACATCCTGCAGGAGCTCTCGTACCTTTCAGAAGCTTTACAGATTCACTATGGTAAAAGCAGATAAATTAATTATTCGAACTATCAATGTTAGTGATAATTTAAAAATTCTGAAGGAAATTATGAAGCTAAAATTGAGAGCATGTTGAAGTGGAAAGAATTTTAAGGAATCGAAAGTTAGAACACATTTAAAAAATTACCTCGTGACAGATTATTAAATTATTATTATTAGCTATATGGTGCAAGGAAGCCTGAGGCTTATGCTGCATTAGCCAAAAAAAAAAAAAAAAATTCCGGAGTTACCATACCCTGAGAGAGAGAGAGAGAGAGAGAGAGAGAGAGAGAGAGAGAGAGAGAAAGTAGTAGAAGGAAATCACTATGAAAGAGAAGAATGATAATATCCAGCTCAGTACCCTAGGTGTGCCAAGCCCATACTCACCAGATGTGAGTCCCCGGGGTTAAATGCAACAGAGTGATTTTAAATTAAATAAAGAAAATAATCATACCATTGAAAGAAATTTTAAACATATGCTACAGGAAATTGTGGAATATGAAAGAACTTTTGTCTCGGTGGCAAGACGGTGAAAACAGATTAAGAAATTTGTTTCCTGAAAAAATATGAAATAAAAATTAATGATTTTAGAGATTTCGAAGACAGTTTATCTTTAAAATCGAGTGAAATTCCCTTTTCAATTAAGAAAGCCAGAAATATCTTTCAAACCAGGCCACCGTAGCCGAGTGGTCAAGCGCACGGGTGCATAAGTACATGTGCCTTGAGTGACCAGAGTTCAAGCCCGTGACTGCTAAATACGGTGCTGTTTCTTGTATTCTGTCTATCTTGTGAACTCCTCTGACCGTTTGGTTGTCCACGAGTATAAACAGAAAATTGATTTATTTATTTATTCATTGTGACTAGCAGTGCTGAAGCTTAGCGAGCTTTCAGTGCAATGAATATGAAAGTGTCTGCAATTCTACCCAGACACGATAGGAGGGAGTATATGATGAGAGCCTTATCGATCAATTCGGCCCTGGAAAGTTTGTCCAAGGCTCAAGGGGTAGAATTTTTTTCAGCCTGGACTGTACTTGTTAACAGGAGAGATTGCTTCTACAGGGATGGGATACACTTAAATAGAAAGGATGCAAGAATATTTGCTGATGCTCCCGAGTCAGTGTTAGGGGGGTCGGAAAACTGCTAGCTTGGGGAGAGACAAAGATGAATAGATTAACAGTAGCCACTGGCAGAGGTGAACGAGATTCTTGCACTGCTTCTATTGGAATGAGCAGAAGCCCGAAAAACAAGATGCAGGATATTTCAGAGACTGCTGGGAGTTATTGCGGTACAAGTAAACACATGGGTTGTGTTAGGGTAGCTAAGAATAGAAATAGGTGCATGTATACTTGCGTGTACACCAATGCTAGGAGTTTTGTAAATAAATTTGATGAATTTGAGGTATTGCTCAAAACATCAAAGGCAGATATTGTTGGGATATCAGAGACGTGGTGTCACACAGATATAAGGAATGCAGAACTGGAATTTAGGGAGTACAACGTCTACAGAAAGGATAGACTGGATAGGAAGGGAGGAGGGGTTATGCTATTAGTTAAGAAATACATAAAATCCAAGGAAGTGAACCCAGTGGACATCGCTGGCAGTGCAGTGTCGAGTCAGTTTGGTGTGACATAAGCATTGGGAGATCAAAATTGAGAGTAGGAGTGTGCTATAGGCCTAATGACTCTGATGACTATAATAAGAAACTGTACAGGGAAATAGAGTAGGCCAGTAAATCAGAGAGTCTTATAATGGGAGATTTTAATTTCCCAGATATTGACTGGAATTTGGGGGCTGGACACTCACACACTAGCAAGGCTTTTGTGGATTTATTGGATGATTGTTTTCTACATCAGCATGTTCGGGAGGCAACTAGAGGGAGGAATACTCTTGATTTGATTATCAGCAGTGATTCTTCATGCATTAAGAATCTGCAGATAAATGAACCACTAGGTGGCAGTGATCACAGTGTGCTGAAGTGGGATTTACTCAAAGAGGTAACTACCATTAGAGGTAAAGGGAAGGGTTATTGCTTTCGTAAAGGCGACTACAATGGACTGAGACAGTATTTAAATTCTATACAGTGGGACCAACTGATGATGTTACCAACAGCAAATGGAAAATGGGAAGGATTCAAAGAACTTATCTTGGAAGCTAATAGGCTTTACATACCAACTAAGAAATATTGTTCAAGGTTTAGACCTAAATGGATGTCAGATGAACTAATGAGGCATATGGCAGAGAAGAAACATGCATGGGATAGAAACAAATTAACACATGACACAGAAGCCTATGATAAACACAAGAAAGGCACCTGGGGTGGATGGGATCTATCCAGTTATATTAAAGGAGGCAGCAGAGGAAGTAAGCAAACCCTTAGCCATAATTATGAGAGCTTCCTTGGACTCAGGAGAGGTACCCACAGACTGGAGATGTGCAAATGTGACCCCAATTCATAAAGGAGGATCAAAAGCTGACACAAGCAATTATAGACCTGTGAGTTTAACTTCTGTTCCAGGAAAATTAATGGAGGCACTAGTTAAAGAAGCACTGCAGGATCATTTAAACAAGACTTCAGTTATAGCTCGGACACAGCATGGTTTTATTAAGGGGAAGTCTTGCCTGACCAATCTGATTGGATACTATGATGCAGTCACAAAGGAACTGGATGCAGGGAATAACTTTGATATTATATACTTGGACATTAGAAAGGCTTTTGATACTGTTGCACATGGAAGACTGCTGCACAAATTGGAGCAGTGTGACATTGGAGGCAAATTGCTGCTGTGGATAAAGGGGTGGCTGAGGGGGAGAAGACAGAGAGTGGTAATCAATGGACACTGCTCGTCATGGAATAATGTTATTAGTGGAGTCCCTCAGGGCTCAGTGTTGGGTCCATTATTGTTTTCTGTATTTATAAATGATATTGATAATGGTATATCAAGCTTAATGTCGAAGTTTGCAGACGATACAAAAGGTAGGCAGGGTTGTCAAGGCCACTACTGACACTATGCTGCTGCAACAGGATCTGGAAAGGTTGAGCAGATGGGCTGAGAGGTGGCAAATGAAGTTTAACATTGACAAATGTAAAGTACTACACATGGGAAACAGCAACCCCGGAGAAACGTATCAACTCTGTGGTACTACACTGACAGTGGTAGAGAATGAAAGGGACTTGGGGGTGGTTGTGCAGGCAGATATGAAGTTCTCTGAGCAGTGCAGACGGGCTGCAAGAGTAGCTCATGGAGTATTGTCAATGATATACAGGAATTTTTCCAGTAGGGATAAGGAGGTGATTATTCCATTGTATAAGGCGATGGTCAGGCCACACCTAGAGTACTGTATACAGGTCTGGAGGCCTCATTTCAAGAAGGATGTAGAGCTGCTGGAACGAGTACAGAGAAGGGCAACAAGATTAGTGAATGGAACAAAGGGGTGCTCTTACGAAGAAAGGCTTAAGTTTTGCAAATTACAGTGTCTGGAGACTAGGCACCAGCGAGGTGATCTGATAGAGGTGTGTAAAGCCTTGAATGGTTTGAGCATACTCAATGCTGATGGGATTCTTCCTCTCGCTCAGAATAATCACCTGAGAGGGCATAAATTCAAATTGAGGAAAGACAGATGTAGGATAGACGTGCGGAAATTTGCCTTTAGCCAGCGGGTGGTTGGTTGGTGGAACAGACTTCCATCCCTTGTCGTGGAAGTTGATAGCCTAAATAAGTTTAAGGCTCAGCTGGACAGGTATTTCGAACGAACAGAGGGGTGAAGTGGAAGTGGTTTTTTTTTTTTTTTTTTTTGGCTGATGCTGCATAAGCTTGCTTTCTTGCATCAAATGCCTCTACTAATGCTAATGCTAATAATATTGTGTGACTGAATGAATAATAAATAAATAAATTTAAATTTTCTGTTTATACTCTGGGACGACCAAACGGTCAGAGGAGTTCGCATGATAGATTGAATACAAGAAACAGTACCCTATTCAGTAGTCATGGGCTTGAACCCCGGTCACTCGAGGCACGTGTACTTAAGCACCCGCACGCTTGACCACCAGGCTACGGCGACCTAATGTATACAATTAAACACGTTGCAGGTTATGATGACCATACATCTAAATGGAAAACCATTGCTTCAATTTGATCTGGATCGTTATGTCAAATCATTCTTCTGCAATCATCGCTTAGCTATTGAGGAAAGCTCGACAACAAATATTAATAAAGAAGTAAATTGTATATGGCAATTTGTAGAATACATTTTTCTTGAATATTTGTGCAATAATTTTTTTTCATGTAATCTGTGATTTTGTGTATCTTTTCTAGAATAGTTTGTTTTTTATGTAATATTTTTTTATATTGTGGAATGTTTTGTGATAGTGTTTGTTATGTGTGATATGGGAAATATTTCATGTTAGTTTTTTATTTGCAATATTAAAATTTTATCATGAAAAAATGTATCCATTATATTTCCCTATTTGTAAAAAAAAAAAAAAGAATAAAAAAGTCGAGCATCTGCCAAGCACACACGGTAGATGGTTTATGTGAAACATCCTTCGCATTTCTTTTAGATATTTTGATATGTATATATTGATTACGAAATAAGAGCTTTTGTATTGTAAATATTTTATTGATCATTCACAAATTTCCATACTTTCTGGAAGACAATATACAATGGATTTATAATAACTAAAGTAAGAGATGTATACTTGCTATTGCAATGTATCTAAATGTCTCTGAAAACAGCATCAATTGAGGTACCCGACCTTAGTTGAAATGACATATGCAGCTGTTCGGGGCACCTAACAACGAAATGTTGTGCACCCCAAACAGCTGCGTATGTGAAAATGGGAGACGAAAAAAGAAATTGTTGATAAATCTTTGTATTGTTGCAGTCGTATGACAAATACTTGCAATCATACTTACTGCAGTAGTAACTGCAGGAAGTATGATTGTGACATCATACTATTAAAAAATTCTGAAAAGTTACAACTCCAGATATCACACTGGTCACGAAAAATGCATCATGTGCTCTAATCATACAATTAGTGAGTGCTCCACACAACTAGTGGTGTGAGCGTTGAAGCGCCTCTGGCAGACCGCGGATGACGTCACTTCCGTGACCAATCACATTTACTCAGTAGGTGTCCCCTCCCACCAAAGGATGTTTCACATAAAGTCGGAAAAAGTGCGAGCCCATTGTTAAAATATTCATAGCTCACCACTGTTTCCATCTATTAGTCAGATGAAGTGAGGAACTTTAATTATAACCACACTATAGATAAAGAAATATGGCATTTCTGCTAATTCTTATAGTTAGATTTTCAAAACAATGAATAATATTTTATGAAAAATAAAAATGAATATACCTTTGAGATCAGCTACTGTCTTGCTTGCTCTGCTTAGCACCAAAGCCATACCCTCAACATCACTCATATTAACTCGGCACCTTCGATTGATAACATTACTCCGGAGCTCTTCAACTTGACTTTCAAGTTCTCTGGTTCCAAAGATTAAAAAAATAAAATAAAATAACTTATATATATCAGTAACTTCAGAATGAACTCAACTAAATAAAAATTCAAGGTCAAATAGGAAAAAATTATGAATAAAACAGACTAGAGCAAGGTACATAATGTATTTCAAATACAGAGTAATTATAATTATAATCCATTTTGGGACTGTCGAAAGAAAACAGATAACGCTGAGATTTATGTTTATTGATCATGGGAAATGACTGCCAAAAGAATGGAAAAGTTAAAAAAAAAAAAAAAAAAATAGTTGATAAAAACCATCACTATGGTTTCAGTAGTGCTGCACACTGCAGTGATGTACAACGAAATGAACAAGGAGTACAACGAAATGAACAAGGATTTGGACATTAGAAATACCATGATGGATATATGAGATCATGAACTGCTTGTTTGAGCTGTTTATGAGAATGGGAGTGTTGCTGCAGCTGTGCTCTGTGCATTTTCAATAACAGAAAGGAAGAAGAAAAGTACCACACACATTCAGGTACGGGACATGATATTGCCAAGGGGAGATGTCTTTGTGTGTGCGCCATGTAAGGAGTGTAAGAAAATGAGGCGACAACTCAGCGTTGTTATGGGCCTATATAAGAGCTTGAAGGACAGGGTGGATGCCCTTGAAGGATCTAAATTGAGGGGCCATCAAGCTGCCCACATCAACGCTAGAGCTTGCACTTTATCATCACGCAACACAGCGGCAACCCCCAAGGCAGAAGGCGCTGGTCCCACAGGAACTAGTAGTTGTTGGCGACTATTGTCAGGGAAACGGCGAACATGCTATGTAAAAAAGGATAGGTGGAACAGGACCAGGGTATGTCTGCCAGGGGTTAAGGTTGATGACGTTGTAGAGCGGATATCATCTTTTAAGGGCACAAAAGGTGATATTGTTGTACCCGTTGGCATTAATGATATTAAGAGTAGGAGACCGGCAGAATTACTTAACAAGTACATGTCACTATTGAAAAAAAGCAGTGAATTAGGGTTCAATTTGAAAGTGTCTACAATTCTGCCCAGACACGATAGGAGGAAGTACAGTATTTCCCCATGTATAAGACGCACCTTAATTTTGGGGCCCGAAATTTGAAAAAAAAAATGTATTACAAAGTTATTGAATTCAAGTTTTATTCATCATAAAATTCATACAACTCATCATTGTCAAATCTGTCATCCATTAGCTTGTCCTCATCTGTGTCTGATGACGAATCACTGTCTTCATATATTGCCTCGTCCTCAGTTCCATCTATGGAATTTGAAATGCCACACTTCTTAAATGACTTGACAACGATCTCAATCTTGATATTATCCCAAGATCTTTTCACCCAGGTACAAACTTCTGCTATAGTTGGTTTCTTCACTCTTCCTGCTGGTGTCAAACTGTCCTCAGAAGACTTCATCCATTGGTTCCATTCGTCTCTCATGGCAGCTTTGAAGGGTTTGTTAATGATGACATCAAGTGGTTGGAGCTGGGATGTCAAGCCTCCAGGTATGACGGCAAGTTTTGTTTTTGCTCTGCAGCAATCTTCTTTGTATTTTTTGTTATGTGTGCCCTGAACTGATCAAGCACCAATAGGGCAGATTTGCGTAAGAGCCCACTTGGTCTCCCGCTCCGAACTTTCTCAAACCAGATCTTCATCCCATCCTGATCCATCCAACCCTTGTCATGAACGTGGACAATCACTCCTCGAGGAATGTCTTCATTTGGCATTGTTTTGTGTTTGAAAATCAGCATAGAAGGCAGCTTGGTTCCGTCAGCGCAACAAGCTAGAACAACTGTATAATGGCTCTTTTCATGTCCACTTGTCTTCACAGTTAGTTTTCACCCACTTCTTATCAACAGTTCTGTTACTTGGGACATCATATTGAAGGGGAACATTGTCCATATTTGCAATCTGTCCCAACTCAAACTGATGTGTCTTCCAACATTGAATGACAAAATGATGGAATTCAAGGACCTTCTGCTCATATCTTTTGGGCAATCTGGTGCGTGCATGCATGCTTAGTCCATTCCGTTTCACGGACCTGAAGCACCAACAATTGTGTCCTCCTTTGAAATCAGTAACTTCTTTTTCATCAGCAATTCTTCTTGCCTCATGCTGAACCATCTTTGTGGACACAGGAATTCCAATTGCCCTTTGCTCCTCAATTCATATCTTCAATTCCCTCTCTAAATCAGGCCATTTTGCTGACTTGCCTCTAATGGCCTTCTTCTGCCGTGACGTTTTCAATAGGGTTTCTTCTTCCTGTAGCCAGTCTCGGATTGTTTTCTCAGTTGGAGGAGGACCAAACTTACATTCAGCAGCACGATTTCCATTCACTTTTGCAAACTGGATCACTTTTAACTTGAATTCAGCACTGTATGAAAATCTTTTCTGAGCCATTTCTTGGCAGAACGTGGCAAAACGTAACCTAATATACTGGTAACAAGTGCGAAACAATGAGCGCAAAGACAACAAGCGTGAAAGAGCGGGAAATGCAAGTAAAAAAAATCTACAACCACTGTACCCACAGTACCCAGTTTTTAGACCCCAAATTTTTCGAAAAAAGGTGCGTCTTATACATGGGGAAATACGGTATATGATGAGAGCCTTGTCGATCAATTTGGAAATAGGAGAGACTGCTTCTACAGCATTGGGATACACTTAAATAGAAAGGGTGCAAGAATATTTGCTGATGCTATCGAGGCAATGTTAGGTGGGTCGGAAAACTGCTAGCTTGGGGGGGGTTTGATTTGGTAGTTATTGGCGCATCGGCTGCTGTGGCCATATTGCACCTCCCAAGGTTTTTGCAGTACTTTGATCCAAGCCCGAGGCGGGAATCGAACCCGCGAGCTTGGGGGGGGATACAAGGACTAACAGATTAACAGTAGCCACTGGCAGAGGTGAAAGTGATTCTTGCACTGCTTCTATTGGAATGAGCAGCAGCCTGGAAAACAAGATGCAGGGTATTTCAGAGACTGCTGGGAGTTATTGCAGTACAAGTAAACACTTGGGTTGTGTTAGGATAGCTAAGAATAGAAACAGGTGCATCTATACTTGCGTAGCCAGGTGGGAAGGAGCAGCAGTGCGTGGCACACGCTTCTTGATTAGACCGGGGTTCGAGCCCGTCACCACCAAATACGGAGGATGCGGAAAGGTCAAGGGAGTGACCACCGCACATTCCTGGAGCAATATGGCCTTAGTTGCTAATGCTCCTAAAAACCAAACAAACAACAAACATCTATACTTGCATGTACACCAATGCCAGGAGTTTGGTAAATAAATTTGAGATGAATTTGAGGCATTGCTCAAAACATCAAAGCCAGATATTGTTGGGATATCACAGACGTGGTGTCCCACAGATATAAGGAATGCAGAACTGGAATTCGGGGAGTACAATGTGTACATGAAGTATAGACAGGACAGGAAGGGAGGAGGAGGAGGGGTTATGCTATTAGTTAAGAAACACATAAAATCCAAGGAAGTGCAGCCAGTTGACATTGCTGGACAGTGCAGTGTCGAGTCGGTTTGTGTGACAGGCATTGGGGGGTCAAAATTGAGAGTAGGAGTGTGCTATAGGCCTAATGACTCTGATGAGTATAATAAGAAATTGTACAGGGAAATAGAGTGGGCCAGTAAATCAGAGAGTCTTATAATTGGGGATTTTAATTTCCCAGATATCGACTGGAATTTGTGGGTTGGTCACTCACACATTAGCAAGGCTTTTGTGGATTTATTGGATGATTATTTTCTACATAAGCATGTTCAGGAGGCAACTAGAGAGTTGTTGTTATTATTTGGTTTTTAGGAGCATTAGCAACTAAGGCCATATTGCTCCGGGAATACGTGGTGGTCATCCCCTGACCTTTCCACATCCTCCATATTTGGTGGTGACGGGCTCGAACCCTGGTCTAATCAAGAAGCATGTACTATGCACTGCTGCTCCTTCCCACCTGGCTACGGAGGTGCCTGCAACTAGAGGGAGTAATACTCTTGATCTGATTATCAGTAGTGATTGTTCATGCATTAAGAATCTGCAGATAAAGGAACCACTAGGTGGCAGTGATCACAGTGTGCTGAAGTCAGATTTACTCAAAGAGGTAACTACCATCAGGGGTAAAGGGAAGGGTTTTTGCTTTCGTAAAGGCGACTACAGTGGTCTAAGACAGTATTTAAATTCTTTACGGTGGGACCAACTGATGATGTTACCAACAGCAAATTCAAAATGGGAAGTATTCAAAGAATTAATCTTGGAAGCTACTAGGCTCTACATACCAACTAAGAAATATTGTTCAAGGTTTAGGCCTAAATGGATGTCAGATGAATTAATGAGACATATGGCAGAGAAGAAAAATGCATGGGATACATATAAATTAAGGGGTGACATGGAAGCTTATGATAGATATAAGCTGGTCTGTAACCAAGTCACAAAGGAGATTAGGCAGGCAAAGGCAGATTATGAGAAATCCTTGGCAAAGGATGCAAAGAAAAACAACAAAGAGTTCTTTACTTATGTAAACTCTAGAACAACGGTGGGCAAATGCGGCTCTTCGTTGAGTTAAGTGCGGCTCCCATTGAAAATTTAAATCCGTTTTTTTTTATTATTTCAGAAATTTTTTCAGTGAATCTTGTTAAATTATAAAAATATAACTAAGTAACTAATATTTGGTTATACGGATTTTATGTTGTGTTTATTTTTTTTTTTTTGTCTAGATATCTTGCTATTTTTATTTTGATTATAAATAAATCCGTGCGCATTTACACTGCTGGCGCCATCAGTGGACTTGTGCGTAAAAAGTTACGAGTGTAATTTTTCCGCGCCGTAAATTAATTTAATTATTTTGTTTCAATTTCAGACTTTGGAATTAAAGTTATTTAAATTTTTTGATAACATGACCTCAGAAAATATCAAAAAACGAAAATACGAACAAGAAAATAGAATCTTTCAAGAAGAGTGGGTAGAAAATTTTGCTTTTATTGACAATAATGGAAAGTCGTTGTGTCTTATTTGTAAAGTTACAATTGCAAACTACAAAGTAAGCAATTTACGTCGACATTATGAAGTAAGTCATCCCCACTTTTCAACTCAATATCCATTAAATTCAAAATTGCGAACAGAGAAACTTAAGTCCTTGCAATCTGGTCTTCATAAGCAACAAGGACTCTTGTCTTCTTTTAGTCGCGAAGATGACAATGCAAACGAAGCTAGTTTTTTGATAGCTTGGAATATTGCTCGTGCCAAACGTCCATATGGAGAAGGAGAATTTATTAAAAGAAACTTGGAAGAAGTGGTTAAAGTTTTGGATCCAGATAATACAAAACTGCATAAATTGATCGCACAGGTTCCTGTGTCACGCCGTACAACTGAGCGTCGTATTGGTGCAATTAGTAAAAATGTTGAAAATAGTTTGATGTGTGATTTGAAAAATTGTACAGCATTTAGTTTAGCTCTCGACGAGTCTACAGACATTCAGGATGTTCCACAATTGGCCGTTTTTGTCCGCTATGTATCTGCAGACGTAAATGTGAAGGAAGAAATGTTAGACCTAGTAGCTCTTATCGAAACAACTCGCGGTATCGATGTTAGAAATGCGCTTGATGAAGTAATGAATAGTAGGTTTGAATTGCCTCGTGATAAACTTGTAAGTGTTGCGACTGACGGAGCGCCTGCAATGGTAGGGAAAAACCAAGGTCTCATTGGTCTTTTAAACAGCGATCCTAAAATTCCACATTTCTTACCTCTTCACTGCATAATTCACCGCGAGCATCTCATAGCGAAGTACTTCAAATACGAAAATGTGTGGAAGATTGTTTTGCAGATTTTGAATTTAATTAGAACAAATGCCAAAACACATCGTCAATTTAAGAACTTTTTAGAAGAGTTGCGAGGGAATGACGAAACAGATGAATTGCCCAGTGATTTATCCCTATGGTGTGTTGTAAGATGGCTGTCAACTTACAATGTTTTGGGCCGTTTTGTGGAACTCCTAAATCCTATCATAACATTTACAAAAGAAAAAGGTAAAAAATACCCAGAATTAGAAAATGAAACTTGGCTTTCTGACTTAATGTTCCTTACAGACATTATAGAACATTTGCAAACACTTAATTTGGCTTTACAAGGAAAGGAAAAAAATATTATTGATTTGTCACAAACTGTATTTAGTTTTGAAGCTAAACTTCGACTTTTTGTGTACGATCTTAAGAACAAAATATTTAATCATTTTCCACGAGTAAAAGCAAATATAATTAATATCAAAGAAGAAAAGTTAGACGAATACAAAGAAAAATTGGAAGAATTGCAAGCAGATTTCGAACATAGGTTTGAAGATTTGAAAAGTTTGAAATCTACATTTGCATATTTTGTGAATCCATTTATTTGTGATATTATTGAAGATGGATTTCCAATTTCTGAAATAATATTTGTTGAAAAAGCGGCTGGGCAATTGGAGTTATTAGAGATGAAAGAGGATCAGGCATTGCAAATGCAACACAAATCTACTAATGTAACTGAATTTTGGAAACTCGTGCCAGAATCAAAATATCCACATTTAAAGAAAGCTGCTTGCCGTCTAATTTCAATTTTTGGTACAACATATTGCTGTGAATCTTTGTACTCCACAATGAAGTTTGTGAAGTCGAAATATCATTCACAGTTGACCAATCATCATCTCGCTGAATTGCTGCGAACGGCTTTAACAAATTTTACACCAAATTTCAAAGATTTGACCAAAGGTCTTCGTTAAATGTTATACTTTTTATTAATGCATTTTTATTATTAAAATTTTGAAATAATTATTTTGTATTTTCTTTCTCTTAATTATATTTTCTTATATATGTATACTTTACATAGCACTTAAGGCTTGTGTAGAATATGTAATCATATTAATTAAATTAAATTAAATTTGAATTTGTGTATTTAATACTATGTAACTATGGTGTGGCTCTTTATAATATATGAAAAACCAGAATGCGGCTCTCATTGACCTCATGCGTGCCCACCCCTGCTCTAGAAGGAAAGGGATGAATCAGATTGGTCCACTGGATATTGAAGGTTGAACTGTTGATGATCCTGCTCAGGCAGCTAACAAACTAAATGAGTATTTTGCATCTACATTCACCCATGAGAAGTTATTCAATGAGGGGAATGCCAGAGGTGAGTTAAACTCTGGAAAATCCAAGGAAGTTTAACTCACCTCTGACTGTAAGGTAGATGATTCTGTAATAACTGAGAGGAAAGTGGAGGAGAAATTGTTGAAGATAAACATAAAAAATGCACTCAAGATGGATGGGATCTATCCAGTTATATTAAAGGAGGCAACAAAGGAAGTAAGCAAACCCTTAGCCATAATTATGAGCGCTTCTTTGGACTCGGGGAGGTACCCATGGACTGGAGATGTGAAAATGTCACCCCAATTCAGTACACACCTTGAGTACTGTATACAGGTCTAGAGGCCTCATTTTAAGAAGGATGTAGAGCTGTTGGAATGAGTACAGAGAAGGGCAACGAGATTAGTGAATGGAACAAAGGGTTGCTCTTACAAATAAAGGCTTAAATTTTATAAATTACAGTGTCTGTTGACTAGGCACCAGCGATGTGATCTGATAGAGGTGTATAAAGCCTTGAATGGTTTCAGCAAGCTCAATGCTTATGGGATTCTTCCTCTTGCTCAGAATAATTACCTGAGAGGGCATATATTCAAATTGAGGAAAGACACATGTAGGATATATGTGCGGAAGTTTGCCTTTAGCCAGCGGGTAGTTGGATTGTGGAACAGACTTCCAACCTTTGTTGTGGAAGTTGATAGCCTAAATAATTTTAAGGCTGAGCTGGACAGGTATTTGGAACGAATGGCGGAGCGAAATGGGAGCGGTTTTTTTTTTTGGCTGATGCTGCATAAGCTTGCTTTCTTGCATCATATGCCTCTACTAATGCTAATTACGTGGACCATGGAATGATGAATACATTTGAGAGAGCAAGGTTGTTATTAGCACCTGACAGAGGCTGTAAACAAGTGGAAGGAGTGCCACAGGGGACAGTACATTTGCTATGAGAAAAATGACCACATTCATATTCATCTATGAGTGAAAGTTTTGTGGCAAACTCTCATATTGTGGTCAACTGTAACACACCTTGAGTGCCTACAATTACACCATTCTGGTCATTATAATAATAATGTTACAAAGGTAATATTATTATTATAATTTTATCTTTAGAGACAAAACAATTTATTATCTGATTTATTTTAATTAGTAGTAATGAATTATCTCTCTATACATAAAAAGTTTTCCTTCTAGCGATATTTATTCGAGCCAATAGGAGAAGAGGGCAGGGCAATTACATCAGTACAAATGCACGGGTAAATAATTACATTGAAAGACAATTGCCTCCATAATGTTCACCAACCTCTTGAATATGATTCACTGTCTAATACATGACCACGCCTGGCATCATTTGTTCCATTGTAATGTAAGCTGATGAAGGGATCCGATATACTTTGTATATTTGTAAACAGTTCAGTATTTTGTAAATATTTTAAATATTTGTATAGTTTGTAAATATTTTACTCCTGCTCTTTTGGATGCAACAATATTCCTTATGCATTATGGAACCCGAAGCAAAAGACCTTTTCCTAAATGACCTATGTAAATGCAGGTAAATAATTACATATTGATATTTATTCCACCTTGAGAATGCTGTGTGGTGGGGTAGCCAGTGGGAGAAGAGGGATGCATGTCACGTGGTACAAGTGGGAGGGGAAATTATGTCACTACAAATGCACAGGTAAATAATTACATAGGTCATTTCCTGATTATCAATCAGTGCATTTCAGCAGGTGTGTCTTTTACGTAGAACAGCATGCATGGGGGTTGGCGAGCAAAGCGAGCAGGGGGCCAAGTTGCCTTGTTAAAATTAAAATAAAAAGAGCACTGAAATACAGATAGAAAAAGCAATCATTGTTTAAAAATAATATTAAAAATACATTTCTTGACATGTCTTACTTTTTTTTTTTATGATGAACTGATAACTCAATGGACATCCATGCTTAAAACACCATTAAAAAAATGGTTGAAGGATAGGTTGATTAACTGAAAAGTTAGTTAATTCAGAATTCATTTTTAAAAATGCATAAACTGAAAATCATAATTAGGATTTCATTATGCTGGAGATAAAGACATATTACAAATATATTCTTATCTTACACCCACATTATGTAATTTTAATGGTTCTTCTTGACCTAACCTTTGTTAGGTCAAGAAGGATGCCTAAGTCTGCTTAATGTTGCTTACTTTTTCTACAAGCAATACAATTCTTAGCTTTTCTTACTCATTATAAGAAAACAATGGGCAACAATGCTAGGCAAAGCTTTGTTTGTTTAGGAGCATTAGCAACTAAGGCCATATTGCTCCGGGATATGCGGTGGTCATTCCCTGACCTTCCCGCATCCTCCGTATTTGGTGGTGATGGGCTCGAACCCCGGTCTAATCAAGAAGCGCGTGCTACGCACTGCTGCTCCTTCCCACCTGGCTACGGAGGCGCTCTAGGCAAAGCTGAGCACTGTTCAACACAATCACTCCATGAATTATCTAGTAAAAATCATTTATATTGATGATAGCAAGGAAGTTTCTTTCATTTTATAGTCTGATCACTTGAAACTTAAGTAACCCCAAAGGCTCACATCTGGTGAGTATGGGCTAGGCACACCAAGGGTCCTGAGCTGGATATCATCATTCTTCTCTTTCTTGGTGATTTCCTTCTACTTCTCTCTCTCAGAGTAATTCAGAAATTTTTTTTTTTTTTGCCTGGTGCAGCATAAGCCTCAGGCTTCCTTGCACCATGGGGCTAATAATAATAATAATAATAAAACTGTTAATAAAACAATTACCTACATCAAATCATGAACTCGTCAAAAAAAAAAAAAAAAAAACAGTATGCAAGTGTGCTGATCTTAGGCACAATGAAATAAGCAACAAAAACAACTGCAAATTAATAAAGAAGATTTTTTTTTCCATTTCAATGTAGGAGTTGAAATAATTTGAAAATTAATGCTATCAGTTCATTATAATTCAGTCTTGCTGTCTAGGAGCTCACATTTTTCCCTCCTGAGACAGCAACAGGCTTGGACTTACACTTGATTTTAGGAGAAATAACTAAGTACAAGCTTGTTTGTTTCAGAATGGAAAAAGCATCTCCCCACCAAACAGCAAGACATAATTGTAATAAAGAGGTTCCTTTAATTATTGAATTACAAAAGAAACTGATATCTAAAATTAAAATGCAAGTATGTTTCCACAGTCCATGTCAATTTGTTGTATGCAATAATTCAGTGTATGAGACAATTTGGTGAATGAAACTGCTGTATCCAATAATTTGGTGAAAGACAATTGGTGACTATGACAATTCGGTGAGCACAACAATTTGGTGTATGAACGACCACTCAGTGCATCACACAAAAATCAGTGAAGTAAAAGGTTTAGGAATTCTGGTGATTTAGAAAGGAAAATATATTTTTTATCCATTTATTTTGTATAAAAGGAATCATGCCGATCTTTTTCATAGGCAATTTCATAGAATGCAAGTATGTGCATATGTCAACATGACTCCATCCATGCTGTAACACATTTAATCCAGATCAGGTTATTTATTATTATATTTTAATATACCTACTCAATTGAAGCATGGAAATAGGAAAAAAGATCTGGCAATCTGTTTTGTTGATCTCAAAAAGACTTCTGACAGAGTGAATTGGGTTAAGCTAGAAAAGATAAAACAGATTTTTAAACTAATTTGGGAACTTGATATGGGAGAGACAGCTGTGGTTCGGGTTGATGGAGAGTAATCAGGAGAAGCAGACATTGGTAGGGGTGTAAGGCAAAGATGTTCCATGTCCCCTTTACTATTTAATTTATATTCAGAAGCATTGATAAAAAGAGTACAAAGAAGATGTAAAAGTAGGAGGGGAGAAGATAAAGACAATAAGATTTGCAGACAACTAGATATTAATTATTAATAATGAGGAAGAATTACAGAGCTCATTGGATATCTTAAACAGCAAGGTAAAGGAATACAATATGAAGATTAACAGCAAGAAAACCAAGATAATGTTAATTTCAAAGTGGCCAGGATAACATTAGATGAAATAATATTGGAACAGGTGGACAGATACAGATACTTGGGAAGCATAATGACAGAAAATGGAAAAGAACTATTGAGAAGAAATTTCAAGAAGGAATTAAGAAAGCAAATGGTGAAAACATTAATATAGACTGTTGTGCTATATGGCTCAGAGACATCAACACTAGGAAGAGAGGCGATTAGATGGGTAGAAGCATTCGAGATGTGGGTGTGGAGAAGAATGGAAAGGGTGAAATGGGTGGACAGGGTGAGTAATGAGTCCAATTCTGATCCCTACACAATCTCCAGGGAATCTTATCTGTATACCCTTAAGTAACTATAGCATGGATTACAAACCGATCATCAGAAGATGCACATTGCTTAACTGGCATCCATTAATGATCTCTACTTTTGATCTCCGGAACAACCTCCTCCCAACTCCACTATATGTATTTCTTAAAAAATGCAACTTATAGAAGTGAAAGTGATGTGTGGACTAGGTTCTCTCGTATCCCAATCTTTAACTAAAGAACTAAGTAAAAAATTCCACTGACAAAAGAACTTTTGTCAGTGGAATTTTTTAATAAGGTCTGCTAAAAAACAAACGTAGAATCTGCATTGAAAAACAAAGGTGATAGTATATTCTATTAAAAATATAAAATATCAAGAATGGTATCATAATCACCAAATTCACCATTTACAGCATGGCACGTTAAACGTTTGCTGTCTTGCTTTGCCATACACCAAATTCTCCCACAAAATTCACTGAAGTGTTAGCCACTAATTGTCTTTCACCAAACTGTCATATACCAAATTGTCACATACAATGAAATGTCATTCACTCACCAAACTGCTGTACAACGAATTGCTTTGCAAAAAATTGAAGTGATCCCATTTCCACATGCCACTGACAAGTAGCATGTGGAAATGGGATCACTGATTTCCAGCATCCCAATATTTTTGGTTTGTTTATAGTGAATAATTTCGATGCACTATGATTTTTGCAATTACCCCTCTCTTCTGCCATAGACTTACCATGGACAGACAGTACCTTCTCTCCTGCTCACCTTACTCACAAACTGTGAGTAAGGTAAGGCTTAATCACAAACTGTGATTAAAATGAATGAATTCTGGAATTTTAATCAAAAACTGTGATTAAAAATGAATTCTGGAATTTTATTCACAAACTGTGATTAAAAATGAATTCTGGCTTAATCACAAACTGTGATTAAGCCAGAATTCATTAAGCATTAGTTAAAATAGACTACATTGTATTCTGTGTATAAAAAAGGAGCTACCTTGCTTTAACTTGAGGTAACCACTAACAAAATTTAATACTTAATGGATTCAATTCTTTGAAAAATTGTTTTAAAAAGAGAAACAAAACTTACGAGAGATCTTTTTCAAGTCTAGTAACATCTTGTCGATACAGATCCTCTTCACGTGATACCCTAAGTCTTTCTGCACAAACCTGGTCTTCTCCTATCTGAGCTGCTGCTAGCATGGTCTAAAGATGAAACATCTCTATATATGACTGATTTATCAACTTCAGATACATATAGAAATACATATGAGTGCTGTTTGAAAAGTAAGGTAACAGATGTTTTTATGAAACAACAATGAATCAGAGAACAATGACACAATATAAATGAAGTTGCATCAGTGAGCTAATATGGACATATCTCCTATCATATTCAGGCACTTTTCACACCACGTCACAATTTCCAAAGGTTCAGTCATATTTCTACCTTACAGTTCAGTGACATGCCTTCGGTAAGGTTATCAATAATTTGTGCATACATGTTCATCTCAGAAATGGATAGATCTTTGCTTACCTGTCACCAAGGATGGCGGCAGCTAAGAATGCAGGCAATTTACTCAGTGCATTTAATGTGGTTGGTGGTGCTTTATCATCTGCAAGGTTTGTTCAGTCTTGTCTCAACTTACTGCAAAAAAAAAAAAACAGGACTGTAACTAATTGCAACCACACATGCAGGTGTGTTTCCTAAACAAGACTGTTGGAACATTCGATGGCAACAGATTGCAGTTGCTGATGGATATCTATGGGCATAGTTCCTATGGCGAGCAGCCATTTTGGTTTAGTCACCTAATGTCAACAAAAGAAGAAATGAACATTAAATTTTGCCATTATTTAGTCAATATTTCACTCCTGAGCTCAGGGAGTGGTAACAAAGATGGACAGAGATGACAAAAGGGGAGACCACTTGCAAATTTTTCCCAGACCTCAAAATATATCCCAAGCAACTGGCCTGGTACTTCCCGGGGTTGCTCCTGACTTTTCTATTAACAAGACACGGACCCTTCAATGAAAAGCTTTCTGGTTTCGGCCTCACTGATGACCCCAATTGCACATGTGGGGAGGTCGAAAACTGGAACCATGTGATTTATGATTGCCCACAATACGAAGACCTCAGATGTATCCTCATAACAAAGATACAATACCTCCCAAAAGGATTGAAATCCCAATTCATTGACACCAAAGAGGAATACAGAGCACTTTCCCAGTATGCGCAGGACCTCTTCACTAGGAGAAAAGTGTTAATTGCCATACACTGCGACTGACTGAGCACCATAAACTACTACATACAAGACAGAGTAACCTCAGTGAAAATTCCTGAAGCAAGAAAAATGGAAAACAAGGACTGGGCTTGCCCCATGAGCGACCCAACTTGAAATGAGTGACACTGGAGTGAAGAACTAAAGTGCAACCTAGCTGCCTAATGGTGGGGTATGGGCATGCCCCACTGAAACCTGGGGTCACCTTCCCTATTGGCTCCATACTTCTGCCTTTCTCCGCCCACTCTTCAGTTTCCTCCCATTCTATCTGTATGTAAGCCCTACACATCAAAATTTTAACACTTCCAAATTACTGCTCATCTAAAATTTGGACTATCTAAAACCTAGCAATATTCCCTCATGCGTCCTATTGTTCTGAAATGTATATATGTACGCATACACATGGGGTTTTTTTTTTTTTTTTTTTTAGGTCCTAGCCACTGAAATTTCAGGAAACTTAGGTGAAGGACCTGCCAGAGTTAAGACTACTGGGTACCTGGTCTGCCTCCACGGGACGAGATGTGGGCAATGTTGGGCCTCAGTGGCCAAACGACCAGAAGAACAACGGTACACGACACCGTACTTTACATTATCCATATACTTTTAAATCTCTGGCCTTCCCAGTGAACTGGTACATGCACAATAAAAGCAACATGGAGATGGGGGGGGGGGGGAAACACCTGGTGCCGTTTAACACAAAATACACCTTACACCTTACTGCGGAAGGTTAGTCTAAGTGTTTTTAGGGTAAAGCAGCACCAGGGGTTCCCCCCATCTCCACGTAGTTTATGTTGTGGCGTATTACAGTACACTGTAAATGGCAGAGATTTAAAAGTGTATGGATCTTGGATCGTGTAATGTCGTATACCGGTGTTCTTCTGGCCATTTAGCGGCTGGACCCCTGTTGGGATCCAACGTTGCCCCACTTAAAAGGCCAGGAACTCAGTAGACTTAGTTTACTCTGGCAGGTCCTGCCGCTTAGTTTCCTGAGATTTCGGCGGCTAGAACCAAAAAAAAAAAAAGAAAAAAGGTGATTTTTATTATTCACATTGACGTGGGGGTATTATCGCTTTAATTTGTTAGGCCGAATGCTGGGCATATGGCGGTTTTGATGTGTGGGACTTTTGTTAGCGTGAAGATAGAGAGGGAGGGGAGGCAGAAGACTGGGGGGGAAACGCAGAAATATGGAGCCAATAGAGAAGGGGGCCCCAGTTTCAGTGGGCATGCCCATACCCCACCAGAGGAAACAGGGGATGGCGAGAAGGGGGAACTGTGTGGTTGTCCCCTCCTTGCCATAGGAATTATAGATGAAGGGGCTAGAGTGCCCTCTTCAGGTCTCCAATATTGCCTTTGTCTCATGTCTGTTTCTCTTCATTGTCACTCATGGGGAAAGCCCCATCCTTGTGTTCTTCTTTCTTTGGTTCAACTTCCTTCTTTGATTGCATGGTAGCTTTTTTTTTTTTTTTGTTTACTTCCTTATCAGGTGGGTTCTGTTATCCTACATTACTCTTGTTCATCTTGGTGGATGGCTATTTGTAGTTTCTTCTAGAGAAGACGTCCTGTGCAAAGCGACTAAAGGCTGCAAATTCTTCTGGTGTATTCAGGAGATGGTGTTCCTGGGTATTACAGATGTATTTAATTCTCGTGATCATTTGACATCTGATGTCTTCGTATATTTCACACTGGTGCATAACGTGATGCCATGTTACTAGTTCACCACAGAGACAGTGTGATTCTTCAATTATGCCCAAGGCATTTAATTTGGCCTTGAAAGGCCCGTGGCCAGTGAGTACAAAAGTAGTGTTTAGGCCCAAGTAGAGCCATACAGGAGCATTAGGATACAGCTTGGTTAATTGGGGAATAAATTTTTTTGTTATCGCTCCTTTTTCCACATTTGTCCATCTTCTCTGCCAAATTTGTAGAGGTGGTACACTATTTTTTGTTTCTCATTTTCCTTATTATTGGTGATGTCGATGGTAAAACCGTTGTAGGCGGTTTGGGTTCCTTTGGCTAGTAGATACATGAGTTGACAGCGGGTTATCTCTAAATCCAATGGTAAGGTCCCTGCAAGGACCTGTAGGGCACTCATACTAACTGTGTTATATGCTCTTGTTATCGTTAATAATATGTTGCATTGGATCGTGTCCAGTATCCTTTTATTCACTGCTGTTCCTGCTTTCTTGTACCATACGGGAGATCCATATGTTATTATCGGGATGAAGATGGATTTATAATACGAGGTTCTCCTGTTTAGCCCCCAGTCCCTGCGTATAACTCTGGCAATGAGCGCTGCACATTTCTGCAGTTTTTCTTTTAGATAGATTAGGTGTGGTTTAAATGATAAGTTCTGATCGATGATCAGTCCCAGATATTTAATTTGTGTTGACAGTTTGATTGTTTGTCCTGCCAGCTTGATTTGTGGTGGTGTTCTAATGTTTAACCTCCCTCTAAGTAGTACTGAGTCCGTCTTCATTGCCGAGATTGTTAAGGTGTGTAGTTTTGCACAGTCCTGCAGGGTTTCAAGAGCTTGGTTTGCAAGCGTTTCAAGGTTCTATCTGGAATCCGCTGCAACCGTCAGGACGAGGTCGTCTGTGAAGGCCTGGGCCTCCACCTCTCCCATGTCTATGGTGAGGAACTCGTCAAACACCATGTTCCACAGGAGCGGCCCCAGGACAGATCCCTGAGGGCAGCCCCTGCGGACCGGCCAGGTGAACTTCTTGTAGGGCGTTATTACTTTGACGTTTCTGTCCGAGAGATAAGTTTTGATGCTCCTGTACAAATTTCTTGGTGTTTTCACTGCCCTGAGTCTGCCAAGGACACTTGGCTACCAGAGGGTATCAAACGCTGGGATTTAGAGCATGCGGCCACGCATTTTGTGAGCTCCAGTAAAAAGTGATTTATATATGTGTTAGTAAAGGATATCACAATCACCAACGATGTCAAAGGAAAGAAAAGGTGTCATAGGATCACCAGATGACCTTTTGTAAATTTTTGGTTTAGAATTTAAGACTCTACATAGAATTTAATATTTTGTATGTAATACTATAGTAATGGTATCTATCGCCAGTGTGATAATAACCATATATAGTGTGAACTGAAAGCACCCTGCCTGCCCTATTCAAGAGACACCAAATTTTGATATGACTATTTGTACCCATTATGTTCAGCTATTATATTAGAATGTGGTTACTACCTATTATAATGTGTAATTTGTGTCTAAGCTTCTCGTAACATTGTTTTCAGAAGTGACAACAATGATACCGCCATCTCGGATCGACCTCGCTACAGATGTGGATATCTGCTATTACTTTCTAGTTTTATTGTAAATTCCCAGTAAACATTCATGCTAAAACTGCCTCAACACAGATTATTATGTATTCAATCATATCAATGTATAATCAGATGTACAATCCATTTGTACATCTGATCGTAAGTAATGGCACCCAGGCAATTTTTTAACAATTTTCAGGACTCTGATCTCTCAATCTAAAGATCGGAAACACATTTTGGGAATATCCTTAAATAGAGGAGACCTTCCTCTCATAAGAACAGTTTGGAAATATTATCAAACATAAATTAAAAGACCAGGTTTATGAGCTGCAACATGGGCTATTTCCGGCCACATGGTTTGATGCTCCCACCTGTGTAACTTCGGACTGCAACTGCATCCCAATATCTTTGGTTGGTTTATAGTGAATAATTTCGATGCATCATGATTTTCGCAATTTGCTCCCCTCTTCTGCCATAGACTTACCATGGACAGACAGTACCTTCTCTCCTGCCTACCTTACTCACAAACTGTTTTTACCATCGTCTTCTGCAACTGCAAAAACCCCAGAAGATAGTAGCCCGGTCTCTTTAAGGCCACATTAACCTTTGGGCGCTTCCCCTCCCAATGTGACCTGTGGGGTCAGCCCAAATTAATGCAGATAGACTGCTCTGCCCCTAATTACCACATGGACTTGTGTGACCCATCAATCAACAACGTTTACAAGCTTCTGTGCGGATCTGCAAGAGATATCCCAATTATCCAGAACATTCTCGTTTATCTGAACAAAACTTCAAAATGCCAGAACAGGCACATGGACACAAGGAAACCTCGCCTGCCGAGCCAACCACAGTGATGAATGATGACCTCACCATCCTGGATACCCAGGAAGGTCCAGGTGGCATGAAATTAGTGTCAACCACCAAAACTTACAGTACCAAAGTCAGAAATAAAGACCCACAGCCAGGTTGACCTGCGAGACCCACACGATGCAACCATCATACAAAAGGATCTGGATGAGACCAGACAACAGGACCTCCCACTGGATCCGACCATACCAGAGGGCACTGTCATCAAAAAAGAAATAAAACTTAAGACCAAGCTGGAAGACGTTCAAAAACCAGTCTAACCGGGTAACCACAAACCTATGGGCACAAATTGTTACACTATGGAACAAACTTGAAACAGTGCTATACGAAACAAATCTTAAATATGAGAGAACAATTTCGAAGCTCCATGCCTACCTTGACAGAGGAGCAAGACCCCAAACTGACTGTGGAGCAAATCAAATGCTACAGCGTGCTCCCACCTTTGCAGAGGCGCTGAGGAACACAAACAAACAAAACCAACCAATGTCAATAACCATAACCAAAAGGAAAACACTTCTTCCTACACCACATCTGATTTTCTTGAAACCTGCAATCCTCAACACCTCTCAGACCAGCGAGCAAATTAAGGAGACTGTGATTGCCAAACTAACCAGCGAATTTAAGACGAAACATAAAATCTATCAGAAAGACCAGAAACATTGGTGTAATTATTGAAAGTGAGACCAAAGCAGATGTAACAAAGATCCTAAAAAACACCGCAATCCCAACTCTAGGCCTTCTGGCTGAACCTCCAAACAGGAAAGGCCCATCAATAACCATATTTGACATCACTAAAGATATTGACTGAGCAACCATTAGGGAGGAGCTATACCAGAGAAATCTCCAACAAGCACTCCCAGAAGAAGACCCTGCCAACCATGTCATTCCAAAATTACAAACAAAATCATGTACAGGAAGCTCAACAAACAGGGTTGTGGAGCTGTCCCTCCAAGCCTGGCAAACTATACATCAAAATAGAGTCTTTATAAACTGGGGCAGCCACCACTACAAGGCTGCCCCCAAGTGTTTCAGATGCTGCCGCTTCGGCCATACTACTCACACATGTGCGCAGACCTTGCCAACCTGCAGGCACAGTGGTCACAACTACAATTCCTGCCCCAACAAGACCAATGCTCCAACCTGTGCCAATTGTAAGGCCCAAAAACTACCTACCGACCATTCAATCAGAGACAATAAATGCCCAGTGTATGTTAGAGCCAAGAGTGCACAACAAATAAGAATAAATTATGGGGACTGTACCTAGAAACTATAACTCAACTATAATGAAATTTAAGCAAAATGCTCAAAGGGCTATCGTAGTTGCAGCCCAGCTGAGAAAAAAAGGGAGAAGAGGAAAACTTGGACATTCTTTTCCTCCAGGAGCCATACTTGCATAGTCGAGTGGGGAGAGCCACTCAACTAGAAAGTGGTACAGCACAACGGAGACACCCCTTGGGTGGCCCTGATCATCTGCAATCCTAACCTCACGGTGACTAAGATTTCACATCTGTGCAACAAATAGGCTGTCTTTGCCCATATTACCTCCCCACTGGGGGACTTTTATGCAATATCATTATACTGTCAACCAGGTGAAGACATCTGGCGGTCAACTACCTGCAGAACGTCCTAATGCTAAAATCATCATCTGTGCCGACGTCAACTGTAGGTCACCGGCATGGCACAGCACAACTCCCGAAAGACGCGGATCCAGAAATGGACAACACCTTGAAGAATTCCTTACCAACAACAGCCTCACAGTTCATAACCAACCAAACAATGCACCCATCTTCTCAAGCTCTCTTTGGGAAGCCACCATCGATGTCAGTCTGGCCACTTGCTCTATCCTCCTGGGTGGTCAGAGATGATTGGACCACCTCAGACCACAGAGTTATTGCCTTCCGGTTACATCATGCTCTCACCCATCAACCTATACCTAGGCTCACCCTGTACAGATTTTCAGTGAAAACAGCCAACTGGGGCCTTTTCAGAGAGAAGCTGACTGAGGTTGCCCAGGCCTTTGACCATGCAGGTTTCACACCGTACTAACATCAAAGAGGGCACCTACACCAAGACATGGCATGAATCAATAAATGGAATTCTGGATGTACCTTTCTTCCTCAAATGGATCCTAACTCCCCAGAACAGTTCCAGCTCTGTGAGGAGAACCACAAATACAAACCTGCTCTCCAGGAGGCCCCTTTCACTCATGCAGAACTCCTGGGAGTGACCAAACTGTGAAACAGGAAAATGCCTGGGGGGAACTACATTGAACCTGAGATTGTCAAAAAGGCAGCAGAATATATCCCGGACCTCATCTTAAATTTATTTAATCACTGCCTCTCTACAGGCCACCTTTTCCTCGTAACTGGAGATTGTCAAAAGTCAGACTCATACTGAAAACCCCAACCAAGCCATAAGACTTCCCTGAGTCATATAGACTGATTGCACTTCTCTCAGTAATCAGCAAGCTCTTTGAGAACCTTCTATATAATAAAATTTAAAGTCACTACCTTGCCACGGGCCTCTCCTCCCTGAACCAATTTGGCTTCCAGAGGGGGCACTCTGCATTTGATGCTCTTGAATGCATAACAGATGCAGCCCAAAACTGCAACAAAAAATATTTTCTGATCATTTCCATTGACTTTGCCGGGGCGTTTGACTCACTTTGGTGGCCAAGCGTCCTTGGCAGACTCAGAGAGGCAAATATCCCAGGCAATCTATATGACTGCATACAAACTTATCTCTCTGACAGAACAGTCACTGTAACTACTCCCTACTGCCAAGTCACCCGATCTATTCATGGGGAGTGCCCACAGGGCTCCGTACTTAGGCCACTACTTTGGAACCTTGTCTTGGATAAGGTTCCAAGGAGATGTGCAAATGTATCACCAATTCACAAAGGAGGTTCAAAAGGTGATACAAGTAACTATAGACCTGTTAGTTTAACTTGTGTTTCGGGGAAAATAATGGAGTCACTGGTTAAAGAAGCATAGCAGGATCATCTAGACCAGGGGTGGCCAACAAGTCGATCGCAGTGTTAATTTCGGTCAATCACGATGAATTTAAAATATATATAAAAAATATATTAGTCAAAATCTAAATGTTATTATTATTATGTGCCCCACTGCATACGCTTATTACAAATCCGTTGAACCACGTGGCTACTCTTGTTGCTGCGCAGCTAGCTAGGGGCTCTTGTGAAAATTCATGCAGTCACCTTGTGGAGAGCATAGTGTATGTGTTGAATTCTTATTTAGCTTTCTTAATATTAATAACTGGGCAGTACTAATACTTTAATTTAATATCCTTTGATTTAAAATGAATACTATGAAAAAGAATAAAACTTATCATTTTCATCAAGAGTGGAAACTAGAATATTTTTTTGTAATGATAAAAGAAAAATGTTATTGTTTCATTTGCAATGCTTCCCTGGCTATAGCCAAAATAGCAAATTTAGAAAGGCACTTTTACGCGCTCCATGGTAAATACCAATTGGATTTTCCGCCGAATAGTGACCTTAGAAAAAATAAATTAGAACTTAAATCCAGATTATTCGCACAACAAAATTTCTTCATGACACCTAATTTACAATCTAAAGCAGTAACTTAGCATCATTTAAAGTAGCATCATCTACTTGCAAAAGAATGCAAACCATTTTCTGATGGTCAATTCATCAAGGATGCATTTTTACGAATAATAGATTCTCTTTTTGAAAATGTTAAGAACAAAAATGAAATTAAAATTTCTCTTGAACATCTGCAATTATCTCGAAACACTGTGATGCGATGCATCGAAAAAATTAGTAAAAATGTGAGCGAACAATTGCGTGCTCATATTGCTAATTGTGTCTCCTTTTCTTTACAACTGGATTAATGTTATCATTGTTGTTTTAGTTGTTGGCACATCAGCTTCTGTGGCCATAATGCAACACCAAAGGTTTTTGCATTATACTATGATCCAAGCCCTAGGCGGGATTCGAACCCACTACCTTTGGGTTGCCAGGCAGGAACTTTACCCACCTGGCTAGCCCGGTCGGGAACTGGATGAATCCACAGACGTCAGTGATGCAGCTCAATTGCTCGTTTTTCTTCGTATGGTTTTCAATGATTCTGCCACTAGAGAAGGGTATGGTTTCGTTAAAAGAAAGAACTGGAGGTCTTGATATATTCAATGCTGTTGTTGTTGTTGTTATTTGGCTTTTAGGAGCATTAGCAACTAAGGCCATATTGCTCCGGGATATGTGGTGGTCATTCCCTGACCTTTCCGCATCCTCCGTATTTGGTGGTGACGGGCTTGAACCCCGGTCTAATCAAGAAGTGTGTGCTACGCACTGCTGCTCCTTCCCACCTGGCTACGGAGGTGCCTTATATTCAACGCATTCAAAAATTTTATTGAAAAAATAATAATAATAAATTACCACCATCAGTAACGACAGATGGAGCTAAAGCAATGATGGGACATCTTAACGGATTTCATCGCATTGTGCCAAGATGATGAATCCCAGATTTTTTGAGTTACCACTGTATCATCCACCAACAAAGCATTAGCCAGCAAAAGATTAAATACTAAAACTGTTATGGACATAGCTTTCAAAATCGTGAATTCCATCAGAGGACAATCTCTTCAAAGGAGACTTTTCAAAATGCAACTCAATGAAAACAAACCAGATTTGATATTACACACAAATGTGAAGTGGGTGAGTTGGAGTAAGTTTCTACAGAGATTTCAAAATTTGCTGAATGAAATTAAAAAAAATTGTTGATTAAAGGGGAGGAGATGATTATCAGTAGCTACAAGATATGGAGTGGTTGTGTGATCTGGCTTTATTGGCAGATTTTACCAGTAAATCAAGTGATCTGAATTTGGAATTACAAGAAAAAAATAAAAATGTAGTGACATGATTAGTAAGAGTTCTGCATATAAATATCAATTTTTGGCAATGGCTAAGGATCTCAAAGGGGAAAAAAAAAAAAAAAAATCGATCATTTTGCAAATATGCAAGATCATTATCAGCAGCTACGTTATTCAATATATTTCTTATCAATTTAATGTTGATTTAGATACGAAACAAATTGCAGAAAAAATTGTTGAGATTTTTTACATGGAGAAAATATTACTTGAAAATGAAATTATTACATTGTGAAACGATATCTTCCTAAAAGCCAGATAATCAGAAAAAGACCTTTGGAAATACGTTTGCCGAGAAGAGTATTCAAATGTAAAAAAATGCAGTGAATTTTTTTTTTGGTTCCACATATCTATATGAATCCACCTTTTCGTATTTTAAGACGAAGACTCACTCTACTCTTACGGACTTGCATACAGAATATTCTTTATGGTTGGCCTTATCACAGTATATCCCCAATTATGAAAGTTGGCAGATGACATGAACACACAAACTTCACATAAATTAAATTTAAATATGTATGAATTTAAAATTATAATTCTGAATTGTATTTAATTTTAAAATTTATAAACAACATTTTTCAATATGTGTTGATTAACTTTTTAACCATGCGCAATGAATTTCATGAGAGGGTCGATCACGGCATATTTTGAAGAAAAAAAGTAGATCGCATCACAAATTCAGTTGGTCACCACTGATCTAGATAAAACTGCAGTAATAGTTAAGACACAGCATGGGTTTGTTAAAGGGAGGCCTTGTCTGAACAATCTGATTGGATACTATGGTGTGGTCACAAAGGAACTGAATGTCAAAAATAATTTTGATATCATATGCTTGGATTTCAGGAAAGCTTTTGATACTTTTGCACATGGAAGACTGCTGTACAAATTGGAGAGGTATGGCATTAAGGGTAAGTTGCTACAATGGATAAAGGGATGGTCGAGTGGGAGATGACATAGAGAGTGGTAATCAATGGACGGAAAGGCATGGACTCACCATATCAGCCACCAAGACCCAATCCATCTTACTTAAGGGCTACCTACCACAACTAGACTGCCACAAATAAGAATCAACAATAGAACAATTAAGCTAGCCACAGAACTATAGTACCTGGGAGTTATCCTGGACCATAATCTGCCTTCTGTCCCACAACTAAAATATATACAGGCTAAGATGAAAAAATATGCTGCCATGCTTGCCAGAATTGCACGTCGCAACTGGGACTTAAAAAGGCACACCCTTGCGACCCTTTATAAATCAGCCATTATCCCGGCAATCACATATGCCTTTGGTGTCTGGTTCCACATAGCCTCAACAGTGGTAATCTGCAGACGATTGGATATTACACATTTACCCATCCTATTGGCCCTCACCTGAGCATGCAAGACAGTCTCTACCCATGCACTACAAGTGATCACAGGCGCTCTCCCTCTTGATCTTGAGGTGACTCTCACTAGCATGCTTCAGCAACTCAGACGTGACAAAGCCACAAACTTCCAAGACCACACTACGGACCCGGTAAATAACCATAAAGTTGAGAAGTACAGGCTGCAAAACTACTTAACATCAATATGGCAACAACGCTGGATGAACTCTGGAAAAGGGGACGTCATGCAAAGGTTCTTTCAGAACTTGCAACAGGTGTACCGAAAATATCCGACATGGCTCTGCCCTAGTCTTCACATTATCCACCTTCTCACAGGACATGGAGCTATCTGCCACAAGCTAAACCTCCTCGGACTGATAGATAACCCAGCTTGTGCATGTGGTTCCCTCGAGACCTGGGATCACCTGCTACACGAGCGTGAGCTGTACGAAGATCTGCATGGAGAACTCATCACATGAGTCCGGTTCAACCACAAAAATCAGGAGCACCACCTACTGGAGGACGAGGCAACCTACAATGCCCTCACCAACTTTGCTCAGTGCCTCTTTGCAGGATTCCAGACTCTACCTAGAACAACTAGGATAAATACAACAACATTCACAACAACTTGATGCACCAAGAGAAAACTGGACTGCACATCAGCTGTGACTAAACACTTTCCCAAATACTGGCCCATGGATGGGACATCGATCCCATGTGAGACCTGTTAACAAATTACATTGCAGAACCTACATTGACAACAATCGACCTTCGGGAGTCCATCATGACGGTGACTGAACCCTATCCTATTGAACATCAACCAGTGGATAGGACCTGGATCCCATGAGTAACTATCTAACAAAAGACCAAGCAGGACCTGCACAAATATCTGACAGACCTGGACTCCTGGGAATCCCGAATGGGGCAGCTCTGGTGCCCGGACTAAAGCGACCCCATATCTATGCCCTGTTGGTGATCAGGGCTGGCTCCCTTTCCTGGCCTACTATTCTCCCTTCCCTGGTGAGGGTGGAGATGGCCCTGCTGTCCTCTCCCCTTCCCACCACCCCTTCTTTTCCTCCTGGTAGGGCATGGGCATGCCCCACTGTAAACTAGCATGCAGGTAGAGTGGGGAGGGAGATTGAAGACTGGGAGGAGATAGATAGAAGTATGGAGCCGATAGGGAATGCCCCACACACAATCTAAATTCCACAATCCAAAATCAATTTCGTCCACCATTTTTTGTCCTTCTCCTAGCACTTCCCCTCAATGCGATCACATTATTTTTTATTTTAAGGTCCTAGCCACTGAAATCTCAAGAAATTAGGTGGCAGGACCTGCCAGTGAATCCTATACTACTGTGTACCTGGTCTTCTTCCAGGGGCAAAAGTGGGGCAATGTTGGGCCTCAGCAGGGGTCTGGTGGCTAAAGGACCAGAAGAACAATGGTACATGACATTACACATATACAGAGCCCATACACTTTTAAATCTCTGGCATTTCCAGTCAACTGGTACACCCATAACATGAAATATGTGGAGATGGGGGAAACCCCTGGTGCCGTTTGACCCTAAACACGCTTTACACTTTACTGGGGAAGAATCCAACACAAGGAACTCTGTCTCTATGTCCTTTTTACTCCTACCACTTGGGGTGGTTGTCCTCATCTCCCTACCCCCTCTTTGCCTGGTGGTTCACCCTACTGTCAACTTTTAATTCTCATTCCTGAACCAGGATGGGCATCTGTAGTAGGGGTCCCCCTCCTTTTCTCCTTTTCAACCAGGTGGGAGCCTCCACTACTGCTCCCTTATCCTTCTACCACCTTGTCCTCCCTCCTTCTATCACCTCACTACTTTTTTTATAAACTTCAATTTTTTTGGACCCTCCCTGCCTGCAGCCTTGGCTACCTAAGGGTTCGCCCCACCAGAGCTTACACTTCCTACTGTCCAGCTTGCCTTCTTATGGCGCTGGATGGTAAACTAGAGGTTTTTGCATCAAAACACAGACCCTGTGGTTAAGAGGCCAGATGAACAATAGAAACAACATAAACCTCACTAACACTACACAAACACAAACCTACATAAATCTGGCCTTTACAGAGTATGTATTCATCACAGAGTTAAACATAGAGTTGGGAGAAACCCCCAGATCTGCATTACGAATAACACTATACAGGGGAAGGGCATGGCTTCTACAAAAAAACATCTGCTACCTGACTTTTCAAATGTCACTCATATATAAACATGCAGTAAGCAAATATGTATCTAAATTTTCTAATTTCAAATATTTAAAACAGTTCATATTAATTTATTTATTAATGTTAGCTTACAATATTCATAAAATGACAGGAAATTATGATACTTAAGAAACAAAAAATCATTCTATGACGAGGGTTAAAAAAAGATTTGTATTCACCCAGAAGTAGTTGTGATGGATGAATTTTTGTTTGATATGTTTAGATTTATTAAGGGAGGCAGCAAAGGAGGTAAGCAAAAACTTAACCATAATTATGAGAGCATCTTTGTAATTGGGGGAAGTCCCTGTGGACTGGATACGTGTGAACTTGTCTCCAATTAACAAAGGAGGATCAAGAGTAACATGGGTAATTACAAACCTGTTAGCTTAACTTCTGTTCCAGATAAAATAACAGTCTCTGGTTAAAGAAGTAATGCAGGTTTATCTAGACAGTAGTGCAGTATACATCAGTCACAGCATGGTTTGTTAAGAGGAGATCTCTGCCCAGTTTGATTGGATACTATGATGCAGTCACAAAGAAATTGGATGCAAAAAATAATTTTGATATCATATACTTAAATACAGAGTATGTATACATACTCTGTATTCAGAAAAGCTTTTGATAATGTTGCACATAATAGATTTCTGTACAAATTGGAGCATTGTGGCATTAAGGGGAAGTTACTGCTGTGGATAATGGGATGGCTGAGTGGGAGAAGACAGAGAGTGGTTATTAACGGACACTGCTCTTCATGGACTAATGTTAGTCCATGAGGAGCAGTGACAAACAACAGTGGGTCAAGCATTGAACCCCAGGGGTTCAGTGCTTAACCCATTGTTGTTTTCTATATTTATTAATGATGTTGATATAGGTATATCATGTTAATTTCTAAGTTTGCAGATGATATAAAGGTTGGCAGGGTGGTTAATGATAACAATCAGAGTAAGCTACTGTGCCAAGTTAAAAAAATAAATTAGGGCAAATGGGCTGAGAAATGCCAGTTGAAGTTTAACATTAACAAATGTAAGGTACTGCATGTAGGTAGCAGTAATCCCAAAGAACTTTTCAACTGTGCAGTACTACACTCAGGGTAGTGGAAAATTAAAAATATATGGGGGTAATTGTACAGTGAGATATGAAGTTCTCTGAGCAATCAGACAGGCTACCAGCCCATCACATGGAGTTTTATCTATGATGTACAGGAACTCTGCTAGAAAAGTATATATAAAACTTGCCATTGCCTTACCATTTTATAAGGCAATGGAATGCCATATCTCCCATACTCCATACAGGTCTAGAGGCTTCATTTTAGGAAGGATGTAGATCTGCTGGAACAGGTGCAGACAATAAGATTGGCAAAAGGAACAAAAGGGTGTTCTTATCAAGACAGACTTCAGTTCTGCAAATTGCAGCATCTGGTGACTAGGCACCTGTGAGGTGATCTGATTGAAGTGTTTAAGGCTTTGAATGCATTAAGCAAGCTCATTGGTTATGGCATTCTTCCTCTTGCTCAGACTACACACAAGGGGGCATAAATTCAAATTGAGGAAGGATGGTTGCAGGATAAATGGGCAGAGGTTTGCCTTTGCAGCCAGCAGGTGGTTGACTTTTAGGACAAACTTCCATCTGTTGTTGTGGAAGTGGGAGGTTTGAATAAATTCAAGGAAGAACTGGTAAAATTTTTGGAGGGGATGAACAGGTGATGTGGTGAGTTTTTTTTTTTTTTTTTTTGGCTGATGCTTTATAAGCTTGCTTTCTTAAATCATGTCACTACTACTACTAATAATAATAATACTAAAGGTGAAGTGGAAGTGGTTATTTTTTATTTATTTATTTATTTTTTTTTTTTTTTGGCTGATGCTGCATAAGCTTGCTTTCTTGCATCAAATGCCTCTACTAATGCTAATTCCTTGAATGGTTTGAGCATGCTCAGTGCTGATGGGATTCTTCCTCTTGCTCAGAATAATCACCTGAGAGGGCATAAAATCAATTTAAGGATAGACAGATGTAGGATAAATGTGTTCCCCTTCACTGAAATCTTCAATCATATAAAAAAACATATATTCAGAAACTTCTCTTTATTCCTATTTACGTATTACAATGAATGGAAAGTGACCAACAAAAAGTGCAAGTGGTGGTAGTGCCAAGAAATGAAACAAAATTGATTTAGAAATGAAGATGAAAATGATTAAGAAGTATGAAGCAGGACAAAGTTTGTCATCTATTGCAAGGGAATTAGGTCTCACTGCATCAACAGTGAACACTATATTAAAGGACGGTGCGCTATATGTGCACTATCAAAGGATCAATGTACTTAAGATCAAGATCACAAAACAGCGTTCAGGTGCTATATTGAAGATGGAACAGCTGTTAATAATATGGATGGAAAATCAGATTGAGAAGCGAGTGCTCCTGAGTCTAATGACCATTCGTGGAAAAGCAAGAAGTATTTATAAAGATATTAGGGATAAGTACGGCGAACCCCAAGTTCATGGCAAGCAACGGGTAGTTTAACAGGTTCAAGCATCGCGTTGGTTTCCACAATGTTAAAGTATGTGGTGAAGTCACCAGTGCCAATTCTGCAGCTGCAGAGAAATTTTGCGATGTGTTGGAAAAAATTATTGATGAAAGCAGCTATTCAATGCAGCAAATTTTTAAAATTGACGAAACTGCTTTCCATTGGAAAAAAATGCCAGATCGAACATACATTGCCAAAGAGGAAAAGACAATGCCAGGTTTCAAAGCTTCAAAAGATAGGGCCACGCTCTTTATTAGGACTAATGCAGGAGGAGATTACAGATTAAAACCACTGCTTGTGTACCATTCTGGAAATCCTCGTGCATTTAAGGGCATCAATAAAGCCACCCTAGCCATGCATTTCTGATCGAACCAGAGGGCATGGATAATACCTCTCTTTGAGGATTGGTTTAAATGCTGCTTCATTCCTGAGGTTGAAAAATATTATAAAGACAACGAAGTTCCTTTCAAGATTTTGCTTTCCTGGACATCCTACGCATCTAGATGATATCAATTTGAACGTGAGAGTCATATTTCTACCACCAAACATGACTTCACTCATCTAACCTATGGATCAGGGTGTTATTTTGAATTTAAAAGCATACTATTTATGCACAGCATTTGCTCAGGCATTGTCTGCAGTAGACAATGAGAACAATTTTACATTAAGAGACTTTTGGAAATCTTACAATATTTATCACGGCATCTTAAACATTAATAAGGCCTGGGCATAGGGCTGCATCCGTCCTCATTTTCCCAAACATACCCTCATTTTTTATGTATCATGGACTGTCTGGGAGGAATTTCTAAAATTTTGAAAATATCTGGAATTTTTGCTCTTAAAATTTGAAAATCTCCTGATCCTTATCATTGGTAAAATTAGTAAGGCGTACACCAATCAGCTTTGCAGAAGTAATTCCAAGAACTCCACTTCCGGCTGTAAACAATGCAGATTGAGGAGTTTATCATTTAACTTTCAGGAGTTTATCATGTGTTTGGAGTTAATGACATTTTGTTCATGCAGTTTGATTTTTCATTCTCTTTTACATTCTTGGTGCGTAGACAATTCAAAATAAACTTTCTCTTGTTATTTATTTTACCTGAAATTCATTCTAATTAAGTGAATTTATTCTAAATTAAAATTACGATACCACGTTTTTTTAATTAAGAGATCTCACTTTTTCTTTTCTTCTTTCAGCAGTTCGTATAAACAATAATTTGATTCATTCAGCTTCAATTCGTTGTATTTATTTATGAGTAAGCATAGTTTTTGTATGTGATATTTCTTTTAATTATCAGTTGATGAAGTAATCAGTCTCTTCTTCAAATAATTTTTTATTTCTATTATTTTAAATTAAAATAATTTCTTAATTTACATAAATTCAGAAAAACCCATTATGCCAAAAAGGAAGTACAAGTTTACGGATGACTTGAGGATGAAATATCCAGGTTTTCGAAAGGGAAGAGTAGATAAGGAGGTGGAATGCATCTTTTGCGGTCCAGAAAGTTACATCTTGGTTGTTAACAAGGGTTCAGGTGATTTGAACATCCACATGAATTCAGAGAAACACAAGAAGAACATTACATTCAAAAAACGTTGCAGTAAGGTAACAGACTTTTTAGCAAAGGCCCCTCTAAAAAGGCTTGATGCAAGAGTTTGTTGCTGAAGGAACCCTTACTTTCATATAGTGGCACATCACCACAGTTATAAATCGATGTCTTGTACAGCAGAATTATTAAAGTCGATATGCTCTGATTCAGATATTGCTAGGAGGTTATCTTGTACAAAAACAAAGATTGAAGCCATAATTAATTCTGTCTTAGCAGTCCATTCAGTTGAAGAAGTTATTAAGTCCCTGCAGAACGTACAATTTTTTGGAGTTTCCACTGACACCACTAATCATGGATTTCTGAAAATTTTCCCTATTCTTGTGCATCGTTTTGACTGGGTAAATTGCGGCTGAAAGGTTAAGCTAATAGAATTAAATAGCTGTTTGTTTGTTATTTGGTTTTTAGGAGCATTAGCAACTAAGGCCATATTGCTCCGGGGATATGCGGTGGTCATTCCCTGACCTTTCCGCATCCTCCGTATTTGGTGGTCACGGGCTCGAGCCCCGGTCTAATCAAGAAGTGTGTGCTACGCACTGCTGCTCCTGCCCACCTGGCTAAGGAGGTTTCGAATTAAATAGGAACTGAGATGAGACCGCAGATACTATTTCTGGCTATGTTTATGAGGCCTTGGGTAAAAGTGGCCTGGATAAGAAAAATTTGGTGGAGATAACTGTAACACCATGTTTGGAGGAGTGTGGAGATACAATGGAAATAATGTATTTTCAAATTTTCAGATTATTTGGTCAATAGCTAATAGGAGTGGGGCTGCCCTGCCCACATTCTGCATAACTGTATCCAGCATGGAGCAGATGCAATTGGGGTAGATATTGACTCCACTGTTCTTAAGATTTTTAATTATTTCAGTGTCTACACTGTACATGTTGAAAACCTAAAAAAATTATGCAAATTTACAGAGGTTACCTATAAAAAACTTCTGTATCATAGCAGAACATGCTGGCTTTCTCTATTACCTGCAATTGAAAGGTTTATAAGTATTTATCCAGCCCTAAGATCTTTCTTTTTGTCTCAAGAAATCCCCTCAAGATTTTAAAACTTTTCTTTGAAGATGAGTTTAATGAAACTTCTCTTATTCATTGCCGAACTGTAATGTCAGTCTTCAATTCACTTGAGCATTGAAAGGAATGACAATTCTTTAATAGAAGTTATTGAAGCTCTTGCTTCCTTAAGGGATATTCTGTCAGAAAGAAGTAAATGTCAGTTAATTTCCCTCAAAGTGAAGAAAATGTTGGAGAAGAGGTAAGAAGGATATACAGAGAAATGTGGAGTTTTCAGAAGAATTATCCATCACTTATATTCATCATGCACTGAATACTTGGACATGTGATTGAAACCACTGGAAGAAGTTTCTTCATTCAGGTGGCTGTCTTTAAGAGAGCCACTTGAATGGTAACAGTGTGGTTTCAACAATTAGGTACCTTCACACAAAAGGAGTGTGTGTGTGGACGATGTGAAGTGCTTTATTCAGTTTTGTAATTTAAAAAAAATTCATAGAGGAAATTAAGGGTACTGATGGGCTAATGATTTTAGCCACTGTGAGAATGAAGAGTTTTTCACAGAGCTGTTGTTAATAATTGCTCAATTTTTCTTTTCCATACCACCACATAATGCATTTATGAAAGACTGTTTTCAATGATGGAGATGCAGTGGCTTAAGGATATTTACTGTGGTGGATTCAATTAAGGGACTAATGCTTACAAAATTCAATTTCAGTGACATAGTGACATGCTGTGTAAAGATTTATATTCATATTTATCCAAAAACATAGATTTAGAGAACAGCAAATAAATTACACTGAGAAAAAAAAGTATTTTTTTCATTCATACCATAATTAAATTTTTTGTGTATAATTTTTTATGAATTAAGCAATCCACATAAGAATGGTAAGTGTGAATTCTGTTAATTTAAGGGATTTGAGCTATTCAATTATTAAAATATTTAACATGTTATTACTTTGCCAGTGACTGTGTTATTACCATTTGAAAAGACTAAGAGAATGCAAGCCGTGTTTTAGTCAAATAGGGAAAGGCGTCTTCAAAAGTTCGGCATTTTCTGCCCAAATGTCCTAATTTTTAAGGTTAGAGAGGTGGCAGCCCTACCTGGGCAGAAATTAATAAAAGTTGTTTAAATGGCGCATGGAAGAAAATATGCCCACAGCAAGTAAAAGGCTTCGAAGGATTTGAAAAAGATGAATCATATGAAGAGGTTACAGATAAGATTGTAAAGGTTGCAGAGCTACTTCAGTTGAAGGTTGATGCCAAAGACGTGGAGGAGTTAATAGAGGAAGAAGAGAAGGAATAATCTAACGAAGAACTTATTGACTTGCAGGCAGCGATAGTGAAAGAAGAAAATGCTGACGAAGCTCAAGATGAACCAAATGAGGAGCCAAGACGCTTCATCACCAGAGAGATGGCAATGGCATTTCGTGAAATTGCATCATCAATGGAGAGGTTTGAGAAGATGGATCCTAAAAGCAAATGATTCTTAAAAGTTAACAGAGGGGTGAATGGTATGCTTGCTTGCTACAAAGAAATCTACAATGAAAAGTAAAAAGCCACCGTCCAGTCATCCATTAATATGTTCTTTCGTAAGGTTGAGCAGCCGACCCCTTCTAAATCTCCACAGCTCTCAACCTCCACAGCAGCATACTTATCAGCTGAAGACGTCAATTCTGGCAACGATGCTCGAGAGGTAACATTTACTGACGTTATGCCTGTCTCCTCTCTTTTTTTTTTTTGTAATTTTTTAAATTGCCCACTTTTGTGATTTTTCCTGTGAATGAGATAAAAAAAATGTAATAAATACAATAAATAATTCTATTCACACGTTCGGTGAACATTTATTTTTTGATTCAATGAATTCAGTGAGCACAGTTGCGAGTGCTGCACAAGCATGGGGGAAATTCTGATTTACGTTAAGTCCGACTTACATAGTGTTCCGCAGAACACAACCCTTACGTATGTTGGGGAGTTCCTGTATATTTAACGTATATATTTTTTTTTACTTTAAAAGGTATGGAATATATGAATTACAAAAATACAATAATTTTTTTTTACATTACAAAATTCCAACTATTATTATATAACACTAACAACATTCTTATATGGTAATATGGTTTAATAATGTTGTTAAATACTGAGGAAGATATATATATATATAAAACATTATAGGAAAGCAATGCAGAAAAATTGATTATTTTTACTAAAAACAATTTACAAGTCAAAATGAAACTGTGTTTTGTGACACACTAGTTTTAAACTTGGGGAATGCATATTGCTTAGTGTTATTCATTCCTCAAGTTTAAAACATAGTAGTGGGCTGCATATGTAAGTACATAAATTTTTTCTACCAGTAGCACAATATCCGATTGGCTGCATGTGGCTCATAGGTTGATAATTCCTGAGCTACAGCCAGATGGGCAAAAAAAAAAAAAAAAAAAATGAAGTTAAAAATGTTAGCAAATATACTGTTTTAATTTGTTCATCTAGTTGTAGCCTTAGGAGAAATCTGAAACTTTTCATTCAATTTGCAAATAAGAGGCACCAAGATTTTTGGTTCCACTTTTTTTCTTTTTTTTTTTTAAAGGAAAAAAGTACATGGAGTGTCTAAGAAAACTGGGCATATACTGACTGATTAACTATTAATTTAAACAGTGTTTGAAATAAAAAAAATACCTTAATTTTTAAACAGGTCTCCCGAACAGTTTCCCTAGCTGTTACTGCTTGAGCTTGGGCTATCCTGCGTAGATTCCTTACTTCTAACCGCAGGTCCTTTGTTTGCTTCCTAAGATGACGTAACTGAGAGTACAGTTCTGGTGTCAAGTGGAGCTCTTAAAAAAATTTAAAAAAAAATTGTCAGCATTTGGAAAAAATATGCTTATACAAGCAATTTAATATTCACCAAATTTTATTTGCAGTTGAATTTGTTTCTAGAAGGAACTGTTTAAGTGGATACAGAGAAAAAAAAATTCATATGTCCAATTTAAACGGGTGAAGGCAAGGATTTTTGCTTTCATAAAGTAGACTACAGTGGTCACAATCAGTTAAATTCTACACAGAGGGACCAATTAATTATGTTACTAACAACAAACTCTAAATGAGAAGTATTCAGGGAAATAATCATAGAATTTAAACAGTGCTTTTCTACTAAGCTTTTCATATCAACTAAGAAATGTTTAAGGCGTACACCTAAATGGATGTCAGATAAAATAATGAGACACATGGCAGAGAAAAAAATGCATGGGATTATCGGGTGATACAGAAGCTTATGGTAAATATAAACTAGTCTGCAGTCAAGTCACAAAAAGAGGCCAGGCAAGCCAAGGCAGATTACGTTGCCTCTGGCAAAGAATGCCAAAAAAAGCAAAGAAAGACTTCTTTAGTTATTTTAACAACAGAAGGAAGGATTGAATCACATTAGTGTTCACTTAATGTTGATGGTTAATGATCCTTCTCATATCACTAACAAGCTGAATAGATATTTTGCATCTACATTCACACAATATGAATTCTTTAGGGAGGGAGTGCCAGAATTTTATCAAACTCTAACAGGGAGCTGAATAATTTTGCGATAACTAAGAACAAAGTGGAAGAGAAATTGTTGAAGTTAAACATAAACAAGATGCCTGGGATGGATGGGATCTATACAATTATATTGTATAGATCCCATCTATACAATATAATCCCATACAATAGATCCCATGTAACTACTCTTGTTACCAAAGGGTAACAAGAGTAGTTACAGACCTGTTAGCTTAACTTCTGTTCAGGGAAAATAATGGAGTCACTGGTTAAAGAAGAAAGTCTATCTAGACAGGAGTACAGTATATGCCAATCACAGTACGGTTTGTTAAGGAGATATCATGTGACCAATTTCAGTGGATACTATGATACACTGACAAAGGAAATGGATGCAGAAAATAATTCTGATATCATATACTTATTTTCAGGATTTCTTTACTGCTGTAAAATTGGAGCAGTGTAGCATTAAGGGAATGTTAGTGCTATGATAAGAGGATGGTTGATTAGGAGAAGACAGAGTGGTTATAAATGGACACTGCTCTTCATTGACTACTGTGATTAGTGTTCAGCGCTGTGCCCATTGTTGTTTTCTCTATTTATAGTGATATTAATGAAGGTAAATCAGGCTTAAAGTCTAAGTTTTCAGATGATACAAAGGTTGCAATAACAGTAATGAAGGTATGCTGCTGCTGCAACAAGATCTAAAAAATTAGGCAGATGGGTTGAGAAATGGCACTAAAAGTTTAACATTGATAAAATCAAATTACTGCACATGGGTATTATCAACTGTGTGGTACTACATTCAAGGTAGTGGAAAATGAAAAGGATCTAGGCACTGAGAGGTTATTGTGCAGCCTGATAAAGAGTTCTCTGAGCAGTGCAGACAGGTTGCCAGGACAGCTCATGGGATTTTGTCAATGATATGCAGGAGTTTTTCTGACATGGATAAGGATGTGATTATCCCATTGTATAAAGTTAGCATTAGCAGAGGCATATGATGCAAGAAACCAAGCTTATATAGCATCACCCAAAAAAAAAAAAAAAAAAACCCACCCTTCCCATTTCACCCATCCATTAACTCCAAATGCATGTCTAGTTCTGCCTTGAATTTATTTAAGCTGCCAACTTCTACGACAGATGGAAGTTTGTTCCAGCAATCAACCACCTGCTGGCTAAAGGAAAATTTCAGCACATCTATTCTACAACTGTCTTTCCTCAATTTGAATTTATGTACCTTCAGGCAACTAATCTGGGCAAGAGGAAGAATCCCATTAGCATTGACCTTGCTCAAACCACTCAAGGCCTTATACACCTCAATCAGATCACCTTGCAGGTGTCTACTCTCCAGACACTGCAATTTGCAGGAAAGTCATTCTTTGTAAGAGCAACCTTTGTTGCCACCAATCTCGATGCCCATCTCTGTACTCATTCAAGCAGCTCTACATCCTTCCTAAAATGAGGTCTGCAGACATTAGCATTAGTAGAGGCACTTGATGCACAAAAGCAAGCTTAAGCAGCATCAGCCAAAAAAAAAAAAAAAAAAAAAAAACGCTCCCATTTCACCCCGTTCATTCCAAATACCTGTCCAGCTTAGCCTTAAATTTATTTAGGCTATCAATGATGGATGGAAGTCTGTTCCACCAACTAACTACCCGCTGGCTAAAGGCAAACTTCCGCACATCCATCCTACAACTGTCTTTTTTCAATTTCAATTTATGCCCTCTCAGGTGATTATTCTGAGCAAGAGGAAGAATCCCATCAGCATTGAGCATGCTCAAACCATTCAAGGCTTTATACACCTCAATCAGATCACCTCGCAGGTGCCTAGTCGTCAGACACTGTAATTTCTCTGTAATACACTCCAGACATGTAGTAATCAAGGTGTGGCCTGATCATTGCATTATACAATGGGATAATCACCTCCTTATCCCTGCTAGCATAATTTCTGTATATCAATGACAAAACACCATTAGCTACTATTGCAGTCTGTCTGCACTGCTCAGAAAACTTCATATCGGACAGCACAATTACCCCCAGGTCTTTTTCATTCTCTACCTCCTAGAGTTCAGTACCACACAGTTGATATGTTACTCTGGGGTTACTGCTACCCATATGCAGTACTTTACATTTTTCAATGTTAAACTTCAGCTCATCTGCTCAACCTTTCTAGATCCTGTTGCATTAGCGTACTGTCATTATTGTCATTAACAACCATTCCAATCTTTGTATCGTCTGCAAACTTGGATATTAAGCCTGATATACCTTCATCAATATCATTGCAAAATACAGAAAACAACAATGGGCCCAACACCGAACCCTGGGGGACACCACTAATAATATTAGTCCACGAAGAGTAGTGTCCATTGATTACTACTCTGTTTTCTCCAACTCAACCATCCCTTTATCCATAGCAGCAACTTGCCCTTAATGCTTACTGCTCAAACTTGTACAAAAGTTTTCCATGTGCAACGGTATCAAAAGCCTTTCTAAGATCCAAGTATATGATATCAAAATTATTTTTTTCATCCAGTTCCTTTGTGACCACATCATAGTATTCAATCAAACTGGTCAGACAAGACTTCTGCTTAACAAACCCATGCTGTATCTGAACTATAACTTCCAACTTGTCTAGATGATCCTGTAGCTCTGCTTTAACGAGTGTTTCCATTAATTTACCCAGAACAGAAGTTAAACTAGCAGGTCTGTAATTACTTGTGTCACCCTTTGATCCCCTTTGTGTACTGGGGTAAAATTTGAACATTTCCAGTCCATGGGGACATCCCCTGAGCCCAAGGAAGCTCTCATAATTAAGGCTAAAGGGATTGCTTACTTCTGCTGCTGTCTTCTCTAATATAACTAGATAGAACCTATCCACCCCAGGTGCCTTTCTTATGTTTAACTTCAACAATTTCTCCTCTGCTTTGCTCTCAGTTATTACCAAACCATTTAGCTCCCTGGCAGTTTGATAAACTTCTGGCATTCCCCTCACTGAATAACTCCTCATGTGTGAATGTAGATGAAAAATACTAAATCACTTTATCAGTACCTGAGCAGGGTCCTCAACGGTTGAACAATCGATATCAAGTGGACCAATCTGATTCATCCCCTTCCTTCTAGAGTTTACATAAGTAAAGAACTGGCTGTTTTTCTTTGCATCCTTTGTCAAAGATTTTTCATAATGTGCCTTCGCCTGCCTAACCTTCCTTGTGACTTGATTACACTCTAGCTTATATCTACCAGAGGTTTCTGTGTCATCTGATCATTTATATGCATTCCATGCATTTTTCTTCTCTGCCACGAGTACCATTAGTTCATCTGACATCCATTTAGGCCTAAACCTTAAACAGTATTTCTTAGTTGGAACAAAAAGTCTGGTAGCTTCCAAGATTACCTCCTTGAATGCTTCCCATTTAGGATGTGCTGTTGGTAACATCATCAGTTGGTCCCACTGTATATAACTTAAAAACTGTCTCAGACCATCGTAGTCACCTTTACAAAAGCAAAATCCCTTCCCTTTACCCCTGACAACAGTTATATCTTTGAGTAAATTCCACATCGGCACACTGTGATCACTGCACCTAGCAGTTCCTTTATCTGCAGATTCTTGAGTACTACATACAGATATGAAGGCCTCATTTTAGGAAGGATATAGAACTGCTGGAATGGGTACAGAAAATTAAATTTTTGATACAACATATATTTTTTAATCTTTGGCATAACCTGTGGTGTTAAATGCAAGCAGATGGCTACTGGATCATATTGGAACATTAAAATATCCAAATCAAATATTTTTGTTGTTTTGGTTTTTAGGAGCATTAGCAACTAAGGCCATATTGCTCCGGGATATGCGGTGGTCATTCCCTGACCTTTCCGCATCTTCCGTATTTGGTGGTGACGGGCTCGAACCCCGGTCTAATCAAGAAGCATGTGATACGCACTACTGCTCCTTCTCACCTGGCTACGGAGGCGCCCGATCAAATATTGTATTTAGTGAGATGAAATATTGTATTCAGGTCAGTAAGTCACTAGGTGGCGCCACTTCTGACTTACTGACCTGAACACAATATTTCAAATGTGCCTTAACCAAAATATTGTAGAGAGAGAGAGAGAGATAATGACATCCTTTTCCCTGCTAGCAAAGATCCCATAAATCATGGATAGGACACTATGTGGATTTCTAGCTACCACTTTACATTGCACGGAAAATTTTATTTCAGATCAAATTTCACGATGACTGGAAATTGGAGTGTTAGTGCTTAGTCTTATTAGAGAATGAAGAAACAAAAAGAAGATAGTTTTCCTTCTAAGTCTTTGTTACTTTTTCCTTCAGGATATTAAATAGAGAAATGTGTCTTTAAATATTCTTCTGAAGTAATATAGAATACTATTCTATAGAGAGCTTGCTATATAATTGTTCTGTAAATCACCCAGTCCTAACTAGAAATTGTGTGGTCCTTGAGGCTTGCTGCTTTGAATTCTGATGCAGACTCCTCAGCCTCTGCAATAAAAATAAAGGTTCTGGAAGGTATGAACTTCTAAAAAGACCAGTCATGTCAACATTAAACATATACTCTGATATGTAATGTAATCCTCCTCCTGAATCAGCTTATTCAACTATTTAGGAACCATTATAAGTATGCTGTGATCTGCTGAGGCTGATTTCTAAAGTTTAAAAACTGGCCCCAACTTGACTTGGAAACGTTATGTATTCAGAACTTTTTTATTATTACTAGCCATATAGTGCAAGAAAGCCTGAGGCTTATGCTGCACCAGCTAAAAAAAAATTTCTAAATGAGAGAGAGAGAGAGTCACAAGTAGAAGGGAATCACCAAGAAAGAGAAGAATGATGATGATGATATCCAGCTCAGGACCCTGGGTGTGCCAAGCCCATACTCACCAGATGTAAGCCCCTTTCCAAGTCAGTAACTTCTTTCCCTACTGACTTGAAAACTTCACATATTCAGAACTTCTTTCCTTTTAGATTAGTATTAGTAAGAAAAAAATACAAATGAATAAAATAATAATAAAATAACACAGAATATTCATACTGTTCCCACTGCTATAGAGTAACCATCCCAATTCTACTTTGAAGTTAGCTATACTCTCTGCCTCTGACAACACTGGAAGGCTACTTATTCCGGCCAACACCAACTGCCCATGAGCAAACTTCATCCACTATTCTATTTTTCCCTGGGATTTTACATTTGTGCACCCTAGCTCTTATCTCACCTATAAGGGAGAATAGCCCTTCATTCATTTTGCTCAATCCCTTCAGCACTTTATACACTTCAATCAAATCACCCCCTAAATATATCTAATTGTCAAATTTTGCAGTCCATACCTTTCTTCATATGTGCAGTGATCTGTTCTGCACTCATTACTATTATGGTTGCCCTTCTTTGAATGCGCCACCAGAAATTCTCTTTTTAAGTGTGCTTTTCAGACTTGAATACAGTATTCCTAATGTGGCATAGACTGAAATTTGGGGGCTGGTCACTCACACACTAGCAAGGTTTTTGTGGATTTATTGGATGATTGTTTTCTACATCAGCATGTTCGGGAGGCAACTACAGGGAGTAATACTCTTGATTTGATTATCAGTAGTGATTCTTCATGCATTAAGAATCTGCAGGTAAATGAACCACTAGGTGGCAGTGATCACAGTGTGCTGAAGTGGGATTTACTCAAAGAGGTAACTACCATTAGGGGTAAAGGGAAGGGTTATTGCTTTCGTAAAGGCGACTACGATGGATAGCGACAGTATTTAAATTCTATACAGTGGGACTAACTGATGATGTTACCAACAGGAAATTCAAAATGGGAAGCATTCAAAGAAATTATCTTGGAAGCTACTAGGCTTTACATACCAACTAAGAAATATTGTTCAAGGTTTAGGCCTAAGTGGATGTCAGATGAACTAATGAGACATATGGCAGAGAAGAAAAATGCATGGGATACATACAAATTAACACGTGACACAGAAGCCTATGATAAATACACGTTGATCTGTAACCAAGTTACAAAGGCGGTTAGGCAGGCGAAGGCAGATTACGAGAAATCTTTGGCAAGGGATGCAAAGAAAAACAGAAAAGAGTTCTTTACTTATGTACACTCTAGAAAGAAGGGGATGAATCAGATTGGTCCACTTGATATTGATGGGTCAACTGTTGATGATCCTGCTCAGGTAGCTAACAAACTGAATGAATATTTTGCATCGACATTCACACATGAGGAGTTATTCAGCGAGGGGAATGCCAGAGGTCTATTCAACTATGGCAGTAAGCTAGATAATCTTGTAATAACTGAGAGTAAAGTGGAGGAGAAATTGTTGAAGATAAATACAAGAAAGGCACCTGGGGTGGATGGGATCTATCCAGTTATATTAAAGGAGGCAGCAAAGGAAGTAAGCAAACCCTTAGCCATAATTATGAGAGCTTCCTTGGACTCAGAGGAAGTACCCATGGACTGGAAATGTGCAAATGTGAACCCAATTCACAAAGGAGGATCAAAGGCTGACACAAGTAATTATAGACCTGTGAGCTTAACTTCTGTTCCAGGAAAATTAATGGAGGCACTGGTTAAAGAAGCACTGCAGGATCATTTAGACATGACTTCAGTTATAGCTCAGACACAGCATGGTTTTGTTAAGGGGAAGTCTTGCCTGACCAACTTGATTGGATACTATGATGCAGTCACAAAAGAACTGGATGCAGGGAATAACTTTGATATTATATACTTGGATCTTAGAAAGGCTTTTGATACTGTTGCACATGGAAGACTGCTGCACAAATTGGAGCAGTGTAGCATTGGAGGCAAATTGCTACTATGAATAAAGGGGTGGTTGAGGGGGAGAAGACAGAGAGTGGTAATCAATGGACACTGCTCATCGTGGGCTAATGTTATTAGTGGAGTCCTTCAGGGTTCAGTATTTGGTCCATTATTGTTTTCTGTATTTATAAATGATATTGATGATGGTATATCAAGCTTAATGTCCAAGTTTGCAGACGATACAAAGGTTGGCAGGGTTGTCAAGGACACTACTGACACTATGCTACTGCAACAGGATCTGGAAAGGTTGAGCAGATGGGCTGAGAGGTGGCAAATGAAGTTTAACATTGACAAATGTAAAGTACTACATACGGGAAACAGCAACCCCAGAGCAACGTATCAACTCTGTGGTACTACACTGACAGTGGTAGAGAATGAATGGGACCTGGGGGTGGTTGTGCAGGCAGATATGAAGTTTTCTGAGCAGTGCAGACGGCCTGCAAGAGTAGCTCATGGTGTATTGTCGATGATATATAGGAATTTTTCTAGCAGGAATAAGGAGGTGATTATTCCCTTGTATAAGGCAATGGTCAGACCACACCTAGAGTACTGTATACAGGTCTAGAGGCCTCATTTCAAGAAGGATGTAGAGATGCTGGAACGAGTACAGAGAAGGGCAACAAGATTAGTGAATGGAACAAAGGGGTGCTCTTACAAAGAAAGGCTTAAGTTTTGCAAATTACAGTGTCTGGAGACTAGGCACCGGCGAGGTGATCTGATAGAGGCGTATAAAGCCTTGAATGGTTTGAGCATGCTCAATGCTGATGGGATTCTTCCTCTTGCTCAGAATCATCACCTGAGAGGGCATAAATTCAAATTGAGAAAAGACAAACTAGGATAGACATGAGAAAATTTGCCTTTAGCCAGCGGGTGGTTGGTTGGTTGGTGGAACAGACTTCCATCCCTTGTCGTGGAAGTTGATAGCCTAAATAAGTTTAAGGCTCAGCTGGTCAGGTATTTCGAACAAATAGAGGGGTGAAGTGGAAGTGGTTATTTTTTATTTATTTATTTATTTATTTTTTTGGCTGATGCTGCATAAGCTTGCTTTCTTGCATCAAATGCCTCTACTAATGCTAATGCTAATGCTAGACTTGTAGAGGGGGATAATGATATCCTTCTTCCTACTAGCAAAGGTCCTGTAAATCAAGGACAGGGCATCATTTACCTTTCTAGCCGGCTGCTTACACTGCATGGAAAATTTCATGTTAGATTGATGGTGTTACAGTCTAACATGGAAAGATTCATGTTAGACTGTAACACCTAGGTCTTTTTTTTTTTTTTTTTGTCTTGAACCACTTTTAGCTCCCTCCCTCCTTGCTTATGCATGACTCCATGATTTCTGTTCCTCATTGGGAAGCATTAAACTTCAGTTGCATTTTTTGGACCATATATGCAACTGATTTGTCTTTTTGAAGAAACAAGACCTAGCTCAAATTGTTCATTTCCCTTCTCACCTTGTTTCCCTTGGATGCTCTTGTTAATATTATTTATGAAAATTAGAAATAGGAGGGAACCTAACACCAATGCCTGAGGGACCTCACTTATAACACTCATCCATTATGAAGACCGATCATTTATTACAACCCTCTGTATCCTATCTTTCATCCAGCCTGTGATTCAGAATAAGATCTTACCAGTAACTCCAACTTCTTCCAATTTATATAGCAGTCTTCCATTAGGAGCAGTATCAAAAGCTCCACAGGTAATAATTTTGATATAATATCAAAATTATTATCTGCATCCAACTGTTTAATGACTATATATAGGAATTTGCCAGATTGGTCAGGCATGAACCCATGCCTGACCAATTAAATGAACCCCTGCTGGGATCCCATTAAATGAACCCATGCTGGGATCTATTCAAGATATCATTCTTGACCATCTTGACAAGAATGATATCTATTCAAGATATCATTCTTGTCAAGATGGTTCTGAATTACATCTTTAACCACAAATGCCATGATCTACCATAGAAAAACTCACTGGCCTGTAGTTACCCAACTCCTCCTTAGTAGACTGTGGAGACATCAATACTTCTCTAGTCCAAGGGAATCTTCAGTCTAATGATGTTCTCATTAAATTCCCAACATTTGGACAATCTGCTAAATAACTACAACTGTTTTGCCTTCTCTTTGACATATTTTCTGCCAGAATGCAAACATGCATCGAAACAAACTGCAATTTTTGTGCCTTAACGCACATATGCATCCATTCAGTTGTTGTCAATAAACAAGAGTGCTGTAAAAGAAAAGGCATGTGAAATGAACAACTGAAAAGAATATCAGCACACTGATTGAACCATGGGCTATTGCATTATGGCTGGGATTTTGCTTAGCATAAAATCTCCTGACTAGAGAGCATTATAAAAGCTGTATACTTGGTTCAAAGTTTCATATGTTTTTCGCTTATGTTGAAGTTATTTTATCTAGTTTAGTATTTTCCACAAGAAGAAAAGGTAAAATGTTTTGAAGGCTCGCTGAATTTTAATTCTTTACTTTGTGAAAAACAAAACATCATCCTTAGTGCATGCCAACTGATAAAGTTTGTGTAAAAAGTGTTTTCCTATAAAATTTTATCCTAAAGGGTTGTTTATAATGGATCCACAGCCTTGGAAATCAGGACTGAAAAGGAACAAGGATGGACAGTATGTTGAAGCTGATGACATTGAATCAGCTCTTCATAATATGTCATCTTATACTGAAATCGAATTCTATTCAAGAGATGTGGATACTGGATCTCAATCAAATGCATCTATTGATGTTAGAATGCTACAAACAAGAGATGCCAGCATTACTTAGAGTGAAGATTCTTCACAGTTGAAATCCATTTACCAAAGAGCAGCACCTACTTTTTTCCAGCATCCCCGAGAAGCATCACAGGGCACACGTAAGGGACTCTTGCAAATATAAAATGCAGTGAATGTGTTAAATTATGAAAGTGCTACCAGCAATACTTGTCCTTATAACCTCACTATTCTTAATGGTTCTAATAATTGGTTGGTTTATCCTCCTGAGGTACCCTACTGATGCCACATGCTCCCATGAGTATGTGGCATCAGTGCCACATACTCATTTAAGCGTATGTAATGTGTATTTTTAAATACAGTGGAGTTAATGGACAGACAAAAACTCAAGAACTCTACCTTTCTACTCCAATGTCATTCTTTTCGGGACAGTGATAAACTTTTCACACTTAATTTACTTTTAGTACTTATTTCACACTTAGAGACTACACTTGGGTGCAGAATAACTGTTAATGAACAACAAATAATGGTAAAATATGAAACATACAGAATAATATGATATGATATAGTGTGGAGAGGATATGAAAACTATTCATGTGGATAACTTGAAACTTCAGCTTTAGCACCAAGGCTATGCGATTCTATGATTGCAAAATTTTGACACGCGCGCGCGTGTGTGTGTGTGTGTGGGGGGGGGGCAAGGAATTACTGTATCTGATTGAAAAATTTCTGGTTGTGGGGAGCACTATAATAAGCAACTGCATGGGATACATTAGAGTTACAAATAACATGAAAAGAGAAGAATTATCATTTAAGCGTATGTAATGTGTATTTTAAAATACAGTGGAGTTAATGGACAGACAAAAAAAAATAAACCCACTAAAGTTTATACTGCATTATTGTAAATTTTCTTAATAGTATACTTATATTCAATTGGCCATTTTAAGATGGAGCAAAGGAGGCAGGTAGGAAATGAGGGGAAGAGCAACTAGATAAAAGTTTCATATCATGCAAAGAGTAAAATGATAAATGGCTTTGTCTTAAGAAATCATAACTGTATGTATATAGCTAAGTGAGAAGCATGTGGCAATTATCTAATAACACTATCCTCCATTACTGGTAGATATCTAGTTTTTGAAGAATAATGGTTCTTTCCAGTGGTTAAAATGCAGGCAACAGAGAAGCAGTTTTGAAAGAGTATATGGGGACAAATTGATACATACTTCACAAATAAAAAGTATCAAATGCTTCAGGAAAGCATTTGATACTGCTGCACATGGAAAACTACTGTACAAGTTGGAGCAGTATGGCATTAAAGGCAAGTTGCTGCTATGGATAAAGGGATGGTTGAGTGGGAGATTACAGAGCAGTAATCAATGGATACTGCTCTTTGCGGACTAATGTGGGTAATTGTGCAGGCAGATATGAAGTTCTCTGAGCAGAACTTCATATTATTCCCTTGTATAAGGCAATGGTTAGGCCACATCTTGAGTACTGTATACAGGTCTGGAGGCCTCATTTCAAGAAGGATGTAGAGCTGCTGGAACGGGTACAGAGAAGGGCGACAAGATCAGTGAATGGAACAAAGGGTTGCTCTTACGAAGAAAGGCTTAAGTTTTGCAAATTACAGAGTCTGGAGACTAGGCACCGGCGAGGTGATCTGATAGAGGTGTATAAGGCTTTGAATGGTTTGAGCATGCTCAATGCAATGGGATTCTTCATCTTGCTCAGAATAATCAGCTCAGAGGGCATAAATTCAAATTGAAGAAGGACGGATGTCGGATAGATGTGCGGAAATTTGCTTTTGGCCAGCGGGTGGTTGGTTGGTGGAACCGACTTCCATCACTTGTTGAAGTTGATAGCCTAAACAAATTTAAGGCTCAACTGGACAGGTATTTCGAGCGAACGAGGGGTGAAATGGGAGTGGTGTGTTTTTTTTTTTTTTTTTTTTTGGCTGATGCTGAATAAGCTTGCTTTCTTGCATCATATGCCTCTACTAATGCTAATGCTAATGCTATTAATTGTGTCCCCCAGGGGTCCATGTTGGGGCCCATCGCTTTTTTCTATATTTATCAATGATATTGATGAAGGTATATCAGGCTTAATGTCCAAGTTTGTAGACAATAAGAAGGTTGGCAGGGTTGTTAACGACACTAATGACAGTATACTACTGCAACAGGATCTAGAAAAGTTGAGTAAATGGGTTGAGAGGTGGCAACTGAGGTTTAACATTGACAAATGTAAAATACTGCATATGGGTAGCAGTAACCCCAGAGTAATGTATCAACTGGATGGTGCTAAACTCAGGGTGGTAGAGAATGAAAGAGACCTGGGGGTAATTGTGCAGTCAGATATGAAGATTTCTGAGCAGTATAGACAGTCTGCGAGAATAGTTCATGTTGTCTTGTCAATGATATACAGGAATTTTTCTAGCAGGGATAAGGAGGTGATTATCCCATTGTATAAAGCAATGGTCAGGCTTCACCTTGGGTACTGTATACTAGTCAAGAGGCCTCACTTTAGAAAGGATGTAGAGCTGCTTGAATGAGTACAGAGATTGGCAAAAGGAACAAATGGTTGCTCTTACAAAGAAAGACCCAAATTCTGAAAATTGCAGCATCTGGAGACTAGGCACCTGTGAGGTAATCTGATTGAGCTCTATAAGACCTTGAATGGTTTCAGCAAGCTCAATGCTGAAATTCTTCCTCTTGCTCAGATTCTGCACCTGAGGGGGTATAAATTCAAATTGAGGAAAGACAGTGATAGAATTGATGTGCAGAAATTTGTCTTTAGCCAGCAGGTGGTTGACTGCTGGAACAAACTTCTATCTGTTGTTCTAGAAGTTGACAGTTTAAATAAATTCAAGGCAGAACTAGGCAAACTTTTGGAGTTAATGGATGGGTGAAATGGGGTTTTTTTTTGGCTGATGCTATATAAGCTTGCTTTCTAGCATCATATGTTTCTGGTACAGCAGGCCTTCGTTATAACGTGGTTCGCTTTACGCTGATTTGCTATAACGTTGTTCTTATATTATAACCTGTATCTGACTATAACGCTCTTTTACAGATTGGATTTTTGGTATATTTAAGGAAAAATCATTTCATTTGATGGAGTCGATAGCTTGAAAATGAATAGCAAAACAGCATTAAAACGTTTCCCACGCCTACTTGAGAAATTTTCTCATGCGCTAATTTAATTGCACTATAGTGACTTGTTACATAGTTCCAAGATCAACATTTTAAAAAATGATCAAGTATATTGCTTTTAATATTTGCATTATATGCATTTATCCGAAGTCTAATCATCACTCAGTACAGTATTAGACATGCGTAACGGACAGTTTACTCGAACATTTGTATCATAATTAATGCAACCAACGCAGTTACATTTTCAAAGAGTTAATAATGGCAGATAAGAATGAAAAAGCAACAACGTCTGAACACAGAAGATTACAAATGTAAGAAAAAGACTGAATTTAAAAATTAAATTAGACATTTTGAAGCAAATTGATTCCAGTCAACGACAAGCAGATATGTGCCATAATTTAGGACTGGCAAGTTTAACTGTAAGAACAATTATAAAAAAATAAAGACTTAATTTTAGCAGCGGGAAAGACAGCTGTTCCACTGCAAGCAACTAGGGCTAGGCTGGCTATTAGGATTGAAATGGAGAGACTAACTAATTTTATTGAAGATAATATCCAACACAGAATTCAGTTAAGTTAAATATTATAAAAGAGAGAGAGAGAGAGAGAGAGAGAGAGATTAGCCTATATGATGATCTGAAGAAAATCACCTAAAAAAAAAAAATGTTGAACCATTTAAAACTAGTAAGGACCGTTTAAATAGATTTAAAATCCAGGGAGAAGCCGCAAGTGCAGTCAAAGAGCCGAAACTTTCAAAAAAGAACTTGCTAAAATTATTGAAGAGGGGTATTGTGTGTTATACTTCTCAACAAGTTTTTAACATAGATAAAGCAGGAATTTTTTGGAAACGAATGCATAAAAGAAGTTTCATATTGAAAGAAGAAAAAAACATTCCAGGTTTCAAAGCGGTGAAGGATCGGTTGACTTTACTGTTGGGTGGTAACGCTGCAGAGGATTTAAAATTAAAACCCCTTTTAGTTTACCAGGAAGAGGGCCAAAGTACAACCCAAAATCGACACATTTTTCATGATTAAATTAATCAATTAAAATCAATTTAGATCAATTAAATTCATGATTTTAATTGGAATTTTAAGTTCAATTTCGATACATAAGTAGTTACTACACAATTATAAACGTATGTAATGCAGAATATTTTATATGTACAAATATTTGAATATTAAATATTTTGACCGACATTTGTGCATCTTTTCACTACTGTGAATCTGTGCTCACTTAGCATGGATTCACTTAGCGCTCTGTTTTTCCGGAATGAATTATCAGCGTTAAGCAGGGGTCACCTGTAATGCTAATGCTAAAGTATTGATAAACAAAGTTTATTAAATGGGAACAGAATGCAATTATAAACTTTCAATATAATCCTCCTGCTTTTTAATAAGAGCTGGTCACTGTTGGGAAATATGCACTATGAAAGACTTGATGGCTAATGTCAAGGTTTCCTTTCATAATGAGTACTCACACAATGTTGCCCACAGCTGCAGTATAATTTGCATAATCCATCATCAGTGGGATCTGCTCAATTATGATGAATTAACCAACATAACTAATTAAAGAAAGTGCAGTAAGTACATATATAAAAATTAGAAAAACATGTAAATTCTGAAAAGAGGAGAAATTTCAAGAAAAAGTCTTGAAAGAAAAGTTAAAGTATTGTAATCAAATGAAAACTTTTCATGAAAAATTACAGAATATTAAAAGAATACTAGTACTAGTAGTAATGGCAAATGATGCAAGAAAGCAAGCTTATATAGCACCAGCCAAAAAAAAAAAAAAAAAACCACAGCTCACCCACCCATACCCTCCAAAAATCTGTCTAGTTCTCCCTTGAATATATTCAACCCATCAACTTCCACAACAGGTGGAAGCCTGTTCCAACAATTAACCACACATCTATCCCACAACCATGCTTCGTCAACTTAAATTTATGTCCCCATGTGTGTAATCTCAGCAAGTGGAAGAATTGAATAAGCTGAATAATATTCAGCTTACTCAATCTATTGAAGGCTTTAAACATCTCAATCAGATCTCCCCGCAGGTGCCTAGTCTCAAGACGCTGCAATTTGCAGAACTGAAGCCTTGCAGGCACCTGCGAGGTGATCTGATTGAGGTGTATAAGGCCTTGAATGGGTTGAGCACGCTGAATTCTGATGGGATTCTTCCACTTGTTCAGATTACGAACCTAAGGGGGCATAAATTCAAATTGAGGAAAGATGTGTGGAAATTTGCCTTTAGCCAGCGGGTGGTTAATTGCTGGAACAAACTTCCATCTGTCGTTGTGGAAGTTGATAGGTTAAATAAATTTAAGGAGGAACTGGACAATCATTTAGAGGGAATGGTTGTGTGAATTTTTTTTTTTTGGCTGATGCTGCATAAGTTCATACGCTTGCTTTCTTGCATCACATGCCACTATTACTACTTTCTAGGTAAGAGCACCCTTTTGTTCTTTTCACCAATCTGGCTATCCTTCTCTGCACCCATTCCAGCACATCTACATTCTTCCTAAAGTGAGGCCTCCAGACCTGTGTATAGTACTCAAGATATGACCTAACCATGGCCTTATACAAAGGGATATTCACCTCCTTATCCCTGCTAGTAAAGTTTCTGTATATCACTGACAAAACCCCATGAGCTATTCTGGCAGCATGTTGGCACTGCCCAGAGAATTTCATGTCTGATGCAAAATTATTCCCAGGTCTTTTTTCATTCTCCACTACCCTGAGTGTAGTACCACACAGTTGATAAGTTACTCTGGGGTTACTGATACTCATGTGCAGTAAGTTGCATTTGTCAATGTTAAACTTCAAGTGCCATTTCTCAGCCCATCAACCCAATTTTCCTAGATCTTGTTGCAGTAGCTCACCCTGATGACTGTGGTTAACCACCCTGCCAACCTCTGTATCATCTGCAAACTTAGACATTAAGCCTGATATACCTTCATTGATATAAATAAATAAATAAATTTTCTGTTTATACTCCAGGACGACAACAGGGTCAGAGGAGTTCACAAGATACAGAGAATATGAGAAACAGCACCATATTTAGCAGTCACGAGTTTGAACCTCAGTCAATCAAAGTTTGTGTACTTATGCACCCTCGTGCCTGACCACTCGGATACGGTGGCCAGTATCATTAATAAATATTGAAAACAACAATGAACCCAGCACTGAACCGTGGGGAACTAATAACAGTATTCCATGAAGAGCAGTGCCCATTGATAACCAGTCTCTGTCTTCTTCTACTTAACCATCCCTTTATCAATAGCAGTAACTTGTCCTTAATGCCACATTGCTCCAGCAGTCTTTTATGTGCAATGCTATCAAAAGCCTTCCTGAAATCTAAGCACATGTCAAAATTATTTTTTGCATCCAGCTCCGTGGTCACTGTATTAAATACTATATTTAAATTATTATTTTATAATATTTTAATTATTTAAATTTAATATTTGTCAACAAATGACAATGAAATTAATTAACAAAATGCATACTTTAAATATGCATTTTGTTAATTAATTTCATTGTCATTTGTTGAAAAATATTAAAACAAACTAGGATACATTCACTTAAAAATGCATACACAACCATAGTTGTCAGTCACAGATTAGTAACAACTAATCTGCAACCTTTATTCATGAGCATGATTTCTTACTTATGCATGATATTCCATATATTCAACTGCCTTTCTAATTTTTTAAATAACCAAACCTTCCCCCTCCCCACGTGCAGCCATATTAGATAAGATAGTAATGTAATATGTAATTATAACTAAGATTTTATTGATCTTAATGTCTCAATAGATTCTCTTCTCAGTACAGAATCATTTACTGTATATTGATTTTTTACAACTTTTATTATCATTATTTTCCTTTTTAACATATTAAATACAGAATTTGTGTGGCACCTCTGGTGCCTCCGTAGCCAGGTGGGAAGGAGCAGTAGTGCGTAGCACATGCTTCTTGATTAGATTAGGGTTCGAGCCCGTGACCACCAAATACGGAGGATGTGGAAGATCAGGGAATGACCACAGCATATCCCCAGGCCAGATGAAGGGTGAGGGTTGGCGTCAGGAAGGGCATCCAGCTGTAAAAATTGCATGCCAAAACAATAAAAACACTGATCTCATATATAATGGGAAAAAACGAGGACAAAAAAAAAAAAAAAAAATTATTTTATTTATTAGTTTGTTTAAATACTGTATACAGTATTTACACAAAATTACTGTATATAGTATTTAAATAAAATAATCATCTGTTCCTTTTGAACATAATTAGTAGTTGATTCCATTTTTTTTTTTAATGCAGAAATCATTTCAAATCTTTATCATTAGTATTAATTACTAAGTAATTTCTAATTGTTTACAGTCAACAAAAGTGCATCATTTCTACAACTTTGCTTATAAAATGATTAATGTCCACTGAAATGAAACCGCATAATCATTTTAAACACATTCATTGTCCTTGAATAATGTTTCCTCTGCACTGCAAGACTATTCATTTTGATGCCGTATTTCAAAAAAAGTACTAAAGAAAATGCTCAAATCTTGTATACCTAAAACAATTTAGTTGTTTCACTCATCATTTGTTTCCAACTTTGTAGATGTAGTGAATAATATCAAAGAGTTATTTGAAACTTTTGTTTGGTTTCTGCAGATAAAGGAACCACTAGGTGGCAGTGATCATGGTGTACTGATGTGGGATCTTCTAGTAATTGATCTTCTAGTAATTGCTTGCATAGCAAAATTTAAAGTTTTATATGTCTCACTGATATGGTGGTGTCAAGCAGCTGTCACATTTGTTAGCAAATTAAACATAATATCGTGTTTACATCTGAAGCACTTCTAACAAATGGAAAATCTAAACTAAATTTGTTGATTCTTGGGTATTTTATTCAATTTTCTCATTTCCTTAAACACAGCCATAAAAATGCATCATGCTGGATTTGGGAAGTTTGACTGTATAGAGTTCTTAAAGTAACAAATAATTTAAAAAATAATTAAAAATCAATTTAACACAAGAAAACTCAATGTCACGCAATTGAAAATAAGAAAATTAATTAAAAGAATTTAACGAAAAAAACTGCAAAACAATTTTCCTTCCCGAAGCTGACAACGTTTTCGACCATATATCGTGATCACAGGAATGAAAATTCATTCATTCATTCGAAAAGCGTTGTCAGCTTCAGGAAGGAAAACCGTTTTGCAATTTTTTTCATTAAATTCTTTTAATTAATTTTCTTATTTTCAATTGCGTTAAACTGATTTTTAACTGTGTTAAATTGAGTTTTATTGTGCTAAACGGATTTTTAATTATTTTTTAAATTATTTGTTACTCTAATGTAAGTTTTTTTGATTTTTTCGTTTTAATTTCTGAAGAGTATCATACGGAAATGTTCTACGTACTATATTTAGGTAAACTTTTCTTATTATTTTTACAAATATTGATATCAATGTAGAATGTATTAAGCATTACAGCTCTGGTTCATGCTATCTAATACCTATTCTATTTATTACTTAAATTTTATGATTTCTGGTTGATTTTTTTTTTTAAACGGGAATTTCCTGAACATGTCCCATGCTCTATTCTTTCTTTCTTAGCTTTACTGCTTTACTGCATTCATCATCCCACCATATTTATGGATGTGTATGAATTTTCATGGATTATTTTGGGACTGCTGAGTCTTCTGCCTTCAGTATGGCCTGCTGTTATACAGACTCCAATCGGCTCTATCGAAACACCATTTTGTAATTTGATTTGAAAGGTGGGGGATTCTGGTGTCGATGCAGCATATTATAGGATAATGGTCACTGCCTAATGGGTTGCTGTGTGTATAGTCCATTCAAATAAAAATATATGGTTGCTGAACATAAAGAAATATCTATGGCTGAAGTAGATCCCTTAAGAAAATGTGTGCTCTGGTATCCAGGGCTATCAGATAATGTTAGTCAAGTAATTTTTCAATGGTGTGCCCACATTTGTCCAGGTTTTGATTTCCCCATAGAAGGTGGTAACTAAGGTCTCCAAGGATACAGTAGGGTTCAGGAAGTTGCACCACTAGCTCTTTTAAGTCAGTGTAGCTTGTGTGTCAGTTAGCGGCAGATATAGCGAGACCATGTTAGACTGGAATTTATGTTAGTTCGAGCTGTGACTGCTTCAGGGTGTGTCTTTAGTGCGATTGGTTTTGAGGGTATCAGAGAGCTAATTATCAGTGCTACACCTCAGTATGCTATATTGTTCAGATTATGTGTAACATGATCTTGTCAATGTATTGCATGGTTTTGTAGTGAGGTGGTTACCTGTGGAGTCAGGTTAGTTTCCTACAGGCAGAAGGCAATGGAGTCATACTGTGCAAGGAGATCCCAGACATCAGCTCAGTAACTGTGGTAACCCTTACAGGAATCTAAGCATTATTTAGGTTGAGATTTACAGGAACACTTAATTTTTTCTCGAGGGGACATGGATTTCTGTTGTTCATTTCTATGGTACCCCTTTTTTGGGAAGTAAGGTTTTTCTAGTGTCTTCCTCTTCATGAAATAGTTCTAGAATATGGTAATCTTTGATTTGTTTTCAATACTGACAACTGCAAAGTACCGCATATGGGTAGCAGTAACCCCAGAGTAACATACCAACTGTGCAGTACTACACTCAGGGTAGTGGAGAATGAAAAAGACCTGAGGGTAATTGGATAATTGTACAGTCAGATATGAAGTTTTCTGAGCACTGCAGACAGGCTGCAAGAGTAGCTCATGTTTGTTTGTTTGTTTGTTATTTGGTTTTTAGGAGCATTAGCAACTAAGGCCATATTGCTCCAGGATATGCGGTGGTCATTCCCTGACCTTTTTTCCGCATCCTCCGTATTTGGTGGTGATGGGCTCGAACCCCGGTCTAATCAAGAAGAGTGTGCTACGCACTGCTGCTCCTTCCCACCTGGCTACGGAGGTGCAGTAGCTCATGGGAGTCTTGTCAATGATATATAGGAATTTTGCTAGCAAGGATAAGGAAGTGATTATCCCTTTGTATAAGGCAATGGTCAGGCCACACCTTGAGCACTGCATACAGGGCTGGAGGCCTCATTTTAGGAAGGATGCAGAGCTGCTGGAATGGGTAAAGAGAAGGGCAATGAGATTGGCAAAGGGGGACAAAGGGTTGCTCTTACGAAGGAAGGTTTGTTCTGCAAATTTCAGCGTCTAGAGACTAGGCACCTAGTCTCTAGATGCTTTCCTCGAGGTAATCTGATTGGGCTCTATAAGGCCTTGAATGGTTTCAGCAAGTTCAATGCTGATGGGATTCTTCCTCTAGCTCAGATTCTGCACCTGAGGGGTATAAATTCAAATTAAGGAAGGATAGTTGTACAATAGATATGCAGAAATTTGTCTTTAGCCAGCTGGTGGTTGATTGCTGGAACAAACTTCCATCTGTCGTTATGGAAGTTGACAGCTTAAATAAATTCAAGTCTGAACTAGACAAACTTTGGAGTGAATGGATGAGTGAAATGGGAAGGTTTTTTTTTTTTTGGCTGATGCTTTATAAGCTTGCTTTCTTGTATCATTTGCCTCTACTAATGCTAATGATAACATCAGTGCTGTCTGATATAGTTTGATTTGTATCAGGGATTACAGATGGACCAATAATCAGCTGGGGAACAGCAGCTGGTTTTATGGTTATTGGTATATTTACTGCTTTACTTGGCTTACATGGATCTTGATTTACTGGTACAGTGACCAACACTGATCAAGCCCACTGAGTTAGATATTTGCTAGGTGGAATGGTTCCTTCCATTTGAGTTGTAATGATATTCTTCTCATTATTGCCTGAGTGTAAGTTTGTTTGTCTGTGATTGGGGCTGGGAGGGATTTTTTGGCTTCTTTATAAGTTATGTTATACTCAGTTTTGTATTATTGTATATGTTTTTCTCGTATCCAGTTGGGGAACTCTTTGGAATAGGCAGGATGTTCTTGTCTTCAGTTCAGAAGTTTATACATTGTGGCTGTGTGCAGTAGATCCACATGCAGCAATGGTAGCTGTTCCCCTGCAGACTGCTTGCAAATGTTCAAATTCTGGCACTTGTAGCAACATGGCTTTAACATGACAGTGTAGGCAGCCTGCTTTGATCATTCTTGGTGGTCTGCGATTATCGAAAGTAAGAATTATGTTCCTCGTGGGAAATAGCGTACCTTCTTATTCTGTCCTGATTCATCTCGCATTAATTACTCTCTGATTTTGCAAGTCTTGCATTAGTTTTTCATCTGATAGGTTGATCAGGTCCAACTCAGTAATGATGCCCTTTGATAATGTTCAGGGAGGCATGTGGATACAGTGACAGATGTTTCACTGAAAGTTGTGAGCTTTTGTAACTTCTCAGATTGCTGAGCATTTACAATTTTGACTATTAAATCCCCTGATCTCAGGCGACTTACTGTTTTCGGAGTTCCTATTACACTTTATAGGCATTTTTGAACTAGAAAAAGAGGATAATTTTTTCCAGTAGGTTGGCCTTTTGATGAATGAATAATGGGGAAAGTTGGATTGTGGATTTTGTCCACATCTGTCTTTTGATGTTTTGCTGAGACCAAAGTAGGCTCCTCATGTTTGCAACCTGTTGTATTCTAGTCTCTGAATCCAGTGGATTTCTGGGAATTCAGATCTCTTTGTTCCATTTCACTTTGGAAGGGAGAGCTTTTCCCTCCAGGTTACTGGTCCAGCGACGTGGAGGCAGGAGCAGTGTGGCAAAGTAGTAGTGGGTTAGCATTAAATATAGGAAAAATAAAAAAAGAAAAAGAAGGTTACTTTCCTTCCTGATATAGTTCAGTACTTTCTTTACTATGGGTTATATAATGGGGTTTTAGTATAATGCTACAAATAAAGAAACAATTTAGCTTTTCAAGAAAGTGCAAATGTACTAGCAATGTTACTTGATCACAAAATTGCTTGACACCTGAGCCTTAATAAGAAGAAAAACAATAATAAGACAGAAGGCAATAATAAGAAGAAACTTTTCCCTAATTTTTTTACAAATAACCTCACTTATTCTTTTTATTATTACTGGTTTTAAAAAACACCACTTATCACAGAAATTCAGTTTCTAATCATCCATAACAACCTCAAAATGTCCTTTCCAGTACTTTTATGGTTTTAAAAGTCACTCCATTAAGAGCATTACCCCTTCAATATTCGAAACCTACTGTTCTGTTAAAAAAGAAAGTGCATTTTTCAACTTTCTCTTTTATTTTATTGTTCATCTTCTCATCATTTTAAGTTGGTATGACACATAAACAAAGTAAATTTAAAGGGCATGTCCAAGCTTGACCTCTGCCAAACCATGTATGCATTAGAGGCAATTAAAAGTTTGTAACCATGTCTACCAAATATCCTTCTCCAATTTCCATCTTCTTCAGAAAACAAAACTATGAAATGATTAATTATCAGTCATTTAGCACTTTTCATTTTACACATTTAAAGTTAGTATGCTAACTAACACTAAGTGACAGAACTATTGTCACTTAGTGTTAGCTTATGTTAGCTAATTTTCAAAAAGGTTTTCTTGTTGAAAATGAGCGGAAATGCAATTTGTTAAAAAGCTCAACAAAAGATCCATAGTAGACAGGGAAAAAATAAAAAAATAGTAATATCTTAGCTGGATAAAATAAAATTAGACAAATTAACATAAAATTAAAGTAATCAATTTTATTTTTGTGTATTTTCAGCTATAATTTCCCATTATAATTTGAAATACACAAGAAAACCATACTTTTTTTCAATATCAATACATACAGCTCAGGAAAAAGGCAAAAAATAAATCACTCCTCTAGAAGCTATTTCTCAATAGCTTCTAGAAGCTCTAGAAGCTATTGAGTAAAATTCTTTATTGCAGTTTATGCCATATGCTCTACTGCATATAACAAACTTTGCAATAAAGAAATATTAATAACATTTCTTTATTTATGAAATATACATAAGCACATGGTAGTATCGGCAAAGCAATTTTAATTTGAATTTAGTGGTAATGGGAGTTAGGCCTAATGGTAGAGATAAGCATGGGTGAGACATACTTATATTTTAGGGCTTACCTGACAAGGCTTTTGAAAAGTTAAAAGTTTCCTTTGACTGCATACTATTTCAGATTCAGTAAGTTATACTTGATTTCAACTTTCTGCCTCTGTCGGGTCAGCCATGAAATATATGTAAGTCTCCATAAATGCATATGTACGTCCTTACTCCATTTATGGAGCAAGGACTTGGACATTGAGAATAGATGATATTAGAAGACTGGAAAGTTTTGCAATGTGGGTATGGAGAAGGATGGAATAGATAAGATGAGTTGATAAAGCGAGAAATGAGGAGGTTTTGAGAAGGGTGGGTGAGAAGAGATGTTTTAATGAAATAAAAGAAGGCAGATGGAAAATTGGATTGGACATGTTGTGGAGTGAAGGACTGATGAGGGATGTGATGGAGAGAAAAGTTGAGGGGAAGAGGCCCGAGAGAGACCATGATAGATGAACTGATAAGGGATGGGAAGATGAAGAAGTAGGCTAAAGACAGGGAGATATGGAGAAGCAGTTAAGTGTATGCACAACCTGCCCTTGGCAAAACACCAATAATAATATAATCCCTGATTCTGTCTTGAAATTCATTTAATTTGCCTAATATAAAATGTTCTAAATTAATTTTAACTTAGAACTATTTTGTTCTGAAAAGTGGATTTTTTATCATTTATTTTATTAACGGACCTGATGAAAATTCAGATATATCAGTTCATAGAGTTATTCAATTTTTTTACAATACTGTTGATGAAATGAATAATTAAGTGACCTCTTGTGTTCTTATTTTTTACTTATTCAGTTAAATTACAATGGAATCAGTAAGTAAGTTTACAGATCTATAGAATGGAGAATTAGAAACCTATAATTTAAATACTTTCTGACGTACGTTGCTTTGTTACAGCTTGGTGGGTTAGACAGTTGTTTTTAGAACTCTTGGCACAGACTACTTTGGTCATAGTATGTCAACTCACATGGTCTTTATTACATATTACATCTGTACAGTATGTGCTGATGGGCCAATTTACATGTACACGCAGAAGCCCTGAATAACTTATGGGGATCTGCTTCCTATTCCTGAGGTTGTCTAACTACAGATTTAATTGAAAAGACATTTAAGAATTCCTCCAGTCTCTGACAGAATTTGAATCTAGACTTCTTCAAAGCAACAGCAAGCGGAACCTCATTAGGCTGTTATGGAGAATGCACACAGACACCAAACATATAACCAGTGAATCATGTCTTGTGTGCTAGCCTATACTAGTCTTTGTTGCCATAGCAACTAGGATACCACTTTATAAATGGGAAGAGAAAGAAATAAAAGTTGATGTGTGATACCTGCACTAAAGCCAAATTTTATGACTCAGAGTTTTTCTAATAATTTTTTTAATTTTTGCAAACACAGCAAATGGAAAGAAATAAAGTCATCAACACTTTCATCCAATGACTTAAAGTTAGCCTGAATGTCAGTATATTTACCTATTCATCTCTGCAGTGACATTGATCCACAGAAATTTCAACACTATACCTGATTGCGGTGATCCTTCTCCTAGTGATTTTGTTATTTTTCTGCAACTAGCTTGACATCAAAATGCCCAACATTATTTTTAAAATATTGTTGAAGCATTTTATACTAATATCTATATTACCATATTATATCTGCATACCTTACTCAAAGACTGATGACTTATTAAAGCCACAGAATCAGAATAGCACTATTGCTGTTCGGTATAAGAAGAGAGTTTATTATATCTTATGACTATCTGAGATACCCACAAAGGAAAGCAAATGTCATATCAGACATAAAAAAATATTCTGAAGCCAATTTTATCTCTCCTTTGAAAAATAAGTAAGCACACATCTAAAAATACAACAGTCTAGCTAAATATTATAAGTTACTTTATAATTCAACTGGAATCTGTTATATACGTGTATTTCATAAATTTCTACACAAATAAATGACAACTGCTAAAGTATGGTTAATTACTCCGATTCCTATTTTCAGACTACAGCAATTTCTGAATATTATCTACAATGGAAACATTAAAAAATAAACAGCAATACAGTATTATTATTGATAGTATTAATGACATAACATTATATGTAGCATTAGAATATTATAGCAGTATACCATTAGAATTCTATTAAATTAAAGTAATCATGTAATAATATTTCTATCTGCAATGAAAATAAAGAAATAATTTAAGTAAAACAATGGCCAATGAAGCATTATTAAAAAAGAACACATTATAATAATCAAGTGCAACAATTCACAAAAATAGTTTAGTAGCACAAAGAAAAAAACAAAAAGAAAACATCTACAAAAAAGCTAAATTATAAAAACAAAAAATTATGTTGTTCTGCTTGGCTAAAATCAATATATTTTGTTCAAGGTCATGTTCTTGCTTAATTCTGAAAAGTTTTTTTTTTTTTTTTTTACATCCATCAATTATAATTAAGAAGAATCTTGTATTTTAAGAAGAAATTTTGAATTCCGCTTATATGACATTTTATGGTATCTATAACATATGCTGAATTTATTTTAATAACCGTGCTGGAGACTAAAACAACAAAATCAACATGCAAATGAACTGGCAGTTATTGAAGTATGTTGCAAAACTGTGAACTTGATTTAATGTTATTAAAAGGACATGAAAAATTGGAATAAACAATTGTGATTAGCGTAATAAAAGTAAACAAAAAATTATGATTTTTTATGATTGTGGACATTATTTTGTTTGTTTATATTAAAATATATGGCCTGCATGTGATCTTATTAATCAATCATTCCATTTGGTGAGCAGAGTATTAGAACAGATGAAAAACAAAAATAGAAACCATAACAATTATAACTTGAAAAAAGAACCCCATCTCTCTTCTAACATAATCTTATACTACCCACAATTAGCATTAGTAGTGCCATATGATGCAAGAAGGCAAGCTTATATAGCATCAGCCTAAATTATTATCTAAACAAAACACTTCCCATTTCACCTATCTATTCCCTCCAAAAGTTTGTCTAGTTCCTTAAATTTATTTAAACTATCAACTTCCACAATGACAAATGGAAGTTTGTTCTAGTAATCAACCACTCGCTGGCTGAAGGCAAATTTCTGCACATCTGTTTTGCAACCATCTTTCTTCAATTTGAATTCATGCCCCCTCAAGTGTGTAATCTGAGCAAGAGGAAGAATCCCATCAGCAATGAGCTTGCCCAAACCATTGAAAGCCTTAAACACCTCAATCAGATCACCTTGCAGGTGCTGAGGTGATCAAGGGGTGTTCTCTTACCAAGAAGCCTTTCTTGGTAGGAGCACCCCTTTGTTCCCCTTGCCAATCTTGTTTCCCTTCTCTGTACCCATTCCAGGAGCTCTACATCCTTCCTGAAATGAGGCCTCCGGACCTGTACTCAAGGTGTGATCTGACCATTGCCTTATAATTATTATTATTATTATTATTATTATTAATAGCCATATGATGCAAGGAAGCCTGAGGCTTATGCTGCACCAGGAAAAAAAAAAAAGCTCCCGAGTTACCCTGAGAGAGAGAGAGAGAGAGAGAGAGAGAGAGAGAAAAGTAGAAGGGAATCACCAAGAAAGAGAAGAAGGATGATATCCAGCTCAGGACCCTGGGTGTGCCAAGCCCATACTCACCAGATGTGAGCCCCCGGGGTTTAAGATGCTCACAAAGATTAGCAGCTGAACAGATGTCTAATCCTACAACTTCCAAACCCCTATTCTCCCTCTTTCTCTGAATATCCTCACCCTTAAGTACAAACTATGATTGACTGCAGGAGACTTTAACCTGAGTTTTGATTAAAAAATTCTTAGTTTTAGAGTACAGTATAGAACATATAAAAAAAAAAAAAAAAAGTAAACTGCAGCCATTATCAACCCACTGCAGGATGGAAGCCTCCTCAACAATTCATGCTGAGGAAAATGGACCATAATCTGCCATGCTGGTCCACTGAGGGTTGGCAGATCGACCATATTTAGCAGTCAGGGGCTTGAACCTCGGTCTGCTCAAGGAGCATGTGCTACTGCACTCCCGCTCCTGACCACTCGGCTACAGAGGCCTTATAAATATAATTAATTGTAAACCACTGTCTTGGTATGTTGGGCTGATGGTGTCATAAGGACAGTATTACAGGAATGCAAGTATTCATGGCTATCTATTTATTTGTTTAATTTTATTTAATTTTATTAAATTTAATCTTATTAACTAAATTATTATCTGATTTAAAAATTATTTAAACTGCTAAAATTAAATTTTATCTGCTGCTTACTAACAGCTATCTGTTGACTAATTCAAGATCTATTACACATATAATTACTAAAGGCTATATATATAACAAATAAGATAAGAAATTTGTAATCAAATTAACAACTGTGTAAATGAAGTCACCATAATTTACCAGTGATATTGTCTTTACAGTCACTGAAGAAGTGGTACAGGACGTACCATGAAATATCTGAGAATAAGTAATGTTATTCTTTAAGAAATTAAAGGCAGATTATACTCCACACAGGTTGAAGTGCTCATTATTTTACCAATTTCCACTGCCAATAGAGTCAGAAGTTTAGAAATAGGATAAAATATCACTCTTCCCTGTTAAAAAATTAGTTATTTGTTATTTGGTTTTTAGGAGCATTAGCAACTAAGGCCATATTGCTCCGGGATATGTGGTGGTCATTCCCTGACCTTTCCGCATCCTCCGTATTTGGTGGTGACGGGCTCGAACCCCGATCTAATCAAGAAGCGTGTGCTACGCACTGCTGCTCCTTCCCACCTGGCTACGGAGGCGGCTAAAAAATTAGTAAAGGCTACCTTCTCTGTCAGTAACAATTATTAAAAACCAATGAAAGATGAGTATAGAGACATACTGAAAAAGTAATACAGGTTGATAGATGATGAATTGATTGCAACATAACATTTCAAGGCAAATTTTACTGAAGTGTTTTTAATGGGCTTGGCACACCCAGGGTCCTGAGCTGGATATCATCATTCTTCTCTTTCTTGGTGATTCCCTTCTACTTTTCTCTCTCTCTCAGGGTAACTTGGGAATTTTATTTTATTTTATTTTTTTGGCTAGTGCAGCATAAGCCTCAGGCTTCCTTGCACCATATAACTAATAATTATTCAGGGTTACGTCACTGTGTACAGTGAAAGTAAAGCTGAGTTTAAATGCAATTTTTCAAAAAATAAATAAATAAAATGGGGGGAGTTAAATTGTGGACTTTTTTTATAAGACAGTAAATTTTCTATCACGAGTAAGACCACAGCATATTTACTACTTACAACAGCTGAAAGTACTAGTCAGAAAATATAAATGCATAGCTACAAAGCTAATGCCAACTTTCTTAACACAGATCTGCACAAAGAACTTGAGGAGCTTGGATTCTTCTCATTGTTACTTTAGGATAGGATATACTTCTTGTTTCTGCTGTGGTATTACATAGAGAACTTGGGGGATTTCCATATTTTTCAGGTATAGCAGTACCAAAAGTAGTTTTTTTTTTTTCTTACCAGTAAGCTATAATTTTTTTCAATACAGCCGTTTAATACTGTCACAATTGCACAGACACTATTAATTACAATTGTACAGACAATTATTAAATTTTTGATGGACATATGAAGAAAAACAACTTAGGGGGTTTCATAATAATAACAATAATAATATATACATATGTATATATTATTAATTGTATATTATAATAAAAATGTTGTGTCAACCTGATTGTTTTATTGGGAATACAATACGAAATTTTTAATGGGATGATGCACATAATAACAGCACTGAAAAGTTTTGCCCATACTTCAATTACTCTAGCAATGATTTTGGCTTATGATTAGGGAAAAAAAAATATCAAAATTTAATAAATTTCTTGAAATTTACACTATTTAAATAATTCAATGAAATAAGTAATTACGTTTAAAATCGAAGAAAAAATTCAGAGCGATTCTTCATGATACTAGAGTTTAATAAAATGCTTGCACTTTATGAAAAAGCATTTGGAATATTCTGTCCCCCCCCCTTTCCTGCCACTGCCAGCTAGCCGATTTTAAACTCCAGCAAATAGTGCAATGGCTTTAACACTCGCAACAGAACTGCTACCCATGCCATGAGTTACCTAGGTATCACATTACTTTAAAACAAATGACATGGCCTTGGCTAATCTTCCATTTATTTAGAAGATGAAACAAAATGATGAGACAAATAAATGGCAGCTTAGTTTTTCACAATGTCGTTTGTTTGAAGTAATGGCAACTAAAACCTAGGTAACGTATGGGAGTTTGCTCTATTGTGAGTACTGAGATCATTGCAATATTCAGAGGTTATCACACTTCAACTTTTGATTTCTTATTCAAAGCATGCTTGGTATAGACAAACCAATCAATACAGAAGTCCATTCAATAGCTTTGAAAAGAGGAATCATAAGATTTTTATTTTTGGTTTTCTTTTCACAAAATTCCATTACTTAAGAAACAATAACTTATTTGAGTAGATAAAATTTTTTAACTTTTTACACAATCACCTTTTTGACACAATCAGCTAACAAAGAATTTAAATCTAAAATATTAATAGATATTCCATCTTGTCACTCCTTTCAGTATGGACGAACTCCTGATTGGACAAATTTCAGCACCAAAAAAGTTGGTGCTAGCTTTATCAATAAATCAATGGAGTTTTCAAAGCATTAAGTTATATACTATGTAATTTTAATATAATCAAATTTGGAGAACCAATTCTCATTCAATTCTGCTATTTAGAGAATTAGTTTGCATTAAAGAAAAATTACTGTTACGCAAAAAAAAAAAAAAAGCTAGATTTTGGACAATTTCAGTTTTTGAACAGCTGGATTTTGGACATTCTATCTGTACTTCATTACATATTTTAGCCAAGAAGAACTAATCACAATGAACAGTATAATGCAACATGAAAATGAATTTGAGGGGAATTTAACAAACAAAACAAAAAAGACAAAACCATAATTTTTTTTTAAAAACAGTGCTAAAACACAAATAGACATTGAGAGCCAAGCTACCTTTGTCAGGAACATGCTGTCTCCCATCAGTAGGAGCACCAGACAAGGAAGCAGGTTTTGGGGGTGGGGCAGGCTTCCCCCCTGAAGTTCTTCCTTCTCTGTCTGAAGGTCAAAGGTCAAAGATCAGGCAAAGATAGACTGAGAGAGGATAGGATACACTGACAGATTGAGAAAAGATAGGAGACTCTTAGAAATGTATTTAATTGATAAACATGCTTCAGTAATCATGTTAACTATGAGAGGGTTCCACAAATAAAACTGCTAAAAAATTGAATAAATCATAACATTCATTGTGCTACTACCACAAGCACTGTTTGTTTAAGTGATATATTTTAATAATGCCACTGCACACAAATAAATTAGTCAATAGCTTTGAATTTTAAAGCAACACATTTAAATAACTTTACTAAAGCCATTAAAATAATCACTTTTCTATCACATGAACATATTGGTGAAACTGCAAGCAAGTTTTTTTTTGCTGGAAACTACTGTTCCCGACATGCAAACAATAAATAAAAATAATTTCTAATTAATTAATTAATTAACCACTGAAATTAAAAAAGAAAGAATGCAAAGAAAGAAAATCATGTATGTGGTTCCATTGTTTTCTTTTTTTCTATTATTTTATTATTTTCCTTTTAAGAGGTGTCTGCATTCACCTATGGTATGTCTCTCTGTAGTCTTCTCAGTAGTTTGAGAGCCAAGTGCAGGCAACAGTAGCAGACTTCTATGGGGTACTTCCTATCGTTGTGGGCAGACACTTTTGTTAAACTATTGTTAATTAATTAATTTCAAATTCTTATATTTTGTTTGAACACAGGGAACAGCAGTTCCTGGAAAACAGTAATTGCTGTGGTATTAATAATATGTTCACACAGTAGAAAAGTGATTAATTTAATTGCATAATAGCACCACATAAGTCCCTTTCTTTTCTAGTTTTTGAAGCAATTTACTAAAACTTTCAAACATATGACTACCTAATCTACATTACACCAAGAAGTTATGCTAATTAAAAAGCTTGCTAAATGTTGATTGGCAACATTTGGCAAGCGAAATTAGAAATTACCAATTTGATAAATGGTAATCAAAGTACCAGTATCTGTTATTAGTTCAACAGGAACTATATCATAAAAGGGGAAAAAGTATCACAACAATAAAAGTTAAACCCTCAATTCCCTGAATTTAGTTCAAATTGCAGAATCAGTTTTATATTCAAATTAGCCCATTTTTTTGTTGAAATAAAAATGAAAATAAGAACTGGCATTACACACTGGCTCAAGAGAATGATAAAAATTAGTTTAACTTTTTTAGAAAATTTTTTTATTTCATATTCTTTTTTGTTATTGTTAACCACTTCTGTAAAAATATGGAAATCTTTGACAAGTTTGTATTTATTTTTTTCTTATCTTATTTAAATAAAAAAAAAGAAATGTATCGCATCTAGTTTATTCAGTCTATCATATCTTGACTTATCTATTTATTTATATATGATTTATTTCTAATATTTTACTTTGATATATTTATATTTTCATTTGCATAAAAATATTCATACTTTCTATTCTCTCACGTTTGTAAGATTTATTAATAAATTTTATTTCCACTGATTTTTATTTTACATTTCATTCAACTTCTACAGATGTTTTATTCAATTCATTTTTAATTCAGTTCATTATTTTTAATTTAAATTATTTGAATTATTATTTTTAATTAAATTCATTATTCAATTCATTTTTAGTTGTTTACCTTTTCCATACATCCTTTGTTAAAAGTAAGCAAAAAACTACCCTTTCCCTTCCCCCTACTACTCAGAATTAGTTCTCTTAAATCTTTTCTTCATCACCAATTTTTTACTTCTGAAATGTAATCTTCTACATATCATTCCATCAACTGGTATTTTGCAGGATTTGACAAAGAGGAGAGGCAAGCATAATTTCTTACTATAATGTGGATCCGTAGAATATTTCCTGAGAAGGTTTTAAATAGACTTGCTATTTAAATAGCAAGTCTATTTAAATAGCCTTGCTATTTATATATTTATAAATTTATAAGCAGGTTTATTAATATAAACCTGCTTATAAATTTACGTTTTACAAATACATAGAGAAAGGCATATGAATTAAACTGTGCAAAATGAACAATATGGTACAAAGACAATAAAACAGTAATTTTAATAACAGTAAAACCTTAAATAAACATGCAATAAATTGTTACATGGGCATGCATGCACACACACACACACACCACATATATATAATATTTTAAACGTATCATTTCCATAAATGTTATAAAAATATGAAAGTAGCACTTAAAATGTGAACTAGGAATAATATTTTAAGAGTTTAGGATTCTACATCTATATAATATTAGTGTAGATACACCATGGACAACTCTTAAAGAAAAACTGCGGTAGTAGTGTGAAAGGCATCATTTCATCTGTATCTCATATTGTGCTCATCCTTCAGACAACGGATGTATTGTACTACCTTCCATTGTGAAGTAGTGCAATACATCTGTTGTGTGAAGGATGAGCACAATATGAGATACGGACGAAATGATGCCTTTCACATTACTACTGTAGTTTTTCTTTGAGTTGTCCATTGTGTATCTACACCGATATTATATAGATATAGACTCTTAAAATATTATGCCTAGTTGCATTTAGTTTTATTTAAATATTATCACATAAACCTTTCGGCATCTCTCATATTGCGTAATTAACTTCACAACTGGGTTGTTATGTTTGCAATACCAAGGTACCTGCCCAACCAACGATGAAAAGCGAACTAGCTTTGAAACAGTGCTGTCTGGGTGATGGTGCCCACCGAAAATAAGTAACAATAGTCTTCACTGTTACTTATTCTAGGTAGTGCAATACATGGGCAACTTGTTGTGAAGGATGAGCACAATATGAGATACAGATGAAATGATTCCTATCACACTACTACCATATTTTTTCTTTAAGAGTTGTCTATGGTGCATCTACACCGATATTATATAGATAATATATTAATGTATTACTTGTACACTAGAAACATTTCCCAGTTTTATGTGATGAACGCAATGCACAATACAAAAGACTCTTTTATAAGGTTAGCCAAGATGATTTATCAGATATTTCTGAAATTTCGGTTTCTAACTGACTTGAAGCATGGTCAATATAACTGAAATATAGCAGTGCTTTTCAAAATTTCAGTGTTAAAGCTCACTTACAAATTATTACTTCTAATGCATACCACCAAACCAAGAGAAATTATCTTTCATTTGAATATTTAATACAGCAAAAACTAAATGGCTTAAGAAATAAATTAGTAAACTGGCAACAACCTTATTCTTTTTTGGCTCCCAGCAGAATTTAAGCCGCTGGAAACCAAATAACTAATAAATAAACCATTAAAATAATTAATAGCCATAAATAACTCTATGGTCTCTGGACAAGATAGAACAAATTTACTTAACCAAGCATTGCCTGGGAAGCACTACTTTTAAATAAATAATATCACCAAAAGGCTATCTCTTTAAAATATAAGATGCTACTAGGACATCCTGTTTCAAAACTTATAGAGAATATTTTCTCTCATCATCAGATAGTGGGTATTCCCAATTATTGTCTGATGGGAAATCAGTTTGTCTTGAAACAGAATGCCATGGCAGGTTGGATATTTGTAACAGAATATGCCCTTCAGTATTGTTATTCGTTTAAAAGAAGTTTGTGTAATGTGAGGGGGTGTAGAGCTTAGCTAACAGTCATTCATCACTATGTATAATTAACAAATGTTTTTTTAAATTTAGTACTCTAAATATGGATAGAAAGTTTAGAATATAGCATAACCATATATTATGATTTCTTTTTTCAAGAACTTCGAATGTGGTAAATAAACTTAAAACAAAGGTACTGACTTACAAGTTGCCTACAATCATCAAAACAGAGGGGTTATAATAAATGGTTATGTTACAATTTAAATTTTCCATTGTTACTGTTCATGTTTAGCCTCTTAAACATAATGAGTATTTTTTGATCTCTCTCTCACACACACACACACACACACACACACACACACACACACACACACACACACACACACACACACACACACACACACACACACACAGTAAAGCATTTCTCTTATTTTATCGACAGTAGCCCTTCTTAAGGCAACTTTAGTATTATTATTAAAATAGCAAAACAACAACAGGAAGCAAAGCTTGTGTACAATTTTCAAAAAAATATAAAAATAAAAATGAGATAAAATAGGATATCTGATAAGTTTTGCATTCGATTTACTTCTTTCGGTTTATCTAATCCCTCTTTAAATCTACATAAGCTCCCGTTCCCAAAAGGCAGTAGCTTGTTCCAATAGAAGGTCACTCTTTGACTAAAGGCAAATTTCCTTACATTTAGTCTACAATTATGATTACCATCATCATTCAAATCTGTTACAACCAGTAGGTGTACAAGTCAGTCATAGACTACCAGCCTTCTATTCACTATTTTCTTCCATGCTGTCCTATTTCCTGTTAGATCTTTATTCCTAGCCAGAGTAAGTGTCTTCTTTTTTTCCTAATGCTTGCTTTTTTGTTTGCTTGACACCATTTGATCCACCTTCTTCTTGGTGTGCCTCTGTGCCCATTAACATTAATTTTTGCTTTAAATAACTGTTTAGTCCCTTCACCCATCCTTTCTGCATGCTAATACCACCTTAAGTTTACCTTGTCTATCTTTGACTGGATATTTGTTCCACCAATTTTTTTTTTTTTTTTTTTTTTACATTTCTTCATTTGTAATACAGACTTACTGTTGTTTCCAAGTGTTAGTTCTATTAATTTTTATTTAAACTCTCATTTCTGAAAATCCTGATTTTTGATCAATCCCTTTATTTCTTATCTAGCTCTCAGTTCCATAGGTTAAAATATGCTTAAAAACTATTATAAAACTTTGTCTTTCACTTTTTTCTTTAATTATAATTTTGTCTTTTGGTTAATTTCACATTTGCTCCAATTTGTTTAATTGGCTTTTTCCTACACATCTTGCTTTACTAATTTTACTGTTTATTTCCATTTCAAATCTACCATCTGCATTAAAGACTACTCCTAGATATACAAAAATTACTAACTTGATCCAATTTTTGGTTATTGAGATTACACTCCAAGTTTTCCTTTTCTCTACCAACTTTCATAACTTTGTTTCTGTGTTACTTAATTTTCACGCCAAATTGTCTATTAGCTTTTTTCAGAGAGATTTAAATGTTTTCCAAGCTATTGTTTAAGAGCAAGATATACTTCACATCTAATAATGATCCAATTTTTACATCTTCCATATTAAACTTTGTCAACAACTTTTATTCTTCTATTAAATATTCTTGTATTCTTTACTTATGTAAACTCTAGAAGGAAAGGGATGAATCAGTTTAGTAAACTCTAGTAATGATAGATGGTCATGCTCAGGTAGCTGATAAACTGAATGAATATTTTGCATCTACACTCACACATGAGGAGTTATTCAAGGAGGGGAATGCCAGAAGTTTAGCTAAGTGATTATATTAAAGGAGGCAGCAAAGGAAGTAAGCAAACACTTAGCCATAATTATGAAAGCTTTCTTGGACTCAGGAGAGATCACCATGGACTGGAGATATGCAGATGTGCCCCAATTCAGAAAGGGAGATCAAAGGGTGACACGAGTAATTACAGACCTGTTAGTCTAACTTCTGTTTCAGGGAAAATAATGGAGTTGCTGGTTAAGGAAGCGATGCAGGATCATCTACACAAGACTGCAGTTATAGTTCAGACACAGCATGGGTTTGTTAAGGGGGAAGTCTTGTCCGACCAGTTTGATTGCATACTATGATGTGGTCACAAAGGAACTGGATGCAAAGAATAATTTTGATATCATATACTTGGATTTTAGGAAAGTTTTTGATACTGTGGCACATGGAAGACTACTGTACAAATTGGAGCAGTATGCATTAAGGGCAAGTTGCTACAATGGATAAAAGGATGATTGAGTGGGAGAAGACAGACAGTGGTTATCAATGGACACTACTCTTCATGGACTAATGTTATTAGAAGAGTCCCCCAGGGTTTGGTATTGGGCCCATTGTTGTTTTCAGTATTTATCAATGATATTAATGAAGGTATATTGGAGGTTAATGTCTAAGTTTGCAAATGATACGAAAGTTGGCAGTGTTTTTAATGACAGTGATGATAGTAAGCTGCTGCAAAAGGATCTGGAAAAGTTGAGCAGATGGGCTGAGAGGCAGCAACTGAAGTTTAACATTTACAAATGTAAAGTACTGCATATGGGTAGCAGTAACCCCAGAGTAACGTATCAACTGGGTGGTACTACACTAAGGGTAGTGGAGAATGAAAAGGATCTGGGGTAATTGTGCTGTCAGATATGAAGTTTTCTGAGCAGTAGCAGGGATAAGGAGGTGATTGTCCCCTTGTATAAGGCAATGGTCAGGCCACACTTTGAGTATTGTATACAGGTCTGGAGGCCTCATTTTAGGAAAGGTGTAGAGCTGCTGGAATGAGTATAGAGAAGGGCAACGAGATTGGTGAGTGGAACAAAGGGTTGGTGTTACCTAGAAAGACTTAACTTTCGCAAATTGCAGCTTCTGGAGACTAGGCACATACGAAGTGATCTAATTGAGTTGTACAAGGCCTTGAATGGATTGAGCAAGCTCAATGCTAATAGGATTCTTCCTCTTGCTCAGATTACTCACCTGAGGGGTCATAAATTCAAATTGAGGAAAGAAAATTGTAGAATAGATGTGCAGAAATTTGCCTTTAGCCAGTGGGTGATAGTTAGAACAAACTTCCTTCTATTGTAATGGAAGTCAGCAACTTAAACAAGTTCAAGGCAGAGATAGCCAAACATTTGGAGTGAAATGGGAAGATGTTTTTTTTTTTTTTTTGGCTGATGCTATATAAGCTTGCTTTCCTGCATAATATGCACTACTAATGCTAATGCTAAATGGTCAACTAAAATTACAAAAAGAAGTGGTAATAAATGGCAACATATCACTCCAAGTTTAACCTTACAACTACTTTTCAATTTTTCTTTGAAGTTCTCAGTGCAGAGTTGTCACTTTTATACACACATTTTATTCCATTTAAAAGATTATCCTTGATGCCACATTTTTCTAAAATTTGAAAGAGCAGATTTCTACTTTATCATATGTTTTTTCCCCAAGATCAATAAATCCTAAATACAGGTACTTGTCATGTTTCCATGGTTTTTCCTCTAATCTTTCTTACTGTGAATATATATGATCCTGGTATCTCCTATTTGGTTTAAAATCTGACTGTTCTTCTCCAAGGTTACGTTCAACAATACTTTTGACTTTCTCTAAGGTACTTAGATAAATTTTACCTGGTATGCTAAGGAGTGAAATTCCTCTGTAATTTCCACATTCCAATTTTTATTTACCTTTTATTAATTGGTTACAATTAATGCCTTGGTCCAATCTTCTGACAATTGTCCTTCATAAAGGACTACTTGATTCCTCCAGCTCTCAGCATTTCAGGTCTAATTTCATTTACATGTGCTGCCTTGTCGTAATTGTTATTTTTCATGACTTTTCTTTTATACTAAATAATACAGACAAAATACAAAATTTGTTCATTTCAATTTTGTTTCTTCTTCAGTTCCTTAATTTAGCAAATTAAAGTATTAATTCCATACTTCTAAAATATCCTTCTTTTCTGTTCTGTTTTTACTTCATCCGTATCACTTCAGCATAGTTCTACTAATTCTGTTTCTTTGCTGTTTAAGCTTCTGATATTGATGATCCTTATCTTAATAGTTTGCAATACAATTATCTTTTCTTCATTTGAATCCAAGTCCCTTATTTGTACCATCCTAGAAAGAAAAAAACACGCCTCCATTATTTAGTTTGCCAGCCCTGTTATAGACTAAAATTCTTCATTTAGATATCCAAAGAGTGCATAATTTCTAAACTTTGCTTTCTCAATGAGTATCTCTTTGAATCCACAACTAGTCTTGTTGCCCCTTGTTTCCTTTTAAGCACGTAGATATTTTATTGAAATGAAGCTTCCAGACTTGAGTATTCAAGATGTGGTTACACCATTCATTTTTAAGGTGGAATAATCTCCTCATTATCTCTACTGACAAAATTCCTGTATATCACCAACAGTGTTCTATGCACTCGCATTGTGGCCTTACTATACTACTGAGAGAATTTTATATGAGATTGTATTACAACCAAAGATCTTTTATGGAATTAACAATGTTGAATGTGCTATAAGCAATATTTTAATTTTGGATTACTGTGACCCAAATGCAGAACCTTGCCTTTACTAGCATTAAAACTTAACTGCCATTTTTTAGATCAGTTATATAATTTATCTAAGTCCTGTTGCAGCAATATTCTCTGGGTTTGTTTTTAATGTGCCCAATTTAACATGAATAACCCAGATCGAAAGTTAATTAAATTGAATTAAGTAACAGATATATAAACTTAGAGCAGTGGCCCCCAGTGCAGCGCCTGCAGGAAGATATCATAATGAATAAATGGGGTGTAATATGAGTAGGGAACATATGTAAGATTAAAAACTTGCTAGGTATATCAATACTATTCATATGCTAAGGCATACCAGAGAGTTTGTAAGCAGTAGACTTTCTGGTGGGATGCTAGTATCATGTAACATGCACTATGCATGCAGATGAGGAAATACTGCTTACTAATATGGCACAATTGTGTGTGGGATGTGAGTTGTACACCCATGATGTTGCTGTTTTCTCTCACACTTTGTGGTTTAACAGTTGAATGGTTGGTGCCCACCACTCTCTCAAGAACTTTGAAATGAGCCTGTAGGTATGAAAAGGTTAGGGATCATTGATGTAGAGGATATCAGAGCATCAAAAAAAAGTTAATGACTAGTTTTTAGCATTTTATGATTTCCCACTTCAAAATTGATCTCAATTTTATTTTTGACAATAATCTCACTATAATGTTTGGCTATAAATATAAAATCAAAACAAGGAATGCTGTTAATATCTGCAAAAAAACACATTTATGTACAGAGTTTCAATTTTTATACTCCAGGTGTCCTACAAACTATCTGGATACACTCATGAAATGATTAATCATTGATCCTATCATTTTTCCTGCCACAAAAGTTATACTTATAGGTTTGCAATTTCCTGGATCATTCTTGGAATTCAATTTGCTCATGTAAACATATTTACATGAGCCTAGGATATCTCGATTATTATATATCAGGGTTTAGTGAGTACCTTAGCTACTTCTTTCAGTATAAATGAACAGATAACATCAGCTCCTTGTGCTTTCTTAACTTTTAAACCTGATCATTTCTCCTGGACAGCTTTTTCACTTATCACAAATTCGTTTAATGTTGATTAGTTAATTAAGTCTTCTCCCCTTGAAAAGATGAAGCATCAAAACAGCAACCAAAGCTTTCCTAAAATCCAAGTATATGATATCAAATTCATTTTTTGCACCCAGTTCCTTTGTAACCAGATCGTAGTATTCAATCAAATTAGTCAGACAAGACTTCCCTTTAATCAATCCACGCTGTGTCTGAATTATAACTGTGGTCTTGTCTAGATGATCCTGCAATGCTTCTTTAACAAGCGACTCCATTATTTTCCCCTGAACAGATGTTAAACTAACAAGTCTGTAATTAACTCATGTCACCCTTTGATCCCTATTTGTGAACTGAAGATACATTTGCACATCTCCAGTCTGTGGGAACTTCCCCTGAATCCAAGGATGCACTCATAATTATGGCGAAGAGTTTACTTACTTCCTTTGTTGCCCTGTTTAATATAACTGGATTGATCCCATCCACCCAGGTGCCTTTCTTATGTTTAACTTCAATAATTTCTCCTCTACTTTGCTCTCAGTTATTACAAAATCATTTAGCTCCCTGTTCGAGTTTGATAAACTTCTGGCCTCCACTTCCCTATAGCATTGCGCATGTGTGAATGCACATGCAAAATACTCATTCAGTTTATCAGATACCTGAGCAGGTTCATCAAAAGTCGAACCATCGATATCAAGTGGACTAATCTGATTCATTCCCTTCCTTCTAGAGTTTACATAAGTAAAGAAGTCTTTGCTGTTTTCTTTACATCCTTTGACAAAGATTTCTCGTAATCTGCCTTAGCTTGCCTAACCTCCTCTGTGACTTGATTACAGACTAGCTTACATATATATCATAGACTTCTGTGTCACTTTATAATTTACATGCAACCCATTCATTTTTCTTCTCTGCCACGAGTCTCATTAGTTCATCTGACATCCATTTAGGCCTAAACCTTGAATAGTATTTCTTAGTTGGTATAAAACACCTAGTAGCTTCCAAGATTAATTCCTTGAATGCTTCCCATTTAGGATTTGCTGTTGGTAACATCATCAGTTGGTCCCACTGTATAGAATCATCTTCACAAAAGCAAAAACTCTTCCCTTTACCCCTGATAGTAGTTACCTCTTTAAGTAAATATCAAATTAGTACAGTGTGATCACTGCCACCCAGTGAGTTCCTTTATCTGTGGATTTTGAATGCATGAATAATCACTGCTGATAATCAGATTAAGGCATCAAGGACCACTCACTTTGACCATGTACTTGATGGGTTGTTTGTGAAAAAAAGATCAAGCTTGTTGGCTATGTGGTTAGGATTGTCTTGTATTCTTGCAGGTAAATGAACAATCTATGTGATGTCATTAGTAATTGCAAAAGCTCAGCACCTCAACCAGCTGGATCTGTGTGACTAGAAATTGAAGCTAGCTTGAGTTATGAAGACTAAAAAATTGCCAAGAAAAATTACCTCACTCTTAGGAAAGTTGGAATGCAGAAAGTCAAGTTTCAAAGAGAGAAAGTTAAAGAGTGCCAAGTGATTAGTGGAGTTGGAAGAATGATAGAGTCAATGGATGAATTTTACAGAATGCGGCAGAGAGATTTTAATCCAGAAGATTGAAACAATCAGATTCCAAATTACTAAATCTCTTACAGGGAATATTAGAACAGACATATGCACAAGTACCACCTTTGAAGCGAAAGGAATCATACAGCAAATAATTAGGATAACTGAGACGAACAGCTGTTGAATCAACTGATCATTGGGATTCTGTCAGAAAAATTATGCATGGTTTGGAAGGCCATAAGTGGAAATGAGTAGAGGCAGTGATATTACACACTGGCTGATCCAGAAGCCTTCTAGAGAGTTATCAACAGGTTCGATCCAGTGGACTATCTAGCTGACAGTCTGCAAACTTCATTTTAGAGCTGTTTCCTCGAAATGTAAGGAAGACTGGATCAAAATTGCCAAGAAAAATTACCTCACCCTTAGGAAAGTTGGAATGCAGAAAGTCAAGTTTCAAAGAGAGAAAGTTAAAGAGTGCCAAGTGATTAGTGGAGTTGGAAGAATGATTAAGTCAATGGATGAATTTTACAGAATGCGGCAGAGAGATTTTAATCCAGAAGATTGAAACAATCAGATTCCAAATTACTAAATCTCTTACAGGGAATATTAGAACAGACATATGCACAAGTACCACCTTTGAAGCGAAAGGAATCATACAGCAAATAATTAGGATAACTGAGATGAACAGCTGTTGAATCAACTGATCATTGGGATTCTGTCAGAAAAATTATGTATGGTTTGGAAGGCCATAAGTGGAAATGAGTAGAGGCAGTGATATTACACACTGGCTGATCCAGAAGCCTTCTAGAGAGTTATCAACAGGTTCGATCCAGTGGACTATCTAGCTGACAGTCTGCAAACTTCATTTTAGAGCTGTTTCCTCGAAATGTAAGGAAGACTGGATCAAAATTGCCAAGAAAAATTACCTCACTCTTAGGAAAGTTGGAATGCAGAAAGTCAAGTTTCAAAGAGAGAAAGTTAAAGAGTGCCAAGTGATTAGTGGAGTTGGAAGAATGATAGAGTCAATGGATGAATTTTACAGAATGCGGCAGAGAGATTTTAATCCAGAAGATTGAAACAATCAGATTCCAAATTACTAAATCTCTTACAGGGAATATTAGAACAGACATATGCACAAGTACCACCTTTGAAGCGAAAGGAATCATACAGCAAATAATTAGGATAACTGAGACGAACAGCTGTTGAATCAACTGATCATTGGGATTCTGTCAGAAAAATTATGCATGGTTTGGAAGGCCATAAGTGGAAATGAGTAGAGGCAGTGATATTACACACTGGCTGATCCAGAAGCCTTCTAGAGAGTTATCAACAGGTTCGATCCAGTGGACTATCTAGCTGACAGTCTGCAAACTTCATTTTAGAGCTGTTTCCTCGAAATGTAAGGAAGACTGGATCTCACCATGATGTCCATCATAACCACAAAAGACATCAATCACATTGCACGATGGAATAGCTCTACATAGAAAATTTCAAGTTAAAGACACCAAAATTAATTCCTGACAGATACTCCACGAGTGACCTGATTTAGCAGTGATTAGTGAAGTTAAATTTATTATTTTGGTTTATAATAAATAAACGTAAGATTAAACTTTCTCTCATCTGTAACCAAAAACATATTTCCTTTTTTGGTTTTTTTTTTTTTTTTTTTTTTTTTTGTTATTTCTTATATTCTTTTTTATTACATTTCTTAATGATGACACTACTCTGCATTCTGAAAAAAGTTCACTGATGTTTTCCCAGAAAGGGGTGTTTCTGAATCATTTTCTCATGCTGATTTCAAAAATAACTTTTGTTTGTTTCCAGAATGCCAGGTTTCCTCAAAAATCACAAAAGAAAATTTGATTTTATACAAATTTTTTATTAATTTTGGCAGAATTTGTGCACTGAAATTATAATGAAATGCTACTTTTACCAGCCTTTTATATTTAAATACATGTTTAAAACACTATTAAAAGGGCAGTGTGGTAAAACGTCCACTAACCACTCACCTCTCATTTTAAAAAGTGATCTACGATGAGTTAAATATTTGTTTCTTTTTCTTGCAGATCATTCTACTTTACAGTCCCTCTTCAGCATCCGGCAATAGTCAGCTATTATGTTGGCATTCCACCTCCCTTGGTACCTCATCTCCATGTCTTTCATGTCTTAGTGAAACCTCTCACCCTGTTCTTCACTAACACTTCATAGATTTTCTGTGAAGTAGTCGATACGTGAGTGTTAAAAAATCTACCTTGAGATTCATATTGTAGCCCAGCTTCTTAAAGTTTGCCAACATATTTTCAACTATATTCTAGTAGTCTGGATTTTTGTTGTTCCCTAAGTTCTCAACAGCAGACAAGAAGCTAATCCATTCCTGTTTTTCTCTTTTTTTTTTTTTCACTGTTCCTTCAAAATCATGATCCCTCCTCAGCTTGTGAATTTGAGGTCCAACAAAAATACCTTGTTTTAGTTTCTCCTGGGTGATCGATAGGAATTCAATATAAAGGTAGTTGAAGTAGGAACCTTCCTGAAGTAAAGCTAGCACAGACTGTTTCATCAAACCCAGTCTGATGTGCATGGGTGGAAGTAGGAGACATTTGGAGTCTACCAGTGGTTTATGAACTATGTTCTTTGATCCTGGAAACAAATTTGCCCTCTTTGGCCAGGCTTGGACATCCCAGGGCTTACCCCTTTCCCCACTCACACAAAAAGCAAGGCATTTTTGTGTAGCCAGATTGATGTCCAAGTAATATGCCTATCACTTTAAAGTCAGCATAGACCAATCAAACATGTTCTTCATACTTAATATTTATCAACAACTTCTTCAAATTCTCATATGTTTCTTTCAAATGCACAGAGTGAGCTACTTGAATTTACCTACATTTATTTACATTGTTGAGCAATACACCTTTGAAACTTCTCTTTGATGAGTCAATAAAAAGGTCTCCACTGTGTAGGAGGTAACTAACTCCTAAATAGTTCATTTATATTACTCAAAAAAAAAAAAAAAAAAGCCAAAAAAAACCATAGGATCATTCTTGGGAAAGAAAGGGATTAGTTCTCGTTCTCTGTGTCTGTACCATAAGAAAAATATTCCATGTGCTAGAAGTTTTTTGACTTAAATCTAGAACTGAGGAGTTCTGCAGATTCCTTTTGTAAAATTTAAATCCCTTACCAGATCATTGAATTCGTGCTATGAAAAGAGGTTCAGAGCTGGACTCAATGTCTCTAGGTGTGTAGACTTTAGTTTCATCTTTAGAAGCTTCACCTTAACACTCTTTGCTGCTATATTCTTCAATATAAGTGGAGGACATAGAATCGGCAAGTTATCTCCATGTGGGACTGGTCTAATGGCAGATGGAATATTAGGATACACAATATCCTTCATACTCTTTGCATTGTATCCCTCTACAACAGTGGTTTGTAGGCTCCCGCCACGCCACATCATGGGAATTGCAAATGGCATAACAGTCTTTTTACCATTTTTCCACAATCTCAATGCTTCACAGGTTTGGTAAACTTTATGTGGAACCCATTTTTTATCTTGGTCACCAAGGTTCACCCAAAATAAGTACAGTAGACATTTTTTACAAATTCTAGAATATCTTGTCTTTGCTGCTTGAGTACTACATAACTTCCACAAATATAACAAAATAAGTTCAGATTGTTCAAACACTTGCGTGAAGACATTTTATTCACTTTTCATCACAAGTTTTACCTCAAAAATAAACTAAGCTCACACTGATAAACACTGCTGCATGGTGCTCTAGGTTCAAAAAACAAATGATTGAAGGCAGTGTTGCCAACATTTACAAATTCCCAGCATTTACTCCTAACTTAATACATTTAATTATACAACTCATGACATCAACTTAAACGATTTCCAAAAAAAAAAAGCTACGTGACAGGAAAAAAAAATGAATAACATTTCTGAAAATCAGTGTAAAAAAGTGAGGTAAAAAGAGCTATTAGTTTGCAAACATTGAAAACCATGCAGAATGGTGTAATAGTTATTTGTGTTAATTTCTGTTGGTTAAGTCAAACAGCAAAGTAACAAAGAGCACTGCATACACACCTAGGAAAAATTTTGCAGTGAGCAAATTTTTTGCAGCTAGTCATCAAGCATACTTTGGTTTTCTTGATGGCTTCTAATATGCAAATGGTATAGCTCAGAAATGAAATCCCTCTCTCCCTACTTAGAAAGAATAAAGATTTATAGATTTATTTTCAATTAAAATAAATCAATGGAATGGCAACTCCTTTAACCCATTGTGGCCATCTCAAGCCACAATGACTATTTTATTTCATTTTACAAAATATCTCCCACCCTGTCAATCATAATTATTATAGATCAATGAGAGATGAGTACAGAGTTACATCATACATGTTATACACAGTGGCACAGTGTTTTGTGGAAGGTGCCACTGGTGGTTCCCCACATCTGCACCATAGTACTTTGTGAAGAAGTACAGAATTTCTGTAAAACCCAGAAAAGGTGTAATGTCTGGTTTGTGTCAGAGCAGTGTTATGTTCTGTTGTTGTGTCCCTGGCTTCTTGGCCACAGGGCCCCTAGTGGGACCCTGTTTGAATTTGCACTTTGTGAAGTATAAACCTTAATTTCTGAATTAGTATTACTTTGTGGTATAACAGCATTTTTTTTTACAATAGCCTTTGAGATATAACAAGGTTACATATTAATATTAAGATAGTGATACATTGCAGTGACTTGGCTTCTGAACAAAGTTAATAAAATCGAATTGAAGACACATATGAGGTTATCTGGAAAATGTACAAATGGTAGGAAATATAGCTATGCACAACAGAAAGCATCATTTCCTCACACAGTAAGAGAGTAATATGTCTTTTAAATGTAGAGTCTTGATAATCCAAGTCTCATTAAACAGTATCACTTAACCTCCCTATTAAAAAGGGGAAGTATGTAAAAATTAATTATAACCCCTTCAAAATTATAAAATAATTAATGCTATTTTTGCCTTTTCAAAATTATAAAAATTAGGAAGAATTTCTTATATTTTCTTGTAGGTTGTTACAGAGAAGATTTAAAGCAACTAAAATGTAAATGTAATACTTAGAGCAGAATGAACTTTGTCTTTGCCATGAGTTACCAGAGTATGGAATTACTTTGAAACAAGTAATATCATCAAAAGGTTAACAAGAGATTAATAAGATTAGAAAAGGTTGCTAAAACTTTAATAAGAGGTTAATCTGCCAATTATTTAAAAGATGAGACACCATTATGACAGCCTGTTTCAGATTGGCACAGCAGTGTCTTGTTAACAAGTGGTTTATAGAGAAAAACCTGGTATTTGTTTAAAATGAATGTGACATCAAGGCAATTCATGGTACAGAAAGTGAAGTTTGTTTTTCTGTGGGAATTAACATTTTTAAATTAGCATTTATTAGTAAATTAGCTGTCCTACTAGTAAATTTACAAATAGTAAATTAGCATTTACTAGTTACTTTAAATTCCAGTAGCCACAAAACACATGATGACAACATGATGAGGACAAGAAACTGTTGCAAATTTTCATAATTGTGAACTTATACCTGCATAATAAAAATACCTATACTTGCATAGATGCCAAAACAAAAATTTTTCCATTTTTTTCCATTTAACAATTGTTTAAACATTAGCTGAAAAAATTTTAAAACACTTTTTAAAATGTATATAAGGTATGTATTTGAATGTTTGTCCTTCATTCCTAGAAATTGTGTTAAACAAGGAGGAAAGAATTTTCTTAGCTGAGCATATAATATGAAGTTCACTATACAGTTATTTTTGGGACATTGTATAACTTGCTATAAACTAAAGTATAAGGAAAGTATTTGAAAACAAAATGCACAAGGCATAATCCTTTTGGGATTTGGTAATTAACTATATAATATCGGTGTAGATACACCATAGTTAACCTATAAATTTGAACTACGTATGTAGCGAAAAAGGCATCGTTTTAATAGTATCTCATATTGTGGGTTCCTTTGCAACGAGATAGCTGGTATTGCACTACTTCAAATAAATAACGCTTCTCAGTGTTATTTATTTTACTATTAAAACGATGCCTTTTACGCTACATACGTAGTTCAAATTTATGGGTTAACTATGGTGTATCTACACCAATATTATATAAGGAAAATATATATTTTTGTATTTGTTTTGATGTGTTTTTTTTAATTAATTACATAAATTTTATTATATTTTTTCATTAGTTTAAAGGTTTTTTTAATTGGTTTTAATAAAAATAAAAAAACACAATTCACTTTATAATTCCATATAATCTAAGTTTCCAGTAGTTCAAGTTGGCTTTCTGTCCTGTTTACATTGGATTGTTGAGACTACTGTACATTCAGTAGCAGCTGGCACAGTACTCCACATATATTATGTGCAAATCCTGAGAAACACTACTATAGCCCCTTCTGAATTAGACTAAATTCTGTCTAAATGGTTAAACCTCACAAATAGGCATGTCTTATTCTTAAGTTGCAGGACTACGTAATATTACACATATTTTGTAATAGCATATTTAAAAATTTTCTTTTTACTCTAACATAAGATTTCCACAGCTAATATAAGGTTACTTTTTGCAGCACACAGTGATTTTAAATCCAAGTTTACTTTTCCTACATTATGCATTTCAGCAATTTCATCAAAATTTATATAAGTATTGTTTACAGAGCTAGTACAAACCTCTCTATTACTGATACTGTCACTAGAACATCAGTCAGAAACAAAGCACACTTTTTCATTTAGTAATCTGAATATGTTTAAACTATTTAAAATTTATAAACAAAAAGTCCAAATTATATTTCTTTTTGTTTAGAGCAGGTCCTTAAATTTTTAAATCCATAGGCATTAAAGCTTGCTAAATAAATATATTTTACTCTCCTAAATGTACAAGAATAAGCCATTGTATGTCATATGGATTATTAAAATTCTTGGAAGTCATGACCATATGACATTATGAACATAAGCACATTTACTTTGGTTAGCAGTAAACTTTCAGTTCATCACAAACTAATGTCCACCATACTAGAAAACTTGAAAATTTTTAACTTACTTTAGTTACCAATTAAGTTTATGTGAGCCACATGGCTGTTGACCCAAAATTGTATATGGTATCAGGTCTGCTGAAACAAACACCTCATTGACTAGTATAATCTTAGAAAACACATTAGTAAGAATTATTGTTAAAAAGAACACTAGTAATTCACATGAATTAGTTTTAAGTAGAATTTAATGCATCAAAAAAATTGGCTCACAGAAGTTCTATTAATGTAACTTACTCCAATAGCAAAATCCTGCTTAACAACTTGATGTTTCTAGATTCACAGTGGAATCTTCCTATCACCAGACTTAACAAAAAGGATGGCAAAAAATTAATTATCAATTATCTATGATGTGAAAGAAACAACTTAGGCGAAGGTAAAGCAAGCCAACACGAGAACAACGAGAAACGTCAGATAACTTACGTGGAAAATTAGTTTCCGGAGCGTCACCACCAAATACGGAGCATGCGGAAAGGTCAGGGAATGACCACCGCACCAGAGCAATATGGCCTTAGTTGCTAATGCTCCTAAAAAAAAAAAAAAAAGTTTCCTGATACAGCACTTTAGGGCTGCTTGCTCAGTAAAGAGATGGTAGGAGTTATCGGTCTGGAGCAAAGTCGAGAACGATATATTGATTGACAGATGGGCATGGCAGACAATGTGCTGATTGGTGCGTGACCACAACACACGATAATATCGGTTTAATATCACTTTAGTGGCACTCTGAAACACTAATGTTAACTTGCCCTAATCGCATATGTCCTAATGAACGCTTTCCATAATGGTGAAAAAAGGTCAGGTTACCTTCACTTGAATCCCATGGGAGCTTGAACTCCTCCCGAAATGGAGGGGGTCCACTCATGATTCTAAAGAAAGAAGGTTAGGTTAGGAAACCTAACCTTTTTTCTTTAGAATCATGGGTGGATTAGCGCACAAATTGTTTATTAACAAAATATTAATTTTTTATTATTGTACTTTTATTTTTAAAGACACTCGTGTGGATACACACGTATCATAACGTCAATCAACACCTCAATAGCTATTCACTATATACAGGGCGTCTCAAAAATATTGGTACAAACGTTTAGGGGAGCTAGGTAACATCTAAAGGAATGCGAATCGCAGAGGAACACATAACCGGAAACGTCACGAGAAAGTAGTAGCAGGGGCACAAGAAGCACAAATGACACAAGACAGTAATTAGTGGCACACATTTATTTGACATAATATTAACAATGGAGTACGAGATGGATTCATTTCATGTTACAACAGATGCTCGAAGGTTCCACCATGAGACGTGATGCATGCGTGACACCGACGCAGCATGGATTGGCGGACACGGTTGAACACAGCTAGAGTTTCTTTGACAGTAGCAGCAGTGCAGATGAGTCTCGCCACGAGATCCATTTCCATCTCCACAAGCGATTCATACATGATAGATTTGAGGGTCCCCCACCGAAAGAAATCAAGGCTCGATAAATCAGGTGAGCGTGGGGGCCAGGCAATGGGTCCACCACGACCAATCCATCGACGCCCAAAATGCCTGTTCAAATAGTCACGAACACACCTTCCATAATGGGCAGGCGCCACGTCATGTTGAAACCAAATGTTGCGTCTCACATTTGCTGGAACCCTGGTAGAACTTGTTCAAGAAAGATCCGATATTTAGCGGAGTTCATGTGGGATGGTAACAGATATGGGCCGACTAAGCAGTCACCGACCATACCTGCCCACACATTTATTGCGAAGCGATGTTGTGCCGCATGGGGGCGCACACCGTGTGGGTTGTCGTGAGCCCACACATGAGCATTGTGCTAATTGAATAAGCCTTCCCGAGTGAAATAAGCCTCATCCGTTAACAAAACATAGGCTGGAAAATTCAAGTCTTGAACACTTTCTTGGAGAAACCACTGCGCAAAAACCACACATGCAGGATAATCTTGGGGGAGCAGTAACTGAAGTCTTTGGAGATGAAAGGGGTGTAAGGAATTGTCGTGCCAGACATGCTGTACACTGCACCGAGACACTCCTAAGGCAGAGGCAACGGCACGTGTGCTGGTAGTAGGATTATTCTGGATGGCATTCAACACACTTTCTTCCATGGCGGGAGTTCATGTCGAATATGGTTTGCCCGCACTACTCCTGTTATCTCTAAATGACCCATAATCGCACAAGTTTTGACGCACATGCGCAAACAAACGGTGGTCCGGTACATGTCTGTCTGGGAAGCGTTCTCCATAAATTTGTTGTGTGGCTCGTCCATTGCCCTCTGCTAATCCATACACTAGGTGCATGTCTGCCAGCTCACAGTTCATGTATCGATGCATGCTCTTCATGCGGCGACTACTGCTTGAATGAGTAAACCAGCAAGTTTCTCTCTCACGAACTGATGAACAGCACCGTCTACCAACTTACAGTGACATTTCCGGTTATGGATTCCTATGCGATTCAAGTTCCTTTAGATGTTACCTACCTCCCCTAAATGTCTGTACCAATATTTTTGAGACACCCTGTATATATATATATATATATATATATATATATATATATTAGATAGTATGAATCAGAGCTGTAATACTCAATATGTTCTACGTTGATAATAATATTAGTAAATTAATAAGAGGAGTTTACCTCAATATAGTACGTGGAACACTTCCGTATGATACCCTCCAGAAATTAAAACGGAAAAAACGAAAAAATCGACAACTTACCGGTACATTAAAGTAAAATATAAATAATTAAAGTAAAATATAAATAAATAATTAAATAATCAATTTAACACAATTCAAAATCAATTCAAAACAATTAAAATTCAAATTAACGCAATTAAAAGAATCTAACGAAAATATTCAAAACGATTTTCCTTCCTTTGTTGATAATAATATTAGTAAATTAATAAGAGGAGTTTACCTCAATATAGTACGTGGAACACTTCCGTATGATACCCTCCAGAAATTAAAACGGAAAAAACGAAAAAATCGACAACTTACCGGTACATTAAAGTAAAATATAAATAATTAAAGTAAAATATAAATAAATAATTAAATAATCAATTTAACACAATTCAAAATCAATTCAAAACAATTAAAATTCAAATTAACGCAATTAAAAGAATCTAACGAAAATATTCAAAACGATTTTCCTTCCTTGGAAAATCGTTTGGAAATTCAAAAATCGTTTTGAATATTTTCGTTAGATTCTTTTAATTGCGTTAATTTGAATTTTAATTGTTTTGAATTGATTTTGAATTGTGTTAAATTGATTATTTAATTATTTATTTATATTTTACTTTAATTATTTATATTTTACTTTAATGTACCGGTAAGTTGTCGATTTTTTCGTTTTTTCCGTTTTAATTTCTGGAGGGTATCATACGGAAGTGTTCCACGTACTATATTGAGGTAAACTCCTCTTATTAATTTACTAATATATATATATATATATATAAAGAATCTCTTTCTTTTCCTATTATTTCATAACCTAACCTAACGTTTAAGGTTAGGTCATGAAATATAAGGAAACCTTTTCTGTAACCTACCATTTAAGGTCATGTTACGAAATATAAGGAAAAATAAAGAAACCTTTTCCTTTTTTCATAACCAAACCTAAATAAATAATATAGTAAAAACACTCATGAACTCGAAAAATTTGCTTTTAATAATGAGAAAAACACATAATGAAGATCATAAAAATGAACGGAACAGAACTTTTATTCTGCCAGTATATGTATAATTAATTTAATTTTAAAAGATATTTAAATATGAGATGCGCATTAAATGTTACGGGAATGGCTTTATTTTATAAGTAAGTTAAAATCAGAAAACACATCTTGTCATAATTCATGCCTTTTTGCAACACTTTTTCCTTCAGAACTTAAAAGGCAAAATGCCTGATTGACAGTTTCTCCTTGGGGAAGGAATTCTTAGTATACCACACCTTTTATCAAAGAAAACAGTAAGCATGGGTTTGAATTTAGATTTGCTCTTTTATTATTATTATTATTAATAGCTACACGCTGCAAGGAAGCCTGAGGCTTATGCTGCACTAGCCAAAAAAAAATTCCCGAGTTACCCTGAGAGAGAGAGAGAGAGAAGTAGAAGGAAATCACCAAGAAAGAGAAGAATGATGATATCCAGCTCAGGACCCTGGGTGTGCCAAGCCCATACTCACCAGATGTGAGCCTCTGGGGAATTTTGTTTGTTTGTGGTCTTGGAAATGCAGTCCTCCACAATTTTCTCTGCCTGCTTGTCTCAGGGTCACTCACATTACATTCTCCATGGTGACATTATTCAGAAAATTTGATTCTACTCAAATTTTATCCAAAATTCTTATATAAATCTGCTCTCGCACGAATAACCAGTCATTAGTCAAATTTTTTAGTACTGCCTTTACACAGAAATTCTTTATTTCAAGATTGATGGCTGAAGTGCGACAGATATCTTGCATCCGTCCCAAACTTTCTATACTTATGTGATAGTTATTCTTTGATTCTTGTGGAAAAATTGTGCACTTTTTCAATATTTTCATTAGATTTTGCTGTTGTTGGATGACCAGATGAGTGTTTTTCACTTTACTTCGGAATCACTTGTACCACTTAACCTTATCCCTTAACTTTGGGTTCTTCATTAAATGATTAAGCTATATCAATACACAATCCAGTGGTACTATTTGATGTAAAGAAAAAATATGTTTTCTATGTTTGTTAGGGTATGCCAGTACCCTGAGTAATAATTGAGCGATAAGCTTTATTTTGACTGTTACTGGTGTTGTTATCCTAGAGATTGAAAGGCAGATTACAAGAAATCTTTGGCAAGGGATGCAAAGAGTTCTTTACTTATGTAAACTCTAGAAGGAAGGGGATGAATCAGATTAGTCCACTTGATATCGATGGTTCAACTGTTGATGATCCTGCTCAGGTAGCTAACAAACTATATGAATATTTTGCATCGACATTCACACATGAGGAGTTATTCAGCGAGGGGAATGCCAGAGGTGTATTCAACTCTGGCAGTAAGCTAGATAATCTTGTAATAACTGAGAGTAAAGTGGAGGAGAAATTGTTGAAGATAAACACAAGAAAGGCACCTGGGGTGAATGGGATCTATCCAGTTATATTAAAGGAAGTAAGCAAACCCTTAGCCATAATTATGAGAGCTTCCTTGGACTCAGGGAAGGTACCCATAGACTGGAGATGTGCAAATGTGACCCCAATTCACAAAGGAGGATCAAAGGCTGACACAAGTAATTATACACCGGTGAGTTTAACTTCTGTTCCAGGAAAATTAATGGAGGCACTTGTTAAAGAAGCACTGCAGAATCATCTAGACAAGAACTCAGTTATAGCTAGGACACAGCATGGTTTTGTTAAGGGGAAGTCTTGCCTGACCAATTTGATTGGATTCTATGATGCAGTCACAAAAGAGCTGGATGCAGGAAATAACTTTGATATTATATACTTGGATCTTAGAAAGGTTTTTGATACTGTTGCACATGGAATACTGCTGCACAAATCGGAGCAGTGTGGCACTGGAGGCAAATTGCTGCTATGGATAAAGGGATGGTTGAGTGGGAGAAGACAGAGAGTGGTAATCAATGGACACTGCTCATCGTGGACTAATGTTATCAGTGGAGTCCCTCAGGGTTCAGTGTTGGGTCCATTATTGTTTTCTGTATTTATAAGTAATATTGATGATGGTATATCAAGTTTAATGTCCAAGTCGGCAGACGATACAAAAGTTAGCAGGGTTGCTAAGGACACTACTGACGCTATGCTGCTGCAACAGGATCTGGAAAGGTTGAGCAGATGGGCTGAGAGGTGGCAAATGAAGTTTAACATTGACAAATGTAAAGTACTATATATGGGAAACAGCAACCCCAGAGCAACATATCAACTCTGTGGTACTACACAGACAGTGGTAGAGAATGAAAAGGACCTGGGGGTAATTGTGCAGACAGATATGAAGTTCTCTGAGCAGTGCAGACGGTATGCAAGAGTAGCTCATGGTGTCTTATCAATGATATACAGGAATTTTTCTAGCAGGGATAAGGAGGTGATTATTCCCTTGTATAAGGTAATGGTCAGGCCACACCTTGAGTACTGTATACAGGTCTGGAGGACTCATTTCAAGAAGGATGTAGAGCTGCTGCAACGAGTACAGAGAAGGGCAACAAGATTAGTGAATGGAACAAAGGGTTGCTCTTACAAATAAAGGCTTAAGTTTTGCAAATTTCAGTGTCTGGAGACTAGTCACCAGCAAGGTGATCTCATAGAGGTGTATAAAGTCTTGAATGGTTTGAGCATGCATCAATGCTGATGGGATTCTGCCTCTTGCTCAGAATAATCAGCTGAGAGGGCATAAATTCAAATTGAGGAAAGACAGATGTAAGTATAGATATCCGGAAATTTGCCTTTAGCCAGCGGGTAGTTGGTTTGTGGAACATACTTCCATCCCTTGTTGTGGAAGTTGATAGACTAAGGCGCATTTAGGGCTAAAGCCTCAAGCTGCGAACAAATTTGGACTATGTATATAAAGTGCTTCGCATCATAATACACAGCCATTTCTGAATAAACAGAAAATTTTTAAGGTGGCATCGTTTTAGGTTATATCTCATATTGTGAATACCTTCACAACGAGTTGCCATGATATTGCACTACTTCGAATAAGTAACGCTTCACCTAAGGAGAAGACTAATGTTACTTATTCTCAGATAGGTACCACCACCCAGACAGCACCGTTTCAGGGCTATTTGGCCCTTCTTCAGTGAGTGGGTAGGTACCCAAGTGATGCAATGATGGCAAAAACAGTTATGAAGTATAACTCCACAATATGAGAGATGCCTGATGGTGTATGATGATACACCATCAGGCATCTCTCATATTGTGGAGTTATACTTCATAACTGTTTTTGCCATCATTGCATCACTTGGGTACCTACCCACTCACTGAAGAAGGGCCAAATAGCCCTGAAACGGTGCTGTCTGGGTGGTGGTACCTATCTGAGAATAAGTAACATTAGTCTTCTCCTTAGGTGAAGCGTTACTTATTCGAAGTAGTGCAATATCATGGCAACTCGTTGTGAAGGTATTCACAATATGAGATATAACCTAAAACGATGCCACCTTAAAAATTTTCTGTTTATTCAGAAATGGAAGTTGATAGCCTAAATAAATTTAAGGCTCAGCTGGACAGGTAGTTCGAACGAACGGAGGGGTGAACTGGAAGTTTTTTTTTGTTTTTTCTGGCTGATGCTGCATAAGCTTGCTTTCTTGCATCACATGCCTCTACTAATGTTAATGCTAAAAGAGACAGCAAGGGTTTGTTAAAGGAAGGGTCTTGTCTGACCAATTTGATTGGATACTATGATGTGGTCACAAAGGAACTGAATGCCAAAAATAACACTGATATCATATACTTGGATTTCACGAAAGCTTTTGATACTGTTACACATGGAAGCTGCTGTACAAATTGGAGAGGTATGGCATTAAGGGTAAGTTGCTACAATGGATAAAGGGATGGTTGAGTGGGAGAAGACAGAGAGTGGTAATCAATGGACACTGCTCTTTGTAGACAAACGTTATTAGTGGAGTTCCCCAGGGTTCGGTGTTGGGCCCATTGTTGTTTTGTATATTTATCAATGATATTGATGAAGGTATATCAGGTTTAATGTCCAAGTTTGCTGATGATACAAAGATTTACAGGGTTGTTAACGACAGTAAAGACAGTATGCTACTCCAACTGGATCTAGATAAGCTGGGCAAATGGGCTGAGAAGTGTCAACTGAAGTTTAACATCGAAAAATGCAAAATACTGCATATGGGTAGCAATAACCAAAGAGAAATGTACCAGCTATGTGGTACTACACTCAGGGAGGTGGAAAGTGTAAAAGACCTTGGGGGGGTAATTGTGCAGTCAAATATGAAGTTCACTGAGCAGTGCAGATGGGCTGCCAGGGCAGGTCATGGGATCTTGTCAATGCTGTGCAGGAATTTTGCTATCAGGGATAAGGAGGTATTATCCCTTTGTATAAGGCAATGATTAGGCCATGCCATGAGTACTGCAATGCCTACAGATCTGGAATTTTCATTTTAGGAAAGATGTAGAGTTACTAGAAAATAGTACAAAGAAGGGCAACAAGATTGGTGAGTGGAACAAAGGGGTGCTCTTACAAAGGAAAGCTTAAGTTCTGCAAATTGCAGTGCCTGGAGAGTAGGCACCTGCAAGGTGATCTGGATGAGGTGTATACATCCTTGAATGGGTTGAGCAAGCTGAATGCTGATGGGATTCTTCCTCTTGCTCAGATTAAGAACTTGAGGGGGCACAGTTTCAAATCGAGGAAAAACAGTTGTAGAATAGATGTGCGGAAAATTGCCTTTAGCCAGCGGGTAGTTGATTGGTGGAACAGACTTCCATCTTTTGTTGTGGAAGTTGATATCCTAAATAAATTTTAGGCTGGGCAGGTCAGGCATTTGGAATGAATGGAGGGGTGAAATGGGAGGTTTTTTTTTTTATATTTTTTTTATTTTGGCTGATGCTGCATAAGCTTGCTTTCTTGCTTCATATGCCTCTACTAATGCTAATGCTAATTATCTTATTCAAAAAGACATTTACATTTGTTGTGTAAGATGCTTGCTCTTGTATTAACATATTATCTATGTTTTGTTTCAGTTTACCTGATGATAAATAATTTTTCTTCCTAACATTTGTTAACCTTATATCTTCACATGGATATTGTTTTGAGCATATATCCACTAGTAGTATACATGTTCTGTGATCTGGAAATTGATTTAATAGTATGTAAGAATTAGCATACTTCAACTTTATATTTGTTATAAAGTGATCTAAAAAATAGCTTACTATTCTATCACCCTCTATCCTTTGTTGCCTAGTTATTCCAAATAAGGCGTGTTCAAATCCATAATTTTTCAAGATCGCAGAGTATTTGAATATCACATTATCAGATTAATTGGTAAGTAAATTAATATTAAAATCTCCTACAAGTGTAGTCTTTTTATCTTGTATGTCACCTCACTGCAAAATGTGTTATCTAATTCTATTAGGAAACTGTTTATAGAATCTACTGGTGGCCTATAAAAAGCACAAATCATGAATATGTTTTCAGGATCTTCTCCTAATATTTTCAAACAGTTTTCACAAGACTGAGTTAAGTGGTAAACCTGTACTGCCTTATAGCATGTTCTATAATATATTATTATTCCTCCACATCTTCTAAATTCTCTCAACATATAGACCTTGTCATAACCTTGTATGTTATAATAAGAAATTTCATCACTTTTTATGTTAACCTCTTAAAACTATACCTGAAATAAATTCTTTCATTGCATTTACACATTGCAAGAAGTTAAACCAATTTTTTTCTTAATGACCTGATATTTTCAACTATAAGAGCTTTAATACTCGGATTATTCAAAAAATGTAAAGGTGAATTAAAAATCTGTGAGTTCTCAAAAAACATACCTGATGCCTTAATTTCACCTTAGCTCTGAGTTTCAAAAAATTTCATTTACAAAATAAGAGTCTATTTTATATAGCGCAGATCTTTTGAACTCAAAATTCTTATGGCTCTTGATGATAATAATAATAATATTTAATATAAATTTTTTGGTATCATCTTATTGTCAGGCTTGATGACAGGAAGATTCCACAAAGAATCTAGAAAAACTGCCAAGTAAGGTGAGCAAAATTATATAAAATATACACTAATGGAATTTTGTAACCAACATATTAACACAATTAATTATACTTTAAATAATTCATGTGGGTGTTTAGTGTTCTTTTTAACAATTCTTTGAGAAATACCACACAGTGTCCTTCTTGCAATACATACAGTAAGATTATATTAGAAATTCTGAGGAGAGTATGATCTTAGAAAAACATCATTAATGCCTACTTCTAGCTCAACAGTAATTTTTATGCAAAAATATGCTACTTTCTCCTTTATAAATGGAGTGTAGACAGTCATAATATATGGTCAAATTTGGACTCTGAAGTGGCTAAGGTCAAAAACAAAAAAGTTATCTATTCAAAACTGTGAACTGTCTTAATGAAAAATCTTTAATGGAACAGGGATGTGCCTTGAACTAATTAATATTGCAATGTAAATTAGTTCAGGATTGAGTAACACATGAATAATTTAACATGCTAATGTTTCAACATACAAATGTTCATGTACACTTTCATCAGTGAAAAAAAAGTCCAGTGATATGATGGATAACTAATCTGCTTGTACTGCTGTGGAAGTTACTAAATTTCTTCATTAAAATAACAGTATTTTGACCAGAAATAAATATTTCCTGGGAAATTAGTCAAATAAATTGATTCTCTTTTTGTTAGTAAACAAAACTGATTCATGAGAAACTGCAGAAGTCAGAATTCTATAAGATGCCAATAGACGTAAATTTTTAAAAATTAAAAAGTCAATCAATGATGGTAATAAATATCAGGTGGGGGGTATTAAATTTCTTGGGATGTGGGCAGAATTTATAAACCTCAGATTATTTCATCTTTGGGTGGCTGTTCCACATTGGATAGCCATCTTAAGTGGAACAGCAGCATTTTTATAACATTTATATTTCTTTTGTGAATGCATTTATCATAATGGAATAGAAAAGGAAATAATAGCTCTGAGGTGACTGTGACCCTGATTTAATTCTTGCATTGTAGGTTCAAGGTGAAGGACAAGCTAAATGTATAAAGGATAAACCAACTAAATAATCAAAAGGAAAATAATGTGTATGTATGTGTCAGTGTGTGCATGCATGTTAGAAGGTCTTCAGTGGACTTCATTGCAATAATTTCAAAATAATAACTTATCTGATACGTTTCATTAACTGTTTTGCTAGCATGTAAAATAAGTCCCAGTAGCAGGCATGTTGATGTACAGAATTCACAAATGTGTTTTTTGAGATGAATGGCAAGAACTAATTGAAAATAGGAAACTATAAAAATTAAATTTGAAATTTTGAATTCTTAATACTGACACCACATTGGATAATAAGATCAAAAATCATCTTCAGAAACAACAGTCTTGTTATTAAAAAAAAAAAAAAAAAAAAAAAAAGAAAGAAAGAAAGAAAGAAAGAAAGAAAGAAAATTCCCTAACTATGTTAATTGTCAGTTAAGAAGCCAGCAAAAACTCAGTTGAAAATTATACTATTATGTATTATTAATAGTATAAATTTTTATTATTTATTAATTAAACGTTTAATTTATTAATTAAACATTGAACTTTTACAATACTTGAAGAATGCTAAAATTCACATTTTTCCCCCCCAAAAATTCACAATTTTTCTCTATCAGTTGATGCTATATGCCAATGTGCCCATCTGGATGTCACACAAATTAATAAATAATGATAAATATTTTGTAATCTCTTAATATTGCAAATAATAACGAGTGATATACATGACAAAATGGAAGCAATTCATCCAAATATTACACTACCCTACAAAACACATATAGAATATCCTATTTTCATTGTCAGCAAAAAATTCCAAGATACACAAGTGACAGATTAGTATATAAGGACGGCCATGGGCCACAGATATGGCACATAGAACTGAGTCGACTGATTTCAGGAGAGTGTTACTGTTAGATACCACATTGTTGGCTTGTCAATTCCTGAAGGTGATAATTGCCATCACAGCAAGATCTAACATTCTTTACATTAGTATTAGTATAGTTTTAGTCATATAGTGCAAGGAAGCCATAGGGCTTTTGCTGGCCAAAAACAAAAGAAATTACAAACTACGTGCTTCCCTCCTCATATAAGATTACTCTACAGTTGACCTCTGAATTTCTTCAAACTGTCAGCTTCAACTAGAAGGCTGGATGCCAAAATTTGCAGACATAAAGACTGGTAGAGTCATTAACGATCGGTACCAAGCAGCGTTCCTTCAGAATGACTTGAACAGGCTTCGAGAGTGGCCAGAAAAGTAGCAGCTATGTTTTAATGCAGCAAAATGCAAGGTCTTAAACACTTGGGGAATAGCAACTCCAAAATAAATTATACACCTGGTGGGATTGAATTAAAAATTGTAGTTATAATACAGGCAGATATGAAGTTTTATTAGCAGTGTAAACAGGCAGTCAGGAAAGCCCATGGTGTCCTATAGATGATTTATCGAACATTATCTAGTAGAGATATATGGAGGTCATAGTTGGACCGTATAAGGCAACTGTAAGATCATGTTTGTAATACTGTGTTCAAGTATGAAGACCTCATCTGAAAAAAAAAAAAGACACTGAACTTCTTGAAAGAGTCCAAAGACAGGCAATTTGCATGGTGAGATCGGCAAAAGGGCAACCATATGGGAGAAAGACAATGAATATGTGGAATACAGAGCTTGGCAACCAGGCAGTCCTTGAGTAAAATGAATGAAGGCAGAATTTTCACTGTTATAGAGAATTCCAGAACTTGGGGCATAAATTCAAATTACAGGGAAAGAGGTTCAGACTAGATTGTAGGAAGTTTTCTTTTAGCCAGCAACACGTTGATTGCTGGAACAGTTGGCCTTCACAGGTAGTTGAAGATGACAGTTTGAATAAATTGAAAGGTAAGCTGGATAGTTACCTATATGACATAGAAAGCGAATAATTTTCTTATCTACACTTTTTTTTTTTTTTTGGCCAGTGCAGGCCGCAAAAGCCTGTGGCTTCCTTGCACTATATAGCTATTACTGTTGCTACCTGTGGAGGCAACTTGTTCCAATAATCAACAATAGGTGGCTAAACTATACAACGTATGCCTAAGAACTTGGTCCTTGAGGTTGTCAGAGACATTCCCTCCGTTAGGCCAGACAAGCTGTACTTGCTACCTGGGAGTCTAAAACGCTGATGGAACTAATATCTGGGTGATACTCAAGTCAAGTGAATCTAATTTCGGCGAAGTCTGGATGGTCTGTAACAGCCAAATCCTCTGCTTGCACCTTCACGATGGTGGGACTGTTAGTAATCCTGTGTATAACCTCCATGCTCAAGTACATGGTGGGTGACCACCCAGGTGTGAACCAACGTAACCAGGGGTCGAGGTGTGGTGCCCATACAACATGGAGGAATGCCAGTCCCTCTATGTTACCAGGCAGTACTAGGTGGTAGATGACTCTCATCAACCGGTGCAATACCACCACTTTGCTTATTGGAGGCTTGAAGTGGTAGAACCCATGTTTAGTCTCTAGAGCTAAGTTCCGGTCAACCCTTCCCCATCTCTTCCATCATGCAGTATGATTGATGGCTTTTGAGATTATGATGAACATCATGGCGAGATCCATTATTCCTTACATTTCAAGGGTACAGATCTAAAACGGTGTTTGCAGGGTGGCCGCTAGTTAGTACACCGGATCGAACCTATTGGTAACTCTCTAGGAGGCTTCCGGATCAGCTAGTGCATAATCTTGCTACCTCTACTCTGCCAGATAGTGACTGGAAGGAGTCCGAGTAGAGTGTATGCGGGGGGGGGGGCATTGTCGAGGCCACGTCATGACAAGGATCTGGGTATATTCTTACGATGTGTACACCATATCCAAAAATTTCATTACTTCATATAGCATGTCTCACCCACTTTTTCTTACTATTGAATACATCATGAATTGTCAAACTAATAGAGCAAGCTTATCTGCGAAAAGATTTAATCCTCCCAAACACTTCCTAATTCATTTTAATACGTGGTCTCAATTCTAATCTCAACGATGTCCATTTCCACTTGCAGTCTGCCAAACCCCATGTACTTTTTCTGACAAAATCTCATTTTATCGGTTGATACAACTACTGCTCATCTCGGATGCCCAAATTATTCACTGTATGATTCCTTTCTCTATTTCAAATTTCTCTGTTTTAAGGTTATTGAATTTCACTATTGCTCTTGTATTTTTGTTATTTGGTTTTTAAGAGCATTAGCAACTAACGCCATATTGCTCAGGGAATATACGGCAGTCATTCCCTGACCTTTCTGCATCCTCCGTATTTGGTGGTGATGGGATCGAACCCTGGTCTAATCATTGTATTTTTGTAGAAATTGTTTGCAAGCATGGTTATTTCATGATCAAGTGGGATTTTTTGTAGTTGCTTCATTAAATTTTCTCTGTTTACAGAGTCAAATGCCTGCTTGAAATCAATGAAGCACAAATAAAGAGGTTTCTTCTTATTCCAATATTTTTTTGCAATGATGTTTAGTGTGAATATCTGATCTATTGTTGATCTGTCTTTTCTAAATCCTTCTGGTTCTTCCCCTATTGTTTCTTCATATGTTTTAAGTATCCTATTTTGTAAGATCCTTATAAATATTTTATATATATGGTTTAAAAGGGTAATGGGTCTATAATTTTGACAACTTTCTTTCTATTTTTTTTATTTTTTTTTTTTGTGTATAGGTACTATTATTCCACTTTTCCAGTCTTCTGGTATATCACCTGTAAATAAAATTAGATTACACAATTGTGTGAGGTGTTTTAACATTGCATTGCCTCCGAATTTCTATAGTTCTGCTTGGATACCATAATTTCCGGGTGCCTTGTCAATCTTCATTTGGCTAATTGCTTTCTGAACTTCTTTTGTAGTAGTAGTGGCATGTGATGCAAGAAAGCAAGTGTATGAGCTTATGCAGCATCAGCCAAAAAAAAAAAAAAAATCACACCATTCCCTCCAAATGCTTGTCCAGTTCCTCCTTAAATTTATTTAACCCGTAAACTTCCACAACAACAGATGGAAGTTTGTTCCAGCAATTAACCACCTGCTGGCTAAAGGCAAATTTCCGCACATCTATTCTACATCTGTCTTTTCTTAATTTGAATTTATGCCCCCTTAATCTGAAGGTTCGTAATCTGAACAAGTGGAAGGATCCCATCAGAATTCAGCGTGCTCGACCCATTCAAGGCCTTATATACCTCAATCAGATCACCGCGCAGGTGCCTAGTCTCCAGCCACTGCAATTTGCAGAACTTAAGCCTCTCTTGGTAAGAGGATCTGTTCATTCCCCTCACCAATCTTGTTGCCCTTCTCTGTACACGCTCAAGTAAATCTACATCCTTTCTTAAATGAGGCCTCCAGACCTGTACGCAGTACTCAAGGCGTGGCCTGACCATTGCCTTATACAGAGGGACAATCACCTCCTTCTCCCTGCTAGCAAAATTCCTATATATCATTGACAAAACCCCATGACCTGCCCTGGCAGGCTGTCTGCATTGCTCAGAAAACTTCATATCTGACTGCACAATTACTCCCAGGTATTTTTCATTATCAAGAGTTAATGTTATCAAGAGTGCTTTATCTCTTCTGTTATCTAAGGCAAGAGCGTTTTTTCCTTCCCCTTTGAACAGGGTTTGGTAATATTCTTTCCATATATTTTTTAATTTCTTGCGTGTTTCTTGTTTTTATATTGTTTTTATTTTTCATCATCAGTGTTTCGGGATGTATGTTTTAGAGAGTTCCTTTATAACCTGGTAAGTTGTTTTGGAGTTGTGACGTTTATTTGCCTCTTTGCACTGCTTTGCTTTGTCTTCCAACCATTTCCTTTTAGCAGCTTTACATAGGTTGTCATTGCTATTCATTACAGCTAAAGCCAGTATCTGAATGAAACAACTCAACCTAACTGAACAAAAACATTCAAACAGAAAGACTGAGCTAACTACACTAAGGACCTTCTGCAACAGGACCAGGAAAGGATATGGAATCGACGCAGTCCATTGCTCACCTGTCTCAAGATCCCTCTGCAGCGGAAGACGCCAATAATCACCAAATCAAACTTGACTCTATACATATCCTGAACCAGCAGCTGTGACCTCTGAGACAAACACACCGGACATGACTATTGCTGCAGCTTGCTGCCAAGGCCATTGGCCTCCCCATACCAGTGCACTCTTGCACAGTACTTTCTTCCTACTTCCTGGGTGGGGGATAGAAGTCCATTGTCTCCTCCCCTCCTCACCACCCCATTTTCTTCCCTCTGGTGGGGGCATGGGCATGCTCACTGACCATCTGAGGTTGCCTTCTCTGTTGACCCCAGAACTAATGAAACCAAAATTATTCCAAAGCCACACTCAAAAACTTAAGTAAACCAGGCAACAACCTTATTACCATTTGGCCTACCTCCTTAACTTTTTTTTCCCTCTTTTTTTTTTTTTTTAGGTTTTAGCCACTGAAATCTCAGGAAATTAGGTGGCAGAACCTGCCAAAGTAAACATAATTATACTGGGTGTACCTGGTCTGCCTCCATGGGGCCAAGTGTGGGCAACGGTAGGTCCCATTAGGGGCCCAATGGCTAAAAGGCTAGATGATGTTTGTTTGTTATTTGGTTTTTAGGAGCATTAGCAACTAAGGCCATATTGCTCCGGGGATATGCGGTGGTCATTCCCTGACCTTTCCGCATCCTCCTGAAAACTACACTTTAAAATAGGTGGTTAAAAGCAAAATTCTTATGATTGGTCTAAGCCACTTTCCATTTGTAATTTGAATTTATGGTCCTTAGATCTGGAATACTTTATAACAGTGAAAAATTCTGCCTTCGTTCATTTTACTAATACCTCTGAGCCTTACAAGCCACAATCAGATACCCCCCCCCCCCTAAGATGCCTTGTTGCCAAGCTGTGTAGCCTGGCCCACATAATCAAAATCTTTCCTCATATAGTCACCCTTTTGCCAATCTCGCTATGCGAGTTGCCGATCTTTGGCCCCTTTCAAGAAGCAATGTCTTTTTTCAGATGAAGTCTCCATACTTGGAAGCTTTATGACCTCCCAATTTCTACAGGATACTGTTCAATAAATCATGGATAGGATACCATGGGCTTTCCTGAACACTTGTTCACACTGTTCTTAGAAAGCCCCAGATTCTTTTTTTCCTCTTCTGTTTTTAAAACAACCTCATTAGGTAGCTGAGTGGTCATAAGCAAGAGTATAGGAGTATGCAAGTTGAGTTTTTTTTTTTTTTTTTAACGAAAATCCCAAGCATGAAAGGTATTAGAACCTATAATACTTAGGATTGTGTGTGGGTTGAAGGTTGAAACAATTATAGAAGACACATGTTGACATTAGGTTTGAATTTCTGTATATAGTAATTTTTAGCAATTACATGTGAAAGGAAATTGTTCCAGAAAACATAAATTGAAGGGATAAATGAGGAAGAATAAAAGTTCTGTGAATTTGAAGTTGTATAGTAATAGGATGCTGACTGGTTGTGGCATGTGTTTGGTTTGGTTTGGAAGAGATAGTGGGAATTATAGAAGCCAATTCAGAAGAACAGTGCCCATGTAAGTATCTACAGTAAAGGCATGTAGCAGAAACAGAACAACTATGAGACAGAGAGTGGAGAGACTTTGTTAGAGATAGGTCATTGATTAACTTAACTGCCCTCTTTTG